>NC_089842.1:176573403-176886480 GCF_035609145.1 Eleutherodactylus coqui
TTTGGATGAGACAACAAAAAGGAAATAACCTATTGTAGAATCAACTTGAATCTGTAATGATCAGATGACCTCTAGGGGCATCTTGAACCTCTCAGGCTATAAATATAACCCTGTGGAGGTTAAGGGACTCTCTAGAGCAGGGGTCCCCAACTCCAGTTCTCAGGGACCGCCAACAGGTCATGTTTTCAGGATTTCCTCAGTGTTGCACAGGTGATGTAATTATTGTTGGTGCCTCAGACATTGCCACAGGTGTTCTTACCATAGGATATCCTGAAAACATGACCTGTTGGTGGTCCCTGAGGACTGGAGTTGGGGACCCCTGCTCTAGAGGCCTTTTCTTTACTTCCACAAATTTACCTAACCGCATCAAGTTGTTCGTAGACCTCAATTACTTAATTCGATGGCTGACTATTAAGAAGCACTTAACAACTGTCAGAATAACCAGAATCAGACTTTGAAGACTAATTCATCTTCTGACAACCTTACAGCACTGACAGAATGACCCCAGATATAGACCTTTAGGGCTCTTTCCCATGAGCGGATACATGGTGACAGCGTTTTTACGTTTTCACGCCCACTCTGTATAAGCGCCTATTTGAGTTTTTCCACGATTACGGACAGCGTTTTCTCATCCATTCACACGACTGCGAGCGTCATTTTTAGCGAAAATATACGCCGCACCCCAGAAAACCCTTGCGCTGCCAAAAACCTCAGGATGCCTTCCAATGCCTATATAGAGGCACCTGTAAGGTTTTCGCAGCATTGGACACTGCAAAAATGCCTCACCCTCCCTCCTCTTTTCCTGTTCCCATAGGAGTCTATAGGACCCGCCGGTGTATATTGGCCAAAACATAGTTCCAGAACTATCTTTTGGATGAGAGCATATGCGCCGGCCGCGTATATGTTCTATTTTTCGTGCTGCTGGCGTACTTACGTGCCACATATTTGTCCGTGTGAACGGCTGCATTAAAAATCAATGCTTCACATGGGTACCGTATATGTGCCTGGGTGTAAAAAGACGGCATATATGCAATCGTGGGAATAAAACCTTAGAGAGCATTTGGCCCCAACAGGACCAATATAGGCTGTACTGCTTATTTACATTAATACAAGAGCAAAGACATAAGGTGCATTTAGACTGAAAGATGATCGCTCACAAATCATTCAAAGGGCAGTTTGAGTGACAGTTTTGAGTGATCATCTTTGCATCAATCTTTAAGTAGCTAATTAGCTACTTGAGTTATAAATGCAGGCAGAGCAGAACACCACTGATTGTAAGAACAAAGCAGCTGTTTGCATATACAAAACAGCTGCTTTGTTCTGGCAGTTATCAGCGGTGTCCAGCTGAGCTGCTAGCTCTGAGAAACAGCAGGAACACTGACATGACAGCTCCTTTGTTCTCAAAGCTTTCAGCTTGTATCCCGCTGGGAAATCAGCTGAAAGTATGCTATCAGTGCCTGCTGATGAGAAAATCAGCATGCAGCGCTGAAAAGAGTCATCCTTGATTTCTAGCTTGCAAGAAATCAGCGATGAACGAATAGTGCATGAACAATCCATGATGGCCGCGCTTTTAGACACACAATTATCGCTCAAAAGATGGCTTAAATTTTGAGCGATAATCATTGTGTCTAAATGGGCCTATAGCCTAATTTATTCTATTCACAGACCTTTTGTAAATGAGCCCATAAGGTGGTGATCTACCTGAAATCAGTGAGGTGGTAAAAAACAGCGCCTCATAGGACTGTATGTAGTGAACATATACATACACCGATCATAGAGAAAATACCACACCATAACAATTTTATCGCAGCATTATGCAATTTTCAAGGTATGTTTAGACAAACAAGTTATGCAAATTGACGCTGTTTCACATGATCTGGGAGCATGATGAAAGGGAAAAACAGTCTGCGAATCTAATGGCATATTTAGACAACGATTATCGCTCAAAATCCATCTTTTGAGCAATAATCATTGCGTGTAAATGTGCCCATGTTTCAGTTTTCTGACAAACGATGGATTTTAGTTCAGCATGAAATCCGTCATTCAGCAGAACAGCCGATAAGCAGGACCGCACGCTGTGTTCTGCCCGAGGAGCACTGATAACAGCTGATCACATTGTCTCAGCTGTCAGCTTCGCCGGCAAAACAAAGGGAATGTATTCAACGAACAGCAGGTGATCTGTTCCCTGAATACAGTTCCCGGCGGCTCACACATTACTAATTGGTACTAATAGGCATTAGTACCAAGTAGTAGTTTTATGTAAAATGATCGGTCAAAAGCCATCTATTGAGCGATCGTCCTTGTGTCTAAATCCACCCTAACTGGTTACATTGTAAGGAGGGGAGGGATAGTCGTGACTTATATTGTCCAGTAGAAGTGAGTGGGTGGGGCGATGGGATTATCCTTTGAGTCCGTTTCATTTGTTCCATTTGTTCCGCAGGTCGACCAGTTCACTGTCCTGAGCCAGGCTCAACCCTTAAGCCCGTAGAAGTCACTGTCTGTGTGGGGACCTTGTTATTACCTTTTCTCGCTGGGTGCTATTGAGAAGGCTCCTTGTATTGGGTCGGTTGGTCCCAACCTATGAGTCTAGTTAACCCTTTGTTGTCTGCTTTCTATTACCCCATTTCTCTCTGATATCTTAGAGCATTTCTTCCCATGTTTTCTTCACATGTTCCTATTCTTTTCCATCTGTTCTGGCTTTAGGGCCAGGCTCAGAACTAGTAGATATATGAACACATAGTGGACCCACCAGACTCGTCTTATTCGTGTGGAGCGTTGTAACTGGGATTAGACACAATAGGAAGACACGTAGGGGGGGGGCAGGGGCTCGTGCATAGGTCAATTCTCTTAAGGGTTCTCATTTAAAGCCCCCCACACCTATTTAAAACATTTGCACAGTACTGTATATATGAAGCAACCTTCTCTGCTGAAAAAGACAGTCATAAAGTTGCTTTTGCATTATAGTTATAGTAAATATTTCACTACGGCAAAAATAAAAGAACACGAAGTATAAAGTGCAGGATTAGAAGGACAATGCAGACACGACAGACATTCTTGGACACGTTGCCTAGCACTGCAGTAAACACTGATCTGGCTGTCACATCTCAGAAGCTAAGTGAGAAAACCTGATTGCAACTTCACCTTTGGAGCTAAGTCCTATTTTATATTTTGGTAAATATACTTAATCTTTAATGTACAATATTTTTTTCAAAGAATGTTTATTGCATAGCGTTAAATATGGGGTTAGCTGCAGACACAATACAAATGTTGATTGTAAAGTATATTTAAATTCATGTTAAAGGAGTTGTCCAGACATACTCTACCACCTGAACTGATATTGGGCATGGAAAGACGCAAATGCATACTTGACTGTTAGATTGCCGAGGCAAACATCCAACACCAAGTGAGTATCCTGCACAAATCCTATGCTAATAAATGTTCTAAACCCTCTAGAATATTATTGTATATTGCATATAATTTTCTTTTTTTTTGTTCCTTTCAGTTACTCTTCAAAGGACATATAATACTTGTGATGGAGCACCCTACACTGTATTATAAAGAAAATGTATTCTGTTTAGAACCATTGCAAAAGACTGGCAAATTCAAAATAGCGATAAATGGAGTACCATCCCACAAAACTCTCTCATCTCCTGTTATTGAAACCCAATCATTATTTCAACATTCTTTAAAATTTCAGGAAATATACATAAAGAACATAGTGGGCGACCTTCATTTTTCTAAAGATGTGATAAAGGATAGAGGACTCGCCAGTCTGTCTTACCAAGAGTGGGATTCGAAAGATGTTTACAGGGTCTCAAATGTTATTCCACAAAAAAGAACTAGAACAATCAAGATACAACCAAAGCGACACAAGGTAGAGCCAAAACATCACTATGTAGGTCATGTAGAAACATCTGTTCCTTCTAGAAAACTAAAAGCCAAAAGTTGCATTGGATTTGAAAAACCCGAAGAAGATGAACGGATACATTGTAACTCTGCAAGTCTCACTATGGAGAGACTGAAACCGAAAACATTCTTAGCAGATGAAACCACATTAATAACTCATAGAATAAAAGTGCCATATAAAGGCAGTTCCCAATTCTTGTCACATGGCATGTCCGACAACTCCACTAAAGTTTTGCCAAAGAGCCTGACAATCCCTAGAGCTCAGTGGATTGTAGGTCATCATATAGAGAGCAAGGATGAAAAGGAAAGACTTTCCAAAGACCATGGATTGAGTAACTCCACTGAGATTAATGGTGAGCACATGACTGAAGAAGATTTCAAAGTCTTTAAAGACCTAAAAAAGTATAAACCAGAAGATCGTAAGGATGATACAGAAAAGCGTAAACCTGAGACACCTCTTCCAGTCTTTTACAAGTAAGCTGGTAGACATAGTAATACTCAGTAATCCAGATCGATAAACTCTAATGATTATTTTGTCTTTAGGATTCCAGGTTATTTGTCTCCTCATAAACAAGTGCAGGAAGTTGGTGGCAAAAACAAGACTGCAGAATCTTTAGTCGTCAAGCATTTTGATTGGCCACCACCTTTAAGACTTCAAGATTTGATGAATCCAAAGGCTGGGAAACATGTTTATGCCACAGAAAATGATTTTGAGAGAGAACTCTACTCAGGTAATCTTGCCCAGTTAGGTCATACAGGAGCACATAACTAGGAGAAAATCTTAACGATATGGAGTGCTTTAGAAAACCCATTTACAAACACCCTGTTGGACCATTATGAGTTAACAGAATGAGTTCCCCTTTAGAAACCCTCATTCTGATGACAATATGTCTTCTGATTTTTGTCAGCTACAGTGTTGTCATAGAGAAACATATTTGCTGGGTAAGTGATGGCTATTATTGTACTTGACTGTATCCGACAAGGTCTCAATGATGATAAATCTTACATATTTCCAATGTTTATTCTATTAGTAAGATATATACCTTTTCAAATTCTGAAAACTTTTAAAAATGAAATCAAAAATATTTTTTTATGTATCATAGGGGTAAGTAAAATTGTACACCAGAATGACACAAAACAAAGGAACTACATCGTCATGCAAAGCAACAGTAGATATGAAAAACACGTACAGGAATCAGTGCCTAGATCTTACAAAGAATGGATCTCTTCTGAAGGACAGACAGGTAAGCAGGTACTAAACTAACAAGTGATTTCTCCAAATTCAACACAAAATCCACAAAATTTTAATGACTATTGTAGTCTCAGAATTATTCAACCCTCTGAATAGAATCTCTTATAAGAACATACATTTGCAAGTCAGGTGTTTTCTCAAGAACACCTGATGCAACTACTTAAGGGCTTGAATTAATTGCATTAGGTGTGCTTGAGGTAAAACACATTAAATACCTGCAGAAGAATATTGGTAAACTGTAGGCTATTGCCCATGAGGAATGGGCTAAGATTTACATTTACAGCAGGTCATAACAGCAGAAGATTACTTTACTAAGGACTTTTTGACTTCTGAGACTGCAATAGTCATTAAAAGCGTCATTGTGTCCTGAATTTGGAGAAACCACTTGCTATATTAATTATGTTTAGCTATTTAAATAGTTTTTTTTAGCTTGTTTTTTTGCAGATAGCTGAAAGTTTGTACATTTGGCAAATAAACCTAATTTGCAATGGATGTTGAATAATTTTGATTACAACTGTAGATCTTAAATTTTCTGCTGATGCTAAAATGCAATTGTCATCTTTATGGTCCACTCTTGGTTCCCTATTAGTATGCTTTACCTTGTACTGACAGTTCTTAGCTCATAGTTCCCCACCCTGATCTCTCTACCTAATAAGTATGGCATACCTCCTGTTCTTCATGATCCACAATTAGGACTTATACTTGTAATGTAAAAACATTTTACAATAAAAGAGTTCTGTAAAAAAGATTTGCAACTACAAATGTCTACTGTTAATTGAGGATTGCTATTTTTGATCATCAAATAAAACCATTGGTTCGTATGTTAATGAACATATTGTGATGATGTTAATTTTATGATACTTATTTTTATTTATTGTAACTATGTCTATTGCATTAAACTATATCTGCTTATTAGATATTGACCGGCCTTTAAGACCTGAGAAAGGAGCATATCGTTGGGTAGCCCTTCCAACGGTGGTTATGGAGAAAACTGAGAGAAGCCCTCAGAAAGAGACATCAACAAATGTGCCAAGCGACAGAGACAAAGTGCCTAAGGAAATTGAGTCTGGTCCATTAAATAAGAAGCAGGTTCTACAGAACATTGTGACTCAATGGAGAAGTGCCTGGTTGTTGAGTGAGTACAGTATATGTTGCTGTAGTAATACGGTATCACATATCATGCAGTTAACCTATCAGAATTTATATAATCTAACCTTGAATCTTGAATCCTCATTGTATGTGTAAATTGAAGTAGGGGTACATGCTAATGGAAATGTACACTAAAGGCCCTTTTAGACGGGACGACTGTTGGGCAAACGATGCCCGACACTCGTCCCTGCACAAACTAGCTCCCGTGCTCCTGCACGGGAGCTAGTAGTGCTGGCTCGCTCACAGCGGGGAGGCCACAGGAGATTTCTCTGCATAAACGATGGGCGATGAGCTGATCGCTGATTGTTATGTCAATGGAGGGGTGGGGGGTGCGAGGAGAGAAATCTCCTGCAGCCTCCAAGCCCTCCCTGCTGGCCGCTCTGTGAGTGAGCCAGCACTACTAGCTCCCGTGCAGGAGCACGAGAGCGAGGATACACAGGGACGAGTGTCGGGCATCGTGTGCTCGACATTTGTCCCGTGTAAACCCACCCTAACTCAGCCAATTGGGATGAGGTTTGGGTTCTAGCTTTAAAGTTCTCCTTAGTATTCAAGAGTAAGGGCTAATGCCCACGGCTGGATTTCTGCCGTGTTGTATGCGGCAAAAATCCAGGGCGTTGCCCCGCAGCTATTAGGTTCTATTGAACCTAATAGCTCAATGTTCATGCTGCGGAATTCCATAGTGGAATTCCGCAGAGTGAAATAAACCGCGGCATGTTCTAAATGCCGCAGGAATACGTGCAGCGCGGCTCCCATTGTAGTCAATGGAAGCCGGCTGTCACGCTATACTTCCGCTGTAGCACAACCGAAGTGTAGCGTGAATACGCGGCCCCGCCCAATGCCGGCGTGTCATCTGTCACTGCCGGCATGTCACCTGACCCTGCCAGCGCGTCATATGCTGTACTGCGCATGCGCGCTGGCCCTCCGTGCGGGACGTGTACGGAGGATCCGGAGTGGTAAGTATGGGGGTTTTGGGAGGGCACCGTGGCGGACTCCGCTGCGATATTCCACTGGCAGAGTCCGTCATGGCCGTGGGCATGAGTCCTAAAATCTTTGCAAATTCTGTCAGTGAGTAAACCCCAGGGTTGCTTCTCAGCTCCTCCCCTAGCCTGCTTCCCTGTTGTGAATATGCATTTACTGCCTTTTTACTGAGCTATTACAGAGGGCTATATGACAGTGCTGGGGGATGATGGAGGAAAGCAGGAGGACAGTAAGCACAGAAAGCAACTATTACAGAGGGCTGTCATTCACTCATCAGCAGTGAGGAGGAAAAGACCAGCAGCTAGTCATTGATTGGGCATGGGTTATGCTACACAGCCTCTTAAAGATGAAAGAGGAGCGTGAGCTGAGCTTGTGTATGTTCATGAGAGAGAATAGATATCAATACTGAGAATTCCCCTGAGCAAGAAACTTGAATGTAGGAAAACCTCCAGACCAAGTATGAGGCTTCCTAAATGCATGAGGATTGATTTTTCATGCACAAATGTGTCCATAAAGTTGTTGTCTCATGATGTGAAGCCCTAATAAAGCATAAGGACTTCATAGAGGTCACTTGCCAGCTTTATACTTGCTTTGAAAGAATTACTGGCATGTATTGCTACATTTTCACCACAGCAGCTACTACAGGTATTAGTGTATCTTGACGGCACCGGAAGCTAGGGGCTTGACAGGAGGAACGCCCCTCTCACACCCCTAGCTTCCGATTGTCTCAAGAGCAGAAGGTCCTACTACTCTGGATTTGAGCCAGAAGCCGCCGGCGCTCAGCGAAATAGCCTAGGTTCAGTTCCCCCCACCCCCCTGTCTCTTCTCCCCGTTCAGGCAGTTGCGATGCTCATCCCCCTGGCTGCGCTGCGGCGTACAGCGCTGGACTTAAAGGCTTATGTCCCCCTGTCTCTGCTCCGTGCTCGGACGCTCGCAGTGCTCACCTCCCTAGCAGCTGCTTTGCAGCATGTCATGGCGTTACTCAGCTCCCCTCTGTTTCCTGTTCTTCGTGCTGCGCCGGTCTCTTGCGGTGGCTCAGCGCTTTCGGTCCCCACTCCTGTGCAGTGTGGCACTCTCTCTCACCCGCTTCGCTCCACTCTCGCCGCTCTGCCGCTGAATTCCAGAGTCTGAGGTGGGGCCGGCTGCAGTCTCCCCTGTGCTCCGCTGCAGGCTACGGCGTTGCTATGTCCGCGCCGCTGTGGCTCCCAACTCTTCCGGCCCTGCAATGGGAGGCCTCAGAGAAGGGCTCCACCGCACAACAAGCAGCACTCAACAGAGCCGCGCGGTAACACAGACCAACGAGCCACTGGCTGATGAGTAACACTTCTGCGGGGGCACAGCACAACATGCTCACTAACAGCCAATGCGGAGGTAGGGGTGTGACAGGGCTGTCCCTCTATGTAAGCCCTGTCACACCCCTACCTTCCGGTGGCGTCAAGATACACTAATACCGCCTCTGCATATAAGTCAAGATACTGCTTCCCCTGGCGACAACATCTGATCACTGGGAGTGAGAGAATCTGGACATGTGGCGATTGGTCTCTCTATTAAAAGAGGTTGACTTCGTAAGACAACAAATTTAAAGGAAATCTGTCAATTCAAACATGCTGACCAAACTGCAGGCATCATGTTCTAGAACAGGAGGAGCTGAGCAGTTTAATATAAACTTTAATGGGGAAAGATCTAGTATAACTTGTATTTTATTTATTTAAACTTCTGCTCATTCTGAGCTGAGTGGTCAGTTGACTCCTGGTGGACAGATGGGCAAACTAGCCCTTCACTAGTAGGAGAGATTGAGGTAATCCTGCCTAGAAGCAGGGTAGGTGTCCTGATAAGAACGGCCCGCGGTCTTCCTCTCAGGCCTGACTATCCCTGACAGGACACAGAAGAGAAAGACAAACAACAGAAAACAAACAGAAAGGAGTGCAAAGATGCAGTGGTGTCATCACACCTTTGCTTAACAAAGTGTATTAAAAGATGAGAAATAATACATAATAAATAATCTATATTGTTATCGTAAATTAGATGTGGGTGTATTGAGATTTTAGGAAAATTTAGACAGACTTCTGTTTTTGATGATTTAAGGTGCACGTTGGAAAGATGTCACCCTGGAGCAGCTTACAAGAGATCTTAGTAATGTACACAATAGCCATAAGATCTCGGCTCTCATAACCATCGCTTCTTCTGCTGTCGAGGCATCCCAGGAGATTGGTGAGTAGTAGAGAACACTTCCTTGTTCTACTGAGCAGGCAGGCTGTTTCATCTGTCTGCTAGATTAACAAACCAGACTGCTGCCATACATTAGTCCACATCTAACATAACAAAGCCTACAGGCTTTTTCTTGCACCACACTTTGACCCCTTTGCGTGACCTTTGGTGGATGATTTTGGTGTCATTTGATTTGTTGCATCCTCACCACCATTGTAAAATCATATAATTTGAGTTTGATACATTCAGTGAGCTGCCAGGCCAGGTCAAAGTTCCTATGTTAAGTCTAGCGGCGCTGTTGTGCTTCAGTCAACACCCCTACTAGGGAAAGTCAAGCGTTGCTGAGCTACGTTCATATTAAGTTGATAAACGTAGAAGACCAAGCCGTAGACGGCGAACAGTCAAACTGGTAAGCACTATCCTTTATAGCATTTTCGAGAGCCACAAAGAAACAGAACCTTAAAGTCAATATATACCTCGATTCACTTCAAGAGGTATGCTCAGATGGAAGTTGTTTACGCTCAAAATGTAGTTTATCCTGAAGTCCTTGCCATTTAAAATAATCAGTTCTTAAAACATTTAGGCTGGGTTCACACAGGGCGGATTCCCGTCAGAGATCTCGCGGTTTGGCCGCAGCAAAAACCGCGAGATTTCTGCCGGGAGAACTGCCGCGGTTTAAGCCGCGGCGGCTTTGAAGCGGCCCGGCCGCATGCTTTTCCGTTGCGGCCGGCGCTCGCAAAGAGGAGAGTGTGGCCGTGACGAAAATGAACAAAAAAGAAAAGGTAAATAGACATGCTGCTTCTCTTGAAACCGCGGCTGCGGCGGCCGCAGCCGCGGTTTCAGCCGGATTTACCGCAGCGGATTGGCCGTCCCGTGTGGACGAGATTTCTGAGAAATCTCATCCACATGGCTGGCTAATCCCGAGTTTAGCGGCCGCGGGCGGATTTGCTGCGGCAAAACCGCGGCAAATCCGCCCTGTGTGAAACCAGCCTTACAACCATTTTCCAGACATTTTATGTTCATGTAGTGAATGTCAGGTCAGTCTGGTTTGTTAAACACAGAATGAATTTATTTTATTTTTGCCAGTTTAATAAAGTTGTAGCTACAGGCATTTTTCCCTACTGCCTAAAGGGATAGGCCCATTGTGTCCAACAAATAAGCTAGCTATGTGAATATATCAATATCTACCATAAGAGAAAACTTGCTCTAAAGGGTAGTTAGGACCTGTCACATGCTAGCAGGACGCGCTGGATTCGTAACCTGAAACGCGCAACTGCACACCAAACATTGCTAAATGATAAAGACAACCGCAAACAAGGGCAACACTGTCCCTAATGAACCTTACCCAGGGAAGGGACCTGCCTATACGAAGGTAACCCGCCCTGACAAGGATAAACCTGACCACATACCTTGGCCACTAGTAGACCCAACATGAGATAGGGGAAAACTTAGGAAACAAGATCAAAATGCTAACAAGCACAGTACTTAGCAGTACTGAGAAGACTTTAGGCAAGTAATAGATCTAGCACCAAGTTCTGACTCCTATCACAGTCAGAGTAAGACTGAAAACTAAATAGCTTTGAGCTAAGCACTGGGCCAGGCTAAATAGACCTGACAAATACCCAGAGGTGAGACCAAGCATGTCTCACCTAACACCACTCCCACCAGAGCCAGAAGAAAGAGAAACACATACAAAACCTGTACCAGATTACTTAGAAAGGAAGCGATCTCAGAATGCCACAACAGGACCCTTTTATTAGGGTATTTATTATAGGCTATTATAAAAACTTTAAGGTATTTTTTCTATTGATAACTGATCCTCAGGATAGGTCATTAATAGATGATTGGCGAGGTCCACTGCTCGGGATCCCTGCTGATTAGTTGATTGCCAGCATTGCTTTCAGTGAAAACAGTGCCGCCTGCCAGAGCTGTGCTTGTAGTATCAACCTAGGGCGCTCCAATTCTGATGACGCAATCTGCTTCCTGCAATGTTCTCATTGATAGCAGTGCCAGGGATTAGCTGATTGACAGGGATCCCAACTGGAAGACCCCTGCTAATCATCTATTAAAGGGCCCCTTTTTTCTATCCCTGCCCCCTCACCGGATTCCTATCATAGTCTGGAGGTCTCTTCTGTGTATTTCAGCCATTTCCCTGCAGTGTAGCTCCTGTCTGATGCTTGTCAGACACCATCTTCAGAGTAAGATTTTTTTTACTTTCAGTTTCACACCAATCCAATGATACATCAACACCGCATTAGCTGAAGGCACACCATTTTTGCTTGCTGGGAGGGAGTTTAATTATCATTACCTTCTACAGTCTATTAAATAAGCTACAGAACATAAGTATAGAGTCAGGAGGTTGAGCTGTGATCTCCTCTGTTATAACTGTGTGACAAGAGCTGTGTGACCATCATCAGTAACTGTGATAGGAGTGTCTGTATTCTCCTTTAGGTAGCTTCTGTGGTAGATCCATGTAACAGCATCACACAAACTGCGAAAATGACTAGAAACTGAACACATAACCCCAAGTAGATTTGACCCGGTTAGAATTGAGATCCCATGACCATCTGAGAACATAGAGGCTGGGAGTTTTAGACAAAAAAGAAACAACCAAACAAGGTAACACTTATATATACTGGGGGGATAGCTGCATAATGAATTAATAAAAGGCTAGAGTGGCCATTAAATCATCTATCCTGAGTAGAGATGAGCGAACGTACTCGGTAAGGGCGATTTCGCAATCGAGCACCGCGATTTTCGAGTATTTCACTACTCGGGTGAAAAGTACTCGGGTGCGCTGTGGGGCGGGGGTTGCAGAGGGGAGTGGGGGGTAGCAGTGGGGAACAGGGGGGAGCCCTCTCTCTCTCCCTCTCCCCCCCACTCCCCGCTGCAACCCCCCGCTCACCCACAGCGCACCCGAGTACTTTTCACCCGAGTAGTGAAGTACTCGAAAATCGCGGTGCTCGATTGCGAAATCGCCCTTACCGAGTACGTTCGCTCATCTCTAATCCTGAGGATGGGTCATCAATAGAAAAAATGCCCTGGGAAACTCCCAATTCTTATCATTTTCAATTTTTTGGTACAAAAATCCGAAAAATTTGAAAAAATATATGTCATAATATATTGTATGTAGTTGAAGATCCACTTCTCTCATACGAAGCACTGAATATTCTGCTCCTTTAGGATGAGTTCAGTTCTGATAGTAAAAATCCTCACTGACTTTCTATTCCATGTGAATGCTCTGTATAATTGTACTGTAATCTGTTTCTGAGTTTCAGTGATATTATGAAGTTAATTTTTGGACAATTTTAGAAATAATTTCAGTAGTACTGTATAGTGGTCTGCGCTCATAATTGCAATCGCACCTCTCATTCAAAACAAAAGGATCCCAGCCTGCAATTACAAGTGCAGCTCCCATTGATTTCAATGAGAGCTGCACCTGCAATTACAAGCACTGGCCACTACTCAGGGGTCGGAGCAGCATTTCTGCTCCAGCCATGGTGTATCCCGGCGTGTGCTACCTGGATAACCAATTAAAGGAATTCTACTCACCGTGCCTGCAGCTCTGATCTGGCGGCAGGTGAGAGGTCAGCGGTCACAGACTCAGTACTTCCCCACCAGAGCTGCAGGAGGGGTGAGTGTAAAGCCTGTAGGGATGCTGCCCAGCCTGAGGCTAGTAGGAGGGGTTCTATTGGCCTCTTGCCGGGCAGCATCCCTGGTACTACTATGGAGGTCATTATTACTAAAGAGGCCAATACCCTGTTTCCCCGAAATTTTTGCTCAAAAAGATTTAACTTTTTTTTACATGTATAACTGCCTGAACACTATTCACATTGACTTTTTTTATTAACTGTAATTAGGGCTTAATTTTGGAGCTCAAAAACCCTCAAAAATTAAGCTAGGGCTTATTTTCAGGTAAACAGTGTATATGGGACACTGTTACTACTGGGGCCACTATAGGAGACGCTATTACTACTGTTACCACTCTGAGGGCACTGTTACTTCCGCAGCTGCTATGGGGATCATTTTTACTACTAGGGTCATTGTTATTTCAACGGCCACTGTGGTCGTCACTATTAATGCTCGTTCACACGGGCAGAAGTGCATTTTAGTCATAAAAATACACTGCGTATTTATGTGACCAAAAATCACTTATGCCCGCATTTTTTGTCTTCCCTTTTTTTTGTGTGTGCAAATACACTGCATATTTGTGCACACAAAAAAGAATGCAGATTGAAATGGCGCAAAAATACGCAGTGAATACGTACGTTTCCTGTGTATTTGCGCCCGCCCATTCACTTCCATGGCCTATTGCGGTGCATAATACCAAAATAGGTTGTGCCACATATTTTTTCCACACGATTGCACATCACGTGAAGAAGTATGCTTGTGTGATCAAACCCAGTGAAATCTATGGGTTCTATCACGTGCGCAAATACGCTCATGTGAACGAACCTTTACAATTACAATTGACCTTTTGAAGGCAACCAGTAGGTAGCTGATGTAGCCCTTGGTTAAAATGAGTGTGACACCCCTGCTTTAGATCTTTTCCCTGGGTACCACTTACGACTAAATGTTGTACATTATACAAGAGTTTATAACATTTGGAAAATACAGGGCGCAATTCAATGCAAAAAAACAACCCATGTATACAGTCATTCAATAACACCTTATGTTTATTACTTGGGGGGGACACACGCAATCGCGCAACTATTGTTCTTATTAACCCCCTCACATGCATTGCTACATGAAGATGAAAGTAAACGAGCGCCAATCAACTTCCTATATTGTCGATCGGCACTCTTTACTGGCAGTTTATCTGCCTGTGTAGAAGAACACAAGATAAGATCTAAAAAGTTTTTGGCTTTGTCAGAATTTCCTGAAGAGATGCTAAATCTAGTCTCTAATGCACTGCGAGAAGAGGACGATCTTGTAAGGATGGCAGCTGCCCTGTGTCAGTGTCTTATCCAGAAAGTAAGTGAAGAAGCAAGGAGGATCATTTTCAAGGCCCTGGAAAGAGGTATGATCATTTGTCCTTCTCTTGAGCCTATTTATAGTGGAATATATATCCAGTATTATCCCTTTATGAATGTACCACACATACAGATGTACTCAGGTCAAACACATGGCTTGTTGGTGCCAAGGCTATGCTTTTAGATCCCCCACTTCAAACTTACTGAAGTCCAGCATGATCATTGTCGGATAAGCAATGATAACTATAACTGTTCCCTGTTGCTGCTTTCCCTCCAATCCCTATTGTTCTTAGTTATATAGGAAAACACTGATAGGTAAAAAATTTTAAGGCAGAACATTTTTGCCCCTTACATTACCCCTCCTATAGTGCCATTGGTAATATTACCTTTCTTGATTAGGTAAGGTAAAGTCCCCTGGTGCAAACACCAAGTCATGACTGACTCCTTGGGTGACGTCGCATCGTGACATTTTCTAGGCAGACTGTTTTTGTGGGGTGGTTTGCCATTGCCTTCCCCAGTCATCTTTTTAACCCCCAGCAAGCTTTGTACTCATTTTACCAACCTCGGAAGGATGGAAGGCTGAGTCAACCTTGAGCCGGCTATCTGAACCATGCGGGGATTGAACTCACAATCTTCAGGTCGTGAGTGAGAGCTTAGGACTGCGTTTCTGCTGCCTTAACATTCTGCGCAACATGAGGCCCATCATTAGAGGAAACAAAGATCTGACAGGATGGATTCTTGTCTATCTGATCACTTCATAAATACTATGCATTTTTATACATTACTCTGTGCGGCGTGAGCACGCTGGAGCGGCGCGTCCACGGGACAGAAGAGGAAGACTGCGCAAGCGCGTCTATTCAAGCCAGGAGAAGGATTTGGTCGGCGTCAGGGAGACAGGGATGCCAGCACGGTGGGAGGGGCCTGTAGGTAGGTAAATAACTTCTGTATGGCCAATATTTAATGCACGATGTATATTACAAAGTGCATGTATATGGCCATACAGAAGTGTTTAACTTTACTTTATTTTGCGGGACAACCCCTTTAATCATCTGGGCATACTTGATATTCTACTCTCCATTACTGAAGTTAGTATTAATATTTTCATGTCCAGGGACAGATGTCGATAGCTGGGCTGCCGCTCAGTGTCTTGCTCTGGAAGGCAATCATAGTTACCTTGTACTAAAGCGGATCCTTGATCAGATGTTTGCAGCAACCAACAAGACAACAGAGGAGCAGGCACTTTATATACTGCGTGAACTTAGTAAGCACACTGTAAGTAATAGATTTCTAAGGTGGGAACAAAATATTACATTTTTCAGATATTTAAAAAAAAAAACGTCTTGTGTCTGCAATCTTTTTCTGGTGTCAGAAGCTTGCAAAAATAGTTTGTACCACTTCTGGGGTCCATGGCAATTGCCTATAATCTGTGGGTGTCAAGAACGAGACCTCATGGAACGTGACAAGGACGCGACCGCAAAGAGTTGACCTAATTCCACTCCCTCAATTCTACACTTGTTGCAAGATAGAGCTTATGCGTCTAAAAAATACAGGTGCCATCACTGACTGCTTATTGAATGACAGGTCAGCCACCTAAATTCTGCGCATGGCATGCACTCTACTCTATCAGTCAAAGTTACATTTTATCGTGTTTTATAGGTTTTTATATTGAGCAACAAGGACTGCACTTAATGTAGTTAAAGACTTTATTACAAAAAGATAACATGGAAAGGAAAAGTAACATAGTGTATATACAAGACCAAAAATAAGATACCAGTTCTTACTAATTAGATCAGTTTAGAAATCTGGGTGCTAGGAGATGAGGGGAATGAACAAATCCTGTATTTGGTACAATCTCCTGAAATTCTGACAAAGGAGTTCTACCTCGCTGGGTTCTTCAGGGCTCCCAGCCACATCTTTTACCTCCCACTAATGACATCGAAGGGAGGTAGGCGGATTGGATGCAAAAACATTCAAGAAGAATATACTGTTCACTATTTTGGTCATATCTCCCCTAAAGTGACTTCTAGAGGGACACTATGACCCCCATATTTCATAACATGATTTTATCTATTTACAAACACTAAACTCGGTATAGGAGAGATTGGTTCAGTTGATCTCAACACCTGCCTGTTCCCGAGGCTGCACAAACATGGCAGCAGATTTTAACTTGGCATCATCTTTCGATTCTGGAGATATGGCTATCTTCCGTCTTTACTTTGCAGATGAACCATAATCTGAAGGTACCTTTACATGGGACGACTGCTGGGTGCTCAAGTGCCCAACAGCCATCCCATAGGCTGTCACTTCTGTGCATTTACACAGGAGCGATAGTCGTTCAGGGAATAGAAGCGTAGCAGCCAGAGATCTCTTCTGGCCGCCCGCCTCCATTCACTGTAAATAGGCATTTGTTCATAGATGAACGACTGCTTCTTCACATGGGTCTATTGTCATTTGGTTTTTAGGTGAGCTAAAAACCAAGCGATTCAGACAAGTGGGCGATTTCTCACTCAGTGCCCTGTTGGTGACCGCGTGTACACGGGACAATTGTCAGCCAAATTTGCTGTTTCCAGCAATAATTCAGGCAACCATAGCTCTGTGTAAAGGTACTAATTTACTTATTAATCTCCCCATTATTCTAATAAGGGCTCCCACACACTTGAGGTTTTTTTTAACTCAAATGTCAATGGGACTTTCTAATGTTAAAAACCCATTGCATAAAAATTACAAAGCACAAATTGACATTCGCGTTAAAAGAACACAAGTGTGTGGGAGCCCTTGGGGTAATACGGAGACAAAGTCTGGGTAAGGACTGGAAAAGTAAACAAATAGTATACAAATGCTAATAGTACCTCCTGAGCAAAGAAGAGATACTTGGATCCTATCCAGAACATGCTCGTGAAACCAATGAATAGTACCGAACCTGCCTGGGACCAGATATGAGAATGCAATAATATCACACTGCCATAACACGCAGGATGTATGAATACAGGAATATCATACTTCCATAACGGGGGGGGGGGTCAATTTCTCTGCAGTGCAATCAAAAGAGAAATAAAGTATTACATTTTGCTTATTGAAGTCAATATGTAATGATGTTTCACATCCTTCAGAGTAAAAGATGCTCTTTGTAAATTACACTCTAGTCTGACTAATTAATGCAAGATGTAAATGAGAACAGCTTATGAACCACATATTAAAGGGGTAATCTAGTCTGAAGCATTTAGATCATAAATGCCAGATCACTGGGGATCTGATTGTTGGACGCCTCATCAATGACTAGAATGGGAGACCTCATTGTGCTCAGCTATTTTTGTCAGTGCCATAGACTTTCACAATGTTTAGAAACTTCATGTCTTGAAATGTTAGGACATAGTCATATATCTATGTGTGGCTCTTTTCCATTAGAACCTGATCCATGCCCTGCTTGGGGAAGTACTGAACAGTGCTAATTGGGAAGAAAGAGTTACGTCCTGCAATGCGTTGTCTGTCCTACATGGGACTATAAACCAAGTAAGTCTCCTTAGCTGATTCCTGCTAGGATGTATTCTAGGATGTCTTAGACCTACCATAGGCTGCACCCTTCTTGTGGTCTGAAATGATGATAAACACATTCTTCTTAGGCCAAGGATCCACATCTCATGCCATGTGCCACCAGATTTACATATAACACTGCAATCAAATATGGAGTCCTAGCCTTAGTTTAGCACTTTGATATAGTTTGGTGTACCTTTTAATGCATGGAATAGCATAGTAGAATTAACTACACAATAGAAAGAATCTCCTACAGATAAAGAATGGTTAGGTAGAGGAGAGCTCCTACTGTCAGGCCATCAGCGCCCCCGCAACACATCTACTGATTTTATGTTGCAGGCTTGGTTCTGGTACTGTATTTATGTTATGAGCATGGTTCTGGTCATGTATACATTCACTGAGTTGCCTTGGTGTAGATATGTTACTGTCTTGCTGCTTTCTGCACAAGCAATATGCAGGCAGGCAGCTCATCAGTGCAATATATATATAATTTTTTTTTTATGACGAGGAAGGGGCAGTGCCAAACAAAAACTTCTGCACATGGTGCCATCTAAGGCTATCTCAGAAAATCCATGCAGTTTGTGTGTGCTGCACATGGTTAAAGATTACTTACAATGCTGTCACAACCATCTTTTACTGATTCACAATGCGTGGAAATGCTTTTTTCGTCTTGTAGGGAGTGAAAAATACGTTAAGCCATCTCATGTGGAATGACTGGAGCCCTGCAGTTCGAGGGGCAGCTGCTAAGGCACTGGGAAAACTGGATCAGGGGAAGGAAGTGCATGATCAGATAAGGTAGTATGTAAGGGGTGGTTACTGGGTTCTCCTTTAAGAATGCTTGCAGCATGTAGCAGTTGCAAATGTCTTTATTTTATTCACAAGAAGGCACACACTCTTGATAGTTGCAAACACACAAAGTGACACAGCTGATTGTAGAACATACTTGACAGTTTTAAATACTTGAATACTCAGAACCTAAAGGGGCCATTCGAGTGAAAATACATTTTCCATCCCCACCCCCTCCTCACCTGATTGCCTGCCGCACTCTAGAGGTATCCTTTGTATATTGCAGCCACTTCCCTACAGTGCAGCCCTTGTCTGATGCTTATCAGGTGAGATTTCTTACTTTCACTTTCAATCAATCCCATCCTGCATCAGCACAGTATTAGATAAAAGCTATAACATCTTTGCCTGCCAGAGGGGGGACATCTTAATTATCCCTACCTTCTACATTCTTCTATACAAGCTACAGACTATAAGTATTGCATACAGTCAGGAGGTTGACCGGTGATGTTCTCTTTGTGACAGAATATGTGTGATCATCATCAGTAACTGTGATAGGATTCCTGTGTCCCCCTCTAGGCAGTTTCTGTAGTAGGGATCATGCAATAGCACCATACAAACTGGTGGTCCTTTAATCACCGATACTGAGGATAGGTCATTAATAGAAAAAATGTCCTGGAAATGTCCAGAAAAAAACCCAATTATTATCATTTCCTTTTTGTTTTGTACAAAAATCTGAAAAATGTTCAAAAATGTATTGCATAATACATTGTATGTAGATGAAGTTCCATTTCTCTAACACTATCCCATATATATATATATATATATATATATATATATATATATATTGGGGGAATAGCTAGCTGCACTATGAATTAATTTTAAAAAAATCATGGGAGGGGCCCTTTAATTCTTCTCAATGGTCCTTCCTTTGAGTGGTCTTTTATCTGTGCAAGGGGATTATGTGTTAAGGCCCAGTTACATGGATCGTTCAAAATCAGCTCAAATGGCAGTTTGAGTAACAGTTTTGAGTGATCATCTTTGCATAACTAAGTAGTTAATTAGCTACTTAAGATTTAATGCAGGCGAAGCGGGATACCACCACGATAGCTATGAGAACAAAGCAGCTGTTTTGTATATGCAAACAGCTGCATTGTTCTTGGAGCTTTCAGCTGGTATCCTGCTGAGAACTGCCAGCGGGATACTAGCTGAAAGAATGGTATCAGCGTCGCCCACTGGGGAAATCAGCATGCGGCGCTAATAAGAGTCATCGGTGATTTCTACCACGATGAACGAATAGTGCACGAACAGTGAACGATGTCAGCGCGTTTCGCTCAAAAGACGGCTTTTGAGCGATAATCATTGTGTCTAAATGGGCCTTTATTCTACTGGTCTAATAAGAGTCTCATTGTGCCCAAAGTGGCTGCTAATTTTTGCACATACTTCAGTTCCACTATGAGTCTCGAGAAGGTTTCTCCCTGCCATAGCCTGACCCACCTAAGCATTTCTAACAAAATTACATGCAGGTCTGCCATGCTGCTCCGTGGCATTTACGGTAGTGACTGCTGAGTCACTGCCTTTGCCCATAATTGCCCCAACCACTCTCGGTCATAAGTGTTCAAATGCGCTCTTTGCCTATGCTCTGCATAACAAGAGTAGATAATATTAGGTGGAATAGTAAACAATAAGTAATATTTACATATTAAGATGACTTATCTAAAATCATTAAAGGGACGATCCATTTTTTACTGTTTTTTTAGTTATAGAATAGAAAATCATACAATTTTCTAATATACATGTTTTTACAATTCTGCTCATATGCCTTTTTATATCAGTGTAGTGGCCTTTATATGCACAGTATAATGGTACTGCAATGCTATGGGCTGATCTGTCCATAGTAATGGACGTCAGCAATGTGACCAACCTAACAAGTTGTATGACTCCTCGTATTCAACTAAAACTGATTAAGTATCTAATAGGTGAACAGTCATTGATTGAGGAGCAGAATTCACACAGTGTAACTACCTGCAGCATCTCCTCATGCCTCGTGTCTGTGGAGAAGCAGCTCTTATATTCTTTTCCTGTCTCCTCTGTGGGCTGTTATTTTTCAAGTTCATTTTATTAACAACAGTGGTCACCGGACCACCCTGCCTCATGTCCCTTTGTGTCCTCGTACCTCCATCCGGCCGAACAGCAAGATCAAAGACTTAAAGGGCTAACAAGTTTAATTAATCATCATTCACTCTGCCTGTCAGTATTGGGTTAAGCGGCCTCCAGCATAATCCGATTTCTCACACCTTCTCTTGCTCCTTATGTTCTTACGTCAGGATATGCTTGGGGCTGCATAACCTGGCACTGACAAACAAGATGAGTGTTGATTAAGTCTCTGATCTGACTATTTAGTCAGATGGAGGTACAGAGGTGCTCTATTACTTAGATGGGGCTTCAATACTTTCAGGAACACAGAGAAAGCTCCAGTACAGTCGGCATAGAGGGGGCTCCATTACGTCTTAGGAGGCATGGATAGGGCTTCAATATTTGGAGGGGCACAGAGGGGGCTACAATACGTTGAGAGGTCACAGAGGGGGCTCTATAGCTTTGATGAGGCACTTTAACTTTGTGAGGACACATGGGTGCAAATTACTTTTGTGCTGTCATAAATGGACCACTGTCACTTTGTGAGTATAAAGGATGTATTATTATTCATGGGCACTAGAGATGAGCTAGCACACTCGTCCGAGCTTGATGCTCGTTACTCGAGACAAACACCACGCGGTACTCGAGTCAATTGCATTTCCTTCCCCGCATGTTTAGCACCATTTTCTAGCCAATAAACATGCGGAGAAGGCATTACCACTTCCTGCTGTGACGTGCCAGCCCCCCCCCCCCCCAGTAGTGAGTGGCTGGCAAGATCAGGTGACTGCCGAGTACTTAAAGTGGTCCTGCCCACGGCTCGCTTCAGACGCATGCTGGCAGAGGTTAGGGAAAATGCTGCTGCTTATACAGGGATAGTGTTAGCGTAGGATCCTGTCTTCAAGAACTCCAATGGTCCTTCTTAGGGCTACTCCTTATCATGTGCATTATAGTTGTGGCTGGCTTAGAGCAGTAGTGCACTAATTTTTTTTAAGCATCTCGGCCTGTGCAGGACATTTCAGCTATAGCGTTCTCAGTCTGCAGTGCATTAGGCAGAGTTTAGGGACAGAGCTGCCTATATGGGGAAAGTTTTACAGGACTCCTGATCCTCTGTGCAAGAACCCCAATGATCCTTCTTAGGGCTACATCTCACCGTGTGCATTATAGTTGTGGCTGGCTGGGAGCAGAAGTGCACCAACTTTTGTATTATGCATCTAGGCCTGTTCCCAGCCTTGAAGTTATAGCGTTCTCAGCCTGCAGTGCCGTACAACCAGCTCTCACCGTGAAACAGTACTCTAATATTTTCTAGGCCACTGCAAAGTATTTCAGCTCTGCCGCTGTGCAGAGCATCTCACAATACCATTTTCTTGGTGGGGTTGAGATAGCCGCAGTTACCAGCACTATCCACTGGCTTTAGAGTCTTCTCCCACTTCATACAGCCTCTCTTATCTACAAGTCTCTGTGAGCGGTAAATTATCCCTAGGTATCAGCGCAAGACAGCGGGTTAATTTTTTCAAGTCACAGCATAGAGCCTCCGCTATCTACAAGTCTCTGTGTGCGGTGAATTAAGGCCCAGTTGTCAGCGCTGTGCAGTGGGGTAATTTATTTGGGCCCTATTCTATTTTTAATCCGCCATGATGAGGAGTAGGGGTAAGGGTCGAGGATGTGGATGCGGACGCGGGCGTCCAAGTGAGGGTGTGGGCATAGGCCGAGTTCCTGGGCGTGGTGAATCACAGCCGGCTGCTGCGGGATTAGGAGAGAGGCAAGTTTCTGGGCTCCCCAGCTTCATATCACAATTTGCGGGTCCGCGTGGTAGACCTTTATTACAAACAGAGCAGTGCGAGCAGGTCCTGTCATGGATGTCAGAAAACGCATCCAGCAATGTATCGCCCACCCAGTCGTCTACGCAGTCCACTACTCCCGGCCTAGGGACTTCAACTTTGAATCATCTGGCTGCTCCTCCTTCCTCCCAGCCTCCTCACTCCATGAAAATGACATATTCTGAGCAGGCAGACTCCCAGGAACTGTTACAAGGGTTCGCCTATACTCTTGCTACAGAAATGTTACTGGGGTCCGCCTATACTTTCGCTACAAAAATGTTACTGGGGTCCGCCTATACTCTTGCTACAGAAATGTTAAAGGGGTCCGCCTATACTCTTGCTACAGAAATGTTACAGGGGTCTGCCTATACTCTTGCTACAGAAATGTTACAGGGGTCTGCCTATACTCTTGCTACAGAAATGTTACAGGGGTCCGCCTATACTCTTGCTACAGAAATGTTACAGGGGTCCGCCTATACTCTTACTACATAAATGTTACTGGGGTCTGCCTATACTCTTGCTACAGAAATGTTACAGGGGTCTGCCTATACTCTTGCTACAGAAATGTTATTGGGGTTCGCCTATACTCTTGCTAAAGAAATGTTACTGGGGTCCACCTATACTCTTGCTACATAAATTTTACTGGGGTCCGCCTATACTCTTGCTACAGAAATGTTACAGGGGTCCGTGTATACTCTTGCTACAGAAATGTTGCAAGGGTCTGCCTATACTCGATGCATGTTATTGGGGTCCGCCTATACTCTTGCTACATAAATGTTACAGGGGTCTGCCTATACTCTTGCTACATAAATGTTACTGGGGTCCGCCTATACACTTGGTACTGAAAGGTTTGAGGGGTTCACCTATACTGTTGCTACAGAAATGTTACAGGGGTCTGCCTATACTGCTGCTACACAAATGTTACAGGGGTCTGCCTATACTTCTGCTACTGAAATGTTACTGGGGTCCGCCTATACTCTTGCTACATAAATGTTACTGGGGTCCACCTATACTCTTGCTACACACGTTACAGGGGTCGGCCTATACGCTTGCTACAGAAATGTTACAGGGGTTCGCCTATACTCTTGCTACAGAAATGTTACTGGGTCTGCCTATACTCTTGCTACATAAATGTTACTGGGGTCCGCCTATAATCTTGCTACAGAAATGTTACAGGGGTCTGTCTATACTCTTTCTACAGAAATGTTACAGGGGTTCGCCTATACTCTAGCTACAGAAATGTTACTGGGGTCCGCCTATACTCTTACTACAGAAATGTTACAGGGGTTCGCCTATACTCTTGTTACAGAAATGTTACTGGGGTCTGCCTATAATCTTGCTACAGACATGTTACAGGGGTCTGCCTATACTCTTGCTACATAAATGTTACTGGGGTCCACCTATATACTTGGTACTGAAAGGTTTGAGGGGTTCACCTATACTCTTGCTCCAGAAATGTTACTGGGGTCCGCCTATACTGTGGGTGCACAAAGGCTTCCCATTACAGTGTTCAGCTGCCTGACACAAACACAGAATGAAGTGTGTGGGAACACATGGATTTCCCATAGCTATTTAACTCACGGCACCTTGGGTCACACAAGGTGGAGGCTGGGACCGAGCCTGACCCAGGGCCCGCTCATGTACTTTCCCCACAGAGTATTGCAGGTCCTACCTTGGTCATGGTTTCGCGGCCTTATTATGCCAGCTCCTCCTCCTGCTTGGGGTCTGGGGATCAGCGGTGGGCAACATGTATTTTCTCTCGTGTTACCACAGTTATCTGGCACAGTGGTTTGGGCCAAACAAAAGTAGCATTACTGCATTAATCAGATGTTCACAGCTGCACTAGCATCCGAGTCTGCTTGAGGCCCACGATTACTGAGGGTGTGGGCAGAGGCCAAGGTCCTGGGGGGGGAAGAATCAACTGCACCAGGTATGGCCTGTGGAACTTCTTTGTGGTTCATCCAGTCTTTGGAGCAATAGGAAGTAATGGTGTTGGTCAGCAGCACTCACCACGCTTCTACTCCAAACAGGAAAGGAATGGTGCACGCCTTTAAAGGGACTGGATCCCAAATCCCAGAAAGTCAAGATGCAAAGATGGATGTAAAACGCAGCACTCAGGTCCAGCGATTATAGTAAAAATGTACTCTTTATTGGACCCATGGTCCTAAGCTTGAAAAAAAACGTGCTGAGGGATTATACGTCACATCGCTGACGCTTAGGACCATGGGTCCAATAAAGAGTACATTTTTACTATAATCACTGGACCTGAATGCTGCCTTTTACATCCATCTTTGCATCTAGTCTTTGGAGCGATGAAAGCAACCATAACTGCTTTAAAGAGACGTTCACAGCTTTACTAGCATCCGAGTCTGCTTTATGCCCACGATTACTGAGGGTGTGAGCCGAGGCCAAGGTCGCTGGCGGGGTGAAACTGCCTTGTTTGGGCCCTCTGATCTCTTTATGTGGAATACCGTCTTTGAGTTTCATGGACTCGCCTATGCTATGGGTGCACAAAGACATCCCATTGTGTTTTACCTGTCTGGCTGAAATACATTGACTGACTTAGCTAGGGTGCAGACGGCTTTCCCATTGCAGTGTCTTACCTATCTGGCACAAATACACTGAATGACTAGGGCAGAAGTGTGGGCTGAGTTCCTGGGCGAGGTGAAACTCTGCCATGTTTGGGCACTCTCTTTTCTTCCTGTTTAATTTTGTCCCTGGGTTCCAGGGGCTCGTCTATACTGTGGGTGCACAAAGGCTCCCCATTGCATTGTTCAGCTATCTGACACATACAAAGAATGAATTGGGCAGAAATGTGGGCTGAGGCAGAGGTCCTTGGTGGGGTGAAACTCTGCCATGTTTGGGGCACTCTGATTTCTTCATGTGTAATACTTTCCTTGGGTTCCAGGGGCTCACCTATGCTGTGTGTGAACAAAGACTTCCCATTGCGTTGTTTTACCTGTCTGGCACAAATATAATGACTGACTAGGGCAGAAATGTGGGCCGAGGCCGAGGCCCTTGGCGGTGTAAAACTCTGCCATGTTTGGCCACTCTGTTTTCCTCATGTCTAATACCATCTTTCAGTTCCTTGGCCTTGCCTATGCTGTGAGTGCACAAAAACTTCCCATCGCAGTGTTTTACCTGTCTGGCACAAATACACTCACTGACTGGGGCAGAAATGTGGGCCGAGGCCGAAGTCCTTGTCATGTTTGAGCACTCTGATTTCTGCCTGTGTAATACCCTCTTTGTGCACTGACAGCAGAGGCGGGCCCAAGGAACTCAAAGGCTTCCCATTGCGGTGTTGAGCTATCTGACACCTACACAGAATGAATTGTGTAGGGACACATGGATTTTCCATTGCTATGTAACTCGCGGCACCTTGGGTCACACAAGGTGGAGGCTGGGACCAAGCCTGACCCTGGGCCCGCTCACGTGCTTCCCACACAGAGTATTGCTGCATTGTGGAGATGTGTAGAAGTGCTGGTACCTGAGTCCCCTTTATGCCCACGTTTGCGGCTCCTGACAATTTTGTGACGGAGGTGGCACGGGATTGGAATGATGATCGTACGTCAATTTATCATCAATTCTCAACAGCATTGTGAGCTATCGCCCAAACTTTCAAAGAGGGTCGCTGCCTGGCCCTGCCAACCCTCTGCAGTGCGTGCCTCCGGTTCCTCCTCATCCAGTACGCACTTATAAATCGACATGAGGGTGGTGTGGCTATGAAGCGAGCGTTTGGCATGAGGCCAGCTGAACGCTGCGCAGGGAAAATTTGTGTGCGCTGTGGACACAGGGTCGTGCGGAGGGTTGGACAGCAATGCCAGCATGTAACCAAGAAAAAGAGGCAGCAGTGTCAACCGCAGGCAGTGATTGTCCTTGGTTGCAGGTAGTGTAGGGCTTAGCTAAGGTGTGCCAGTGCGTGTGCCTTGCTAATGAGGGTTTGTCCCAAGTAAATTGTTAGGGGGGTGACCGCCAGGCTCTTTCCCCCATTTTGGCTTAATAGTGGGACCTGGGAGCCTCAGATGCAGCCATGCATGTTGCCTCTGACCTTCCCTATCCATTTCTGTGGTGTTTCCATGAATTTCTGATGTTTTGTGGTGTTTCGCAAAGTCATCACCTATGCGGAGCATTGGTCCCATACAAAAATGCTCGAGTCCCCCATTGACTGCAATGGGGTTCGTAACTCGAAACGAGCTCTCGAGCATTACGAAAAGTTCGACTCGAGTACCGAGCACCTGAGCATTTCGGTGCTCGCTCATCTCTAATGGGCACAAAGTGGGCATTATTATTTTAGGGTGGGGGGGGCACAAAGGAGGCATTATTTGTAGGATCACTAGAGAGGAATTAAGGCTGGGTTCACACAGGGCGGATTTGCCGTGTGGAATTTCGCCGTGGCAAATCCGCCCGCGGCCGCTAATCTCGGGAATAGCCAGCCATGTGGACGAGATTTCTCAGAAATCTCGTCCACACGGGACGGCCAATCCGCTGCGGTAAGTCCGGCTGAAACCACCGCGGTTTCAGAAGATGCAGCATGTCTATTTACCTTTCTTTTTTGTTTATTTTCATCGCGGCAGCGCTCTCCTCTATGGAGCGCCGGCCGCAACGGAAAAGCGAGCGGCCGGGCCGCTTCAAAGCCGCCGCGGCTTAAACCGCGGCGGTTCTCCCGGCGGAAATCTCGCGGTTTTTGCTGTGGCCAAAGTGCGAGATTTCCGATGGGAATACGCCCCGTGTGAACCCAGCCTCATATTGCGTGGGGAATTATTACTTTGTGGGGCACAAAAGATGACACTACTACTATTGGAAGCATTGAGATGGCTATTGGGATAGCGACAGGAAGAGGAGAGTATGCAGAGATGATTCATGGATGGAAGAATTTTTCATGGCAGTCTGGGTCCAGATAGAGCAGAAAGAGTAAAGAGAACGATACCAATCAGAGGAGACATCAGCTGTTATCACTGACAGTAACTGCACTGTAATCACTATTACTGTGTAGAACTGGTATCTGACCATTATAAGTCACTGCATTGTTTAGACTTAAACTACAGCTAAACTGCTGTACAAGGGCCTGCCATGTTATAAAAGTTGTCATCTAGATATGCTGTCTTATATATACATATATTTTTTCCTTTTTTGGATGGGGGGTGGGGTGCTGAAGGAATATAACATATTATGGGGGCTGTGCCTCTAACCTTTTCAGACCTTCACAACACCTCTGGCTGCTCGTGCTGCATCAAAGAGACGGTGGAAAGTTTTGGAAGGACCATGGCTGGCAGCCATTAAGAGTAGTTGCGGGGTCGAGGTCCCAAGCTAAACATTCCCACTGGGACCCTTGAACTTTTAGGTGCGCCTCTGGAAAAACAAGCTCACAGAGGAGACAGGAAGAAGAATTTAAGAGCTGCTTTTCTACAGACACTGGCAGACATGATGAGATGCTGCAGGTAGTAATAATTAATAATTTTCAATAATACTTTGTGAGTATGAGGATTCAATTCAAGCTCCATATATTTCAGCTTAATGGCTCCCTGTGTGTGAAATAGCCAGTTACCTGACTATATACACAGTACTGGGAAGTATACTGTATCCCTGAAAATAAGACCTACCCAAAAAATAAGCCCTAGCATGATTTTTTAGGATTTTTAAGTATGCAGAATGATTTTTCAGGATTTTTGAGGATGCTTGAACTATAAACTCTACTCCAAAAATAAGCCGTAATTATAGTTAGTTAAAAACGCCAATGTAAATAGTGTCCAAGCAGCTATACATGTAAAAAAGTAAAATCTTTTGGAGCAAAAATTAATTTTAGACCCTGTCTTATTTTCGGGGAAACAGGGTATCAGCTGCCTTTTCCCCACAGACAACAATTCTTATTGGTGAGATTACTAATTACTGTAATTAATACAATTGTTGCAGTTGAAACATAGAAACATAGATATATAAAATTATATCTAATTGTAATCTGAATATTATTTCCAGAAAGCACTTGGAGAGCGATAGCTGGAAAACAAAGGTCGAGGCTTTATCTCTTATTGGGTTTCTACAGATTATGACTGTTCAGCTGCTCCCGGGATTCTTGCAGTGCTTTGATAATGACTTTTTAGCTGTTCGTAGACAGGCCTGTCAGACTGCTGGATTACTTCGGATTAAAGATGAGATGGTGAGTATATAAGGAAATGAAGAAGTAGTTCAGCACATAAACAGTGGCCACTATACTACGGAACGCATGGCTATAGTATAGGGAACCAAAAATGACATACATAATTACTGCTTATATATATAATGATTGGTCTACGTTATAGAATGTATAGGTTTCTAAGCAGTAAAATGTTACTTTTTAAGAAACGTTTGCATTATTAACATGTTTCACTGTATTTCACTAGGTCATGAATTGCCTGTATAACCTAGTTCAGAATGATCCAGTATGGAAAATCAAAGCACATGCAATCAAAGGTTAGCAGTACAAGCTGTTCACAGTTTGGCATGCCTGCATATAGCAATCTGGCCCCCGAGAGCAGATGTTAGAGACTGCAGCGTCCGTGGACACTGAAGCATACATGGCGTTCTATTTATATGTTTCTTATCTATGAATTTGCTTTGGCAACAGATACAGCAAAAGCTAAGAGCCCTTTTACATAAGTTATCGCTCAAAATTCGCTCAAAAGCCATCTTTTGAGCGATAATCGTTGCATGTAAATGTGTCCATCTTTCACTTTTCTGCCAAACAATGATTTTATGTTTGGCATAAAATCCATGGTTTGTCAGAAGAGCCGATAGCAGGGATTTCACGCTGTGTTCTCCATGGGGAGCGCTGATAACATTGTCTCAGCTGTCAGCCCTGTGGTAGAACAAAGAGAATGTATTAAGAGAACAGACCACCCACTGTTCTCTGAATATAGCTCCAGGCGGCTCGCACGCATTAATAAGTTACTAATTGGCATTAGTACCAATTAGTATTATATGCAAAATAATCGCTCAAAAGATCATCTTTGTGTGTAAAAGGGCCTTAAAGCTGCAGTTGCAAATAGCTATTGTTGGGGCCATTAAATGTTTGTTAGTACTTATTGATGTATAAAATATTCTAATTAGTATTGTAATGCTATTATTTTCTCTCATCATTAAAGTTTACCTGTCATTTCGCTAAACTTAAAAAAAGGGAGAACAAAGCTAAGTGGTCGATAGCCTCATTGGAAGTCTATGGCCCTTAGGGTGCATTTACACGAACGTATATCGGCTCGGTTTTCACGCCGAGCCAATATACGTTGTCCTCGGGTGCGGGGGGGGGGGGGGAGGATGGAAGAGCCAAGTGCAGGAACTGAGCTCCCGCCCCACTCTCTGCCTCCTCTCCGCCCCTCTGCACTATTTGCAATGAGAGGAGGCGGGACGGGGGCGGGGCTAAAGGCCGGGAATTAGCCCTGCCCCCGTCCCGCCTCTCCCCATTGCAAATAGTGCAGAGGGGCGGAGAGGAGGCAGAGAGGGGGCGGGAGCACAGTTCCTGGCCCTGGCTCTTCCATCCTCCCTCCCCTGCACACGAGGACAACGTATATCGGCTCGGCGTAAAACCCGAGCTGATATACGTTCGTGTGAATGCACCCTTACACTGTTAACTACATTTCTCCCAGGATAGCCCAAAAAAAGCCAGTCTGACCTGAGGAGCCACTTCAGCCCTTTCACGGGGATCTTATTGCCCGGGCCCCTACTGATCAAAACTTCTTATAAGCTACTATGACATGCCAAAAGTTTTGCAAAACAACCATGACTTTATAAAGCACCATTATATTTATGGTGCCGTATTGTATTGCACTAACCTCTTTCATGTGTTAGGCCCCATTCAGGAGGCTATACTGCAGATGCTTTTAATGTCTGTATTACGCAGTAAGACCCGCACCTCTACTGTTTAAATGGAGTGAACTTAGATTACCACTTCGATCATGATCAAAGCCAGCTGCAGTATGGCCCTCTGAATAACTATTGCGCACTGTTTCTGCGAACCTTCTTCATCTTACCAATCCTATTAATATGCCAGACATGCATGTGTGCTTTGTGTATGTCCATTATACCACATGGCACGCAGAATGGTATTAAAGGCAACATGTACTGTAGCCTCCTGGACTTTGTCTATGCCTAAAGCATGTTTGCCTATCGACATTTTCAATGTAGAAGTAGCTAGTTTGAGTAACTTTGCATTATACAACTGAACTGTGTCCACAACCTGTAGGTTTCCAGAACTGAAAATCTCCCAGTAGTCCTCGCTGGTATTAAAAACACAACCTTTCCCCCACTGGTCAGTTATTCGTTGTCCTGGTGTGTGTGTGCACTGAGCTGATTTCTACAGGAAGCAGATAGCGCTGAACTCTCTGTAGTGGCTAGGCTGGGTATTATAAGCAAATTTCTTATTCACTTCAATGGGTGCTCTGTCTGTAATACCAAGGCTGGCCACTGCAGTGGGGATGGACCTGTCTGCTTTCTACAGAAAGCATGAGCACATTGGCCAAGAAAACAGCTGATCAGCAGGGATCCTGGGGCACTGATTCCCGCCGATGTACTACTGATGATGACCTATCAATAGTTTACAACTGGACAACCCCTTTGAGGCATTAAACAGCTTTCACATTTTTATGAAATAAGGTACTGTAAATGTCATCCAGTGTGCTATTTTATTCCTAGCTTTAGGTAAAATCGGACTTATAACATCGCGTGTGAAAGAACTTTTGTTGTGGACTGTACAGTTCAAAGAACCAGGAGTGCGAATAGAAGCTTATCGCTGCATTGCAGCATTGAATTTGTCTGACTACGAAGTTCAACACGCACTTCAAGATAGATTGATACTGGAGTCCCATGAGCTTGCCAGTAGGTGAGAAATATGGCTTTCTTAAAAACAATGAAGTAACTATGCCTACTAACTTACCATACTTTTACTAGTTAGTAAAAATATATTATTTTCCTAATTTTTTGACTTTTAGGGAGTTGAAACAAACATTGACTGCATTAAACATGACACATAATGGGAATCAGGAGCTGATGTCACAAGTCAAGCATCAGGTACGTGCTATACAATCTGTATTCACTGTACAGGATGTGTAGATGCCAATAACGGCCAAACATTCAATGTCACTATTCAGCTTGTCTAGAGCAGTGTCCATCTCTATAAAGAGGAAGATTAGATCTCTCTCCTCATATTTGCTATTGTAACACTCATAATCTCATGTAATCCCAGAGCATTTGGACAAAGTAATACCCTGAAAACTACAGTGTGTCTAAATCTATTATATATAGCATGCTGGAAAATCCATGTCTGTTAAAGGTGTTGGCCACCGTAGTAAAATGTTAAGAAATGCATAATAAACATTTTAACCCTTTCCAATCCAATTTGTATCCTGGTTTTCCTAGGGGGCTTACTCCTTTTCTGCCATTATACAACAGCGCTATCTGCTGGCTAAAGCCAGTACTGCATGAGGTGACACGTTGGATAGGCTCCGACAGAAGAGAGGCTGGCAGTATACAGTAAGAGAACCCAGACGGACGTCTTCCAACATCGGAGTTGTACAGCCTTAAAGGGGTTGTCTCGCGAAAGCAAGTGGGGTTAAGTACTTCTGTATGGCCATATTAATGCACTTTGTCATATACATCGTGCATTAAATATGAGCCATACAGAAGTTATTCACTTATCTGCTCCGTTGCTGGCGTCCCCGTCTCCATGGCTCCGTCTAATTTCGGTGTCTTCTTGCTTTTTTAGACGCGCTTGTGCAGATGGGTCTTCTCCCTTCGGCTCCGCTCGGCAGCAGCGGCGTTTTGGCTCCGCCCCCTTGTACGCATCATCGCGTAGCTCCGCCCCCATCCCATGTGCCGATTCCAGCCAATCAGGGGGCTGGAATCGGCACATGGGATGGGGGCGGAGCTACGCGATGACGCTACAAGGGGCGTAGCCAAAACGCCGCTGCTGCCGAGCGGAGCCGAAGGGAGAAGACCCATCTGCGCAAGCGCGTCTAAAAAAGCAAGAAGACACCGAAATTAGACGGAGCCATGGAGACGGGGACGCCAGCAACGGAGCAGGTAAGTGAATAACTTCTGTATGACTCATATTTAATGCACGATGTATATTACAAAGTGCATTAATATGGCCATACAGAAGTGTACAACCCCACTTGCTTTCGCGAGACAACCCCTTTAAATCATAATGTCTTAAGATGTCAGACAGTGGATTGGAAAGGGTTAATAAATTTACTAATATAGCTTTATCATTAGTTCTGCGCTATCTGTTGAGTAGCCATGCCCCCTTTTAATGATAGCAGTATCTTCTGATCGCATGCCACCATCGTCCAATGTGTGGCCAGAGATGGAGAAGCATGCGACCAGACACGTCACTCTGCATCCTCCATTATAATACACTGTGCCTGTGCTAGTTTCTGGTTAACTATGCTATTCTGTGCTCCAAAATAAATGGGAAGGAACAGAAACCATGTCAAATGGAGATACCTTTGGTCTCTGTTTGTCTAATTAATGTCTATATTTCTGTCCAACGTTCCGTCTGAGTAGCAATTTTCAGTTATTTCAGGCAGACCCACGGGTAAAATAAAAGAATACAAAACAGTATGAATCATAGGAAAATCTAAAGTATCAAGGAAGGGACAAGGCATGGGAGGAAAGGATGGAGTAGTAAATTAGGGCAATTAAAACATTTTTCTTGCATAATATATATAATGTAGTATTGCTGAGAACATTGTAAATGTCTGGTATTGTTGATGCCGAGTATTACTTTTATAACAAACCAGTAGAAAGAGAGAGATTGTGATTCCACTGTATAGAGCTCCGTTAAGACCTCATCTGGAATACTGGGCTCACTTCTGGAGGCCCCACCCACAGAAAAACCTTGATAAAATAGAATGAGTCCAAAGACAGGCTGCAAAAATAATTTAAAAAAAGGCAAAAAACTAAAACTTATCAGAAAACTTAATTTGTATAGCTTGGAAGAAAGAAAGGAGGGGGTATGATGGAAATCTTTAGGCCTCGTTCACACGAGCGCACAATGCATGCCGAAGTTAGCCGAGCACAAAGAGCGCTGCTCTTAGAACCAATGGTTTCTAATGGAAACTTTCAGATGAAAGAATTTAAAGCGCATAAAAGAAGCGCACCTAAAAAGATAGGACATGCACAACTGAAATTCCCTGCTGAGTGAAAAGAAAGGACCTGACCTATCTTTGGTGCATGAGGCGCAGGAGTGTCTATAGACTTCTGTGGGAGCTGGATAACAAGGGGAAGGTTGATTAGGTAAATATTCCGATTATTAGTGTAAACTGCTAAATAATCAGAATGGGAGATAAAGGCCGCCTGCAGACGGGTGGGTCGGACCCGACCCGAGCGCCTGCAGGGACCAGCACGTACTCACCCGCGCCCGCGGCTCCGGCTGTTTGATGTGCCGGCTTGCCGGGCAGCCGGCGCATGCGCAGACCGGAGCCGGCGGCGGGTAAGTGACATTTCAGAGCATGTCGCGATTTGTTTGCCGCGCAAGTTTTCGCGCAGCCAAATTGCGGCCATCTGCATAGGATTGCATTTGTTAACGCAATCCTATGCAGGCTTCCAGCGGCGGAAATTCTACGGGAAATCCCACCGCGGAATTTCCGCTCGTGTGCAGGCGCCTATAGGGAGATAAGGGGGGAAGGAGTGCTGCTGCGCCGCTAAACACAGAGACACATTTTTAATGTCCTGCTGTAAGCTCCTATTAGTCCCTGCAGGGATGAGAGGACTAACAGGAGTTTACAGCAGGACATTTAAAATGTGCTGTTCTGCTGTCCGGGAGAGAAGGAATTCCTCTGCAGGGAAACCTTTCTCTCTCTGCAGCGGGGAGAGAGATGAGGGAAAGCAACGGGGGAACCCCCTTTTTTGTGGGGCTTTCCTTTATCTCTCTCTATCCCCCACCCCCTTGGAGCAGCAGCGCCTGTTTTCCTGCATTGTGCGCTGCTATGCTTTTAGCCATGCAAATTCCCTCATGTGAATGGATGAATTTTACGCAAAGCAACTTCACAGAAAAACATCCATTCACGCTAGTTTTGCGCAGCTACACGTGTTTTTTTGCATGCGTTGTGCGCTCGTGTGAACGAGGCCTTATATATCGGAAAGGTTTAAAGCAATCCTATAAAGGCGAGTAATATTACTCCTTTCTTGTTAATCTGCCTCTTTCTGGCCACTTTTTGGGGTTCCAAGATAGTCGCAGCGGTTCTTAGACTACTCAATGCACTTTGCATTGGTAGTACATCTAAAGTCTAAGACACTACACGCAGCACTGGCCAATCCAAAAGCAGCGAGTAGTGCCTTAGACTACCATTGCACAATGTGTATTGTGTAGTCAGAGGAATGCTGTGGACACCTCGGAAGACCAAAGAGGGGCCTGGAAATTGGTGGATCCCCAGCAGATCAGCAAGAAAGGAAATTGCCAGGTAACGACACTCTCCCCCTCCGGAGGCAGATTTTGAGCTCAGGACCAGTGGGGCACTTTAAAGAAGGTTCAGGAGGTAAGAGTTTTTAATAAGAAACAAAACACAAGAACAAGTGGGCACAATCTGAGGTTAGTTGGAGGGGGAGATTAGCAATGTCAGAAAATGAAAGAGTACTAGATACTTGCAACAAACTTCAAGCAGTCGTGGTTGGAAAATCAATAATAAATGAATTCCTGCATGCCTGGGATAAGCATAGATCTATCCTTAGTGAGAGATAAAAGGAAGTAATCTAATGTAAGTCTGGATGGACCACTTAGTATTTTCTGCTGTCAGTCTTATATGTAAAAATATCCATTATGTTTTAATGGTCTCTCAGTTATCAAAGCTGTGCCAGAAGAAACTATTATTTCCCAAAGTACTGAAGATGGATGAAGTTCTAGCTTCAGGACAAACAGAGGTGGAACAAATACTGTATGACAACCCTGACTCGAAACACAAGACACAAGAACAAGGGTCTTTCAGAGATACTGTGGGCAGGGCATTGCCAGGTACATATACAGCCATTCACTTTGGGATTAGTGACGTAAACTTTGGATCCAGGTCTACTATGTAATCCAGGCAGAGTGCTTTCACATAGACTAATACTTTGTGCGGATCTGGATTGTAATGTTAATTTGCCACTTCAAATCCATGTCAAAATCACATATTAAGTGTAAGCAGCATTTCCTGATTCCGTGAAGTAGTGTGTCTTTGGGCTGGGAGATGAGAGCTGGCATCTGGTGAGTAACTACAGCTGTAGTTAGCACTGTTGCCTTGCAGCGCTGAGGGCATGGGTTTGAATCTGACCAAGGACAACAATTGTTTCAAGATTGTATGTCTGCCCTGCGTTTCCTTCCATAGCCCTAAAACACAGACATACCGATAGGTCAGTTTGGAGTTTAGATTGTGAGCTCCTGTGGGAACAAGTACCAATATGAGTGATGATGATCTATGTACAATACTGCAAAATATGCAGGTGATACAGAACTGAGTTAAATAAGCAGATGTCTCCTAATTGGGAAGAGAAATTACTATATTATTTTTTTTCCTATACTCCAATTGTATATATATGAGTGCCTGATATAGGAAAACTAGTAATTATTAGGAAATTACAGTACCAGTGTTTCTGGTGGCGCAATCACCACACAGCTCTGGATTCCAGACATCACACACACAGCTCTGCTACATCCACCCTGATTTCCAGACATCATACACACAGCGGCACTACATCCATCCTGATGCCCACACATTACACACACAGCTCTACTACATCCATGCTGATACCCACACATCACACACACAGCTCTACTGCATCCATCCTGATTCCCAAACATCACACACACAGCTCTACTACATCCATGCTGATACCCACACATCACACACACAGCTCTACTACATCCATCCTGATTCCCACACATCACACACACACAGCTCTACTACATCCATCCTGATTCCCACATATAGCTGTGCTGCATCTACATCCCAGGCATCACACACACAGTTCTCCTACATCCTGATCCCTTCCGCTTGTCCAGCAGGGATGACAACCAGCAGACTCCTGGATACAGTGATCAGCCCCTCGTCATGTGATCGCTGACTCCACCCACACAGGTGATCACATGACGGTGACCTCATCCCAGGCCCTGGCTGCTGCTGTCCAGCTCTTTGGGTTGGTGCCCTAACGTTGTTGTTCTTCTGCCAGTCAGGCTCTGTGTTTTATATATGCTGTAGAAACTGTGATGACATCACAGTTATGTGATCAGGAGTGGAAATGAGAAGCACTTACACACATACTCACAGACAAGTGGTCGTTAGTAGTTTCAATTAGATAGGAGTTTAACGTCTGATGGCAAGTTCTTTATACAGTACTAATTAATTATAAGAGTATATATGAATGTAAGAAATTCTGTGAATATGTCTTCCAGGTTCTAATACTGAATGAATGAAGACCAGCATCTTATCAAGAAGTACAAACTGCAGCTATCCCATTTGGGCTATCCATTATTTCTGCAGGAATCAGACAAGACAAAACTCTGTTTTTGTTCCAACACAAAATTAGCTCCAAGAGTGAAATCATTTTCTGAAATCAAACTCTATAAAATTAAAGTCAGCCCTAAAAAGCAAAAAACATTGGGGAAGTTGAAGTATTATTTTAAGGCTGCTTTCAAATAGGCAACAAAATCACACGATTTCCTTGCGATGCTACAGATCGCATGTATGTGAAGCCCATGCTTTCCAATGGGTTCCCTCACATTAGCGATCTTTTGTAGGTTGCTACATTGCGAGAAAAAAAATTACGGGATGCTGAATATTACTGCGATTTGCAATGTGTTGTAGCCCATGTTCCCCTATAGTACCTTCCTTTGTGTTGCATCACATCGCACGAAATCACAGTTTTCGTACGGTGGGATGCAACTTTTATAGTAGGAAGTCCTACTGTTTGTCCCTAAAATAAGCCCTAGCTGCATAAAAAAAATAAAACATTACCTAACAAGTGGTGTCCGCTCCGCCGCACTTTTCCTCCAGCATTTCCATGGCGCTTGTTTGTAGTCTTCAGCCACCGATTCCTGGTCAGGGGGTTCAAGAATCCCTCTTTCAGGAAGCGCTGGCTCTGATTGGTTCTCTAGCACCGCGGCTCAGCCAATCAGAGTCAGCGCTTCCTGCAGGCGAAATTTTTGAACCCCCTGACCAGATGCCAGTGGCTGAAGACTCCAAAAAAAGTGCCGCGGAACTGCTGAAGGAGAAGTGCGGCGGAGCGGACAGCTCCTGTTAGGTAAATGTATTGGTATTTTTTACGTAGCTGGGGCTTATTTTTGCGGCATGGCTTATATTTCAAGCACCCTCCTACCCACCCCCCTGAAAATCCAAGCAAAAGAGTGCTACGCAGTTGTCAGACTTTGTAGTACCGCAAAAATCATGCCATCGCTGCAAGAAAACGCGGTGATATCACTGTCAACCGTGTGAAACAGGCCTAGAGGGTAGTCTGGGGAGAAAAAAAACAAAACATTGAAATCTATTCAGGGCTGTAGAAAAACAAAGTCACATGCTCCTGAACTTCTGCAGCTCCGGTTCCAATAGTGCACTAGCCCCCACTGTACTCTTTTTCCAACTCCATCACAGGGAACTGTAACTGCAGCTGTGGTCGTAGGGACTGTGACCACTACAGCCAACTACTGGCTCCTTATTGGCTGTAGTGGTCACATGTTCCTAGGATGGGAGGATATCACTGGAGAAGAATGCAGCGGAGGACTGAGCACCGTTAGAATGGGAGCTTTGTTTTGTTTTTTTCAAATGTCTTTATACATCTATGAACAAGTTTTTAAAAATGTTTTCACCCCAGACTATCCCTTTAAGGTCCATATTTCGGTACTAGTTAAATTTCATAAAATATGTTTGTTTATAGGAGGTGAAAGTGTAAGGGGATAGCACTGCCACACATCCCTTTACACCGCTTACAGCAGTGGCTGGCGACTGTGGGAGGCTCCACCCCTTTCCGACTTGAGCTTGAAACGGGCAGATATGGAGAACTGCAATAGGCTCTGAGGCACCAGAGAAAGTCCATGTTCCCTTGCTAAAGAGCAGCATGGAGAGAAGAGTTAAAGCACTCAGAGCTCTGAAGATCATAGCAGTCATTGAATCTAGTGCTCGGAAGCGCTGTGAATGGGGTCATGCCCCCCCCATGATAATGTGGCAGGTGATGCAACTAGTGTATCACCGCCCAGAAGAATGCCGCCATAGAAGAGACAGTACAAAGTACAGTGCTAGGCCCCGACTATCCTTCAAGAATGAGCCAGGAGGCTCAAAAGTACTGTATTCTAGAGTTTAGGAGCTGCATCACAGCTTCTGAAGCTGCTACAGAAGTACAGCAAACGCAGCAACATTGTGTGGAGCAGGCTAGTAGGCACTGGAGGCCTGTGGGCGACATGGTGGCAGCCCCTAGTGAGGGAGAGCAAGGCAAGCAGCTCTGTCCTCCCACTGGGGAACAGCGCAAGAGAGGAGATAGATGCTAAAAAGTGCCCTGATGACCTGGAGGTCGAAGACCATTGAAAGGACCTGATAATCATAGTTGAAGGGCAGACGGAGCAGAGACAAAAAGGCCCCGATTACTAGGGGTCAAAGGGCAGGCATACATGAGAGAGGGATCGGAGCTATGCTGCATAGATGGCCAATTGGGCCACCAGAGGACATTACTGCAGCTTCGTAACAGTGAAGTTGGCCTGAATAAAAGCCGAATCAAGCAGCTAACAGTGACTTTCAGGAATTAGTGGGCCTGCTGAGGCAAGCACTTTGTGGACAGTGTGGTTGTGACATGGCTCAATTGCTAACAGCGAACTGTGCTGGGAATTTATCGGGATTGAACCTGGGACTGACGGACAATAGCGTTCTTTGGGATTCCGCAGAGTGCAGATAGTAGTGTGGTTCCATAAACTGTGTGCATTGAGGCACGGGAATTGGGGATGTATCCAAATAGAATTGGGTATTTCATACGAGGTTTATACCACATTCAAGTATTACATACCCTCCAAAAGGAGAGAAAAGCTAACTGTATTTCAGTGAAGTTTGGTTTGACAAAAAAAGGACATACTATCCACATGCTGCAGGAGCTTAATTTTTCTGTTACAGAACTTCCATCTACATGCTTCCCTTCAAAACAGCCATAGAGTTAAATGATAGAATTCTGCCTGCCAGTAGTCACCACCAGGTGGAGTCACTGCAAATAGGGTTATACAGCAGCCACTGAGCTCAATAGTGAATTTAACTTTAGTGAACGTTTCAGTGAGTCAGGTGGAATTTAATCACATAAAATTGGTTGTCCGGTGGCTACATTTTTAGACAAAAGAAAATAGCCTATACTCCCCATTTCGTCCGCCCTTCAGGTCCCAGTGATTATGTGCCATGTTATATGTGTGACCACTGCGGACAGTCTCTGGCATGTACCAACACTGAAGCCAGTGATTAGGCGCATGACTGCTCCAGCCAGATGGCATAACCCTGTACTACCTGAAAGTGAGCAGGAATGGGGGGGACTGAAGGGACAAGTTAGTATAGGCTGGTTTAGTTTACTTTTTCCGTCACTTTGTTTTAAGAAAAAAAGAATGTAGTCCAGGGGCGTAACTATAGGGGATGCGGTTGCACCTGGGCCCAGGAGCCTTAGGGAGCCCATAAGGCCTCTCTTCTCCATATAGTGAGCCTAGTACTATGAATAAAGCATTATAGTTGTGGGCCGTGTTACAGGTTTTGCATTGGGGCCCAGGAGCTACAAGTTACACCTATGATATAGTCAGTGGCCAACTCCTTCAACTTTGAGGTCAAATAGGGTATTGTGACAAACAGATTCTGACTACTGTATATTATAAATGATTAAATACAGAATTTTTAACCTAAAAAACAGAAATATCAGTTCATTGTATGATGAAAAGTTAACACTTTTCTAGTATATAGATTCTTAGCAGTTTTCAAGATTTCTGCTCGTAGACATTAAATGGAAACCTTCATTGCTGATTTCTAGAGGACAAAAATCTGTCCCGGTCATGTGATGGACATATAGATGCACGGGTCGTTACAGGACCCAACTCTGATAATTGCAGTGTAATGAGCTATGCACCCCGGTGAGGAAATACCAATATGCTTTTCAACCCATCAATTTATATGCAAAAATATAGATGTTTAATGCCAAGTATACAAAACATGACATGTTATATATAAATGTGGTTCTTTAATATCTTTGAATACAAGTTGGGAACAAAAACAAAATTGCTGATTTATACAGGCAAGCTTCATCATTGTTACTAATAGTTCTACATGCAAAAGGACTTTAAGTGAAATGAAAAAAAGTTTTTGACTGGAGCATGGACTGTTTCCCACCCCTGCAAGAGTTGTGTAATAATCTCTGCAGCTCTCAGAGCAACCAGTGAAATCTTTATCTACTGTCCAGAAATGTGGTATCACTGACTAAGGCCGCCTGCAGACGGCCGGGTCGGATCCGGCTGCGAGAATTCTCGCAGCGGGACCCGACTCGAGTGCCTGCAGAGAGCACCGCGGACTCACCTGCTCCCGCAGCTCCGGCTCTTTCATGTGCCGGCTGCAGTCGCATGCGCAGAGCGGAGCCGGCGGCTGGTGAGTGACGTTTCTGTGCGGGGCCCGCACAGAATTAGAGCATGCCGTGGTTTGTTTGCTGCGCGTGATTTTGCGTAGACAAACCGCGGCTGTCTGCATAGGATTGCGTGCTGTAATACAATCCTATGCAGGCGTCCAGGGGCGGAAATTCTGCAAGGAATCCCGCCGCGGAATTTCCGCCTGTCTGCAGGCGGCCTAACTGCTTGATTACTAGCGGTGTAGGTTCTCAATGGACAAGTAAGACGTTGATGCTTTGATACTGCTGGAACTTTCTTCTGCGCTGACCTGTAAGCTTTTCTGCAGCAATTTATTTTGTGTCTCTCTCCATGTTAAGATCTGTTCCGTCACCTCCTCCAGATCCGCCTCAAGAGCCTCCATTCTGATCAAGGCGTTATCCTGAAAACAAAGATGGCAGATTAATACAGTATTTGAAAATTTTCGACGTCACTTCCTTGCAATGGACGAAGTTAACTTGTTCTTACCATATTTTTCGCACATTCTGGTATCTGGGGAATGGTGTGGATGGTTTGGATGTAGAAATCCAGCTTCTCGATAAATTTAACAGCAAGTGGTAAAAGTTCAGCGACAAACCTGAGCAGAAGGAAGCCGCATGTATTAAAACTGAGGCTGTATATAGGAGGTCCATACAAAAAAGGATGCAAGAATTTTAGGTTGAGTTACACAGATTCTGTGGATTTTATAAAAATTTGGATTTACAATATGGAAAATGTGCATATATTATATATCATTGTGAATATGCTCATTGCGCTATGATATATATGAAGAACATTGTATTACAAGAGTCTGATTAAGGCCCAGTGTCCACAGGCGGATTTGATTTGCGGAAGATCCGCATAGAGAAGCATCGGCGTCCGCACCTAAATTGGAGCATGCAGATTTGTTTTGCGGATCTTTTGATGTGGAAAACAGATCGCAGCATGCTCCTTTTTACTGCGGTTTTCACATGCATAGCTTTCATTTAAGTCAATGGAAGCCGTCCGATCCACAGTCCATCTACAGTTGACAATGCGGACGTGCCGCGGATTCTGCAGGAAGAGCAGGAGATTTAAAAAAATAAAAATCTGTACTGCACATGTCCGACGGCAAGCTGTGTGGACCATCCGCAGTACAGATGTCCCAGAAGAATAGAGATCCGCGCAGATGCCACCGCCTGCAGACACAGGTAGACATGGTCGGATTCCGCTGTGGGTTCCCACATATGGAATCCGACCCGCCTCTGGACACGAGGCCTAATGTAAAGGTCTATTGATATACATATGTTGGAAGTAGTGCCAAAATTGCAGTAACACAAATGTACAACTTAAAACATTTCAGCCATACCTGTGGTAGGATGCCTCAATAGGTAAATTCTCTTGGCACAACGGTTTAGCCAACCTCTGCCTTAGACTGCGTTTCTCTCTCAGTACCGCCTCCAAGTGGCTGTTTATTGCTTGCAGGATGTCATATTTCTGATCTGGAATTTTTAAAAGATACGTAATGTGATCTACAGCTGAAAAGTGTTTCAAATTTCTCCAATGCTCGGGTGTTATATACTGCAAAGCCATTAATAGCGGATGGTGTATATATAATTTATACATGCATAAATAAATACAAATAACGTATAATAGAACTGATAATTACAAGTGGAACCCAGTTTCAGAATGGTGAAGTTAAAGAGGTTTTCACAGGGGGCTGATAAATTAGTACTGTTTTTTTTTCACTTTTTGAAATGTCCATCTGCTAGTCCAGTCTGATCCTGGAAGCCCCTGCAGTGGCCATATGCCATTTGTTGTTCATGTGACTGCTGAGGCTAATCACTGCCCTCTGCATGAACAGCTCTTAAGTGTCGAAGGAGCTTCCAAGACCAGACAGGCGGTTCTGGAACAGGCATTTAAAAAAAAGATGCATTTTTTTTCCTTTAGCTTGTTCCTTATCAGCCCCCTGGAAACTTTTATAATATCCCAGAAAACGTATTTAAACAAGGCTCCTTTTACAGAGCACAGTTGTCATTTGCACCAGCCGGTGACGCCATCACCAGCTTGTTCGCTCCCGTGATGCCTGCTTAGCCATATGTATCGCAAAATGGTGCCAATAAAAACTACAACTCATCACATAAAAAGCAAGCCCCCACACCACACACGTCAAACACAAGGCCCACAAGCCAAACTCGGCTCACTGCCGGATTTTATATGGCCCGCATCAAAATAACAGGAATTCTACTCACCCAGCCTACAGCGCTGGTCCGGCAGCAGCCGCTGCAAATCTGTAACCGGTGACCTCTACCCGCCAGCCTCTGCCCCAGGTTGAGTGGTCAGCGATCTCAGGCTCAGCAGCGGATGAGCTACTGGCTGGGTCAGTGTAAAGCCTGTAGGATGCTGCCTGGCCAGACAGGCCGATTTATCGTTGACTCGTTCAATGCAAATCATTCACTTCTTGTTAAGGCAGAGTGTCCACGGGCGGGACGGAATATCGTGAGTGATATTCTGCCACAGGGGAGCACTAATGTCACCGCGATTTTCCACGATGAACCCATCTTAAAAGGGTTGTACCGCCGGAAAAGTATATATTTTTTTGCGCACAGTCCCCCCTGCCGATCAAAGTGCATAGAATATACTTTAAAAGTTTTATCAAAAGTTCTTGCCACTTACCTGCAGCAGCGTTTTCTGTACTTTGATAAATTTCTTTTCAAAGATGGCGCCTCGGGTCTTCTCCCATGGTGCACCGCGGGTCTTCTCCCATGGTGCACCGCTCCGTCCGGCGCTGAAGACCCTCATCAGAGTGAGTGGACTGTCCTCGTGTGCAGGGGGAGGGAGGATGGAAGAGCCAGGAACAGGAACTGAGCTCCCGCCTCCTCTCTGCCTCTTCTCCACCCCCCTGCACTTTTTTCAATGAGGAGAGGTGAAACGGGGCTAATTCGTGGCACTTAGCCCCACCCCCGTCCCGCCTCTCCTCATTGCAAATAGTGCAGGGGGGCGGAGAGGAGGCAGAGAGGGGGCGGGAGCTCAGTTCCTGCTCCTGGCTCTTCCATCCTCCCCCCCCCCCCCCCCCCCGCACACGAGAACATCGATTCAGAGGCTCGTCCACGAGCGAGAAGATTCCTTCTGCGCAGGTGCGACTGGAGAAGAAGCAAGAAGTGGATCGTTGGTCGGCGCCAGGGCGACGGAGTCGTCAACACAGGGGGGGGGGGGGGCACCCCGAGAGGTAAGTGAATAACTTCCGTATGGTACATATTTTATGCACAATGCATATTACAAAGTGCATGAATATGGCCATATAGAAGTATATGCATTGACTTCTGCTCACGGTACAACCCCTTTAATGATGGGTTCATCGTGGAGAATCGTAGCATGCCGCGATTTCTAGACGTGAGCAAAAAATCTCAAACGGTTTTCCGCTCGTGTATATTGGGCTGCGCTTTCCATAGTTATCCTATGGAAAGCGTGTCATTCGTTCTATTTATCGCTGCGAATCACGGCATGACAAATCGCCCGTGGACACTTGGCCTAAGTGTTTCATGTTTGCTATGTGAAAGACGGAACGATCAGTGTTTAAATGGAATGACAAGTAAATGAGTCAACAGTGATTTTTATGTCTGCCGCAACTGAACAAGCGTTTCTCGTTCGTCGTTCAGTCGCATATAGACTGAAGGATTATCATTCACTTTCACGATTTTTTGAACGATGAAGGTTCCCATCTAAAAGCACCTCAAGTTCCAGTACTATATAAAATCACACAGCAGGTGCGAGTACAGCAAAGTGCACTAATGTGCTTGTCCCCATCCTTTGTAAAGTCAGATTTATTACACCGACAGCAGAACCAAAAATGTCAGAGATAGAATTAATTGGCATGATGAGTGCGAAAAACTTACTGAGGAAAAATGAATGCGCGATATCTGCTGATTCCTTCTCAAGCTGCAGCATTTCTAACTCCAAGCTCTTCTGCAAAACAAAACCATATGTGGGATTATGGAGCTTTTAAAGGGATTCTCTGCTTTGGACAATAACTACTTGGTAGAAAGATCCTTTGACAATAAGATTCTGTGTCCTCCTGCTGAGGAAACGTTACAGTAAGGGTTCAGTTTCTCTGCAGCGCCACCACAGGGGAAGTTAAGCATTACACTGCATGCATTGAAATCAATGAGCTGTATGTGAAACGCAGGACAGGTCCTTCAAAGCCAGAGTTGCTCTTTGTAACAGCTTTGCACTCAAAAGAGGCCGAAGGAGGATCCTGAAAATGGAACCAGCCCTTCATTAATTAGGAAATCCCCATTAGGCCCGTTTCACACGGCCCGCGACATTGCTACAAAACGCATGTATGTGAAGCCCGTGCTTTCCAATAGGTTCTTTCACATGAGCGATGTTTTGTAGGCTGTGTGAGGGATTAGCGTTTAGGATCGGTAGCAACCTGGGCATAAGCAGTCAGAGACAGTGACACTTGCGATAAAGTCTTTAGTCCAGGCTTTGCCTGGGTTTATTTCCAAGCAAAGAAAGGAAAATACAGGCCTTAACATCAGGCAAACATAAAGGAAATCCTGCTCGTCCGAGCACTTACTAAACAGGTAGCGTCCCTGTTTACACTCTGGTAACACAAATGGCTCCTGCACACAGCCAGCCAGGCCTCTCAGACCTGCAGAGGTCTCAGCTCCCTCTCAGGCCCTGTAGGTCCAGGCTTTATATGGCCTGGTACCAGCCCCACCTGGTACGTGGGAGTGACCATCCCACCCTTCGCTTTGGTCACTCCAGGAAAAGCCGGCCCGGATTATGCGGCTTGGAGCCACTTACTACACCGTGTCAGTAACTTAATGTTACTGACACCATACTGCCGGCTTCCTCCACCGAGCCCAGGCTGCTCGGTGGCACGTATCTGCCCAAGCGCTCCCCAAGGCCTCATAGGAGAGCATCCTAGGCGACACATACCTGCCCTCCAGCACCTTGCCGGTCACCGTCTCACAGCTGCTACATTGCGAGACTACAATATTGCGGCATGCTTTATACAGCCACGATTTGCAATGCTTTCCGTCCAAGTTTCCTATGGAGCCTTCTCTTTATCGCATCACACAAACTTGCAATTTTTGTGTGATGCGATTTTAACATTTAGAAAGTCCTATTAATAAAAAACAATAGGACTTTGATAAAAAAATAAAGGCCCTAGCTGCATAAAAACAAGTGTTTTCGTGCAATGCGATGCAACACATAGGAAGGCTCCATAGGGAAACATGGGCTACAACCCCCCCCCCCCCCCAAAAAAAAATGCAAATCATGGCTCTATAGAGCATGAAGAGATTTTGTAGTCTTGCACTGTCGCAGGCTACAAAACAGCACTTGTGTGGAAGAACCCATAGGAAAGCATGGGCTACACATACATGCGATTTGTCGCATTGTGACAAGATCTCGCGAGAAGGTCGCCCGTGTGGATGCGGCCTGAAGCTCATGGTTTCTAATGGGTTCTTTAAGACTACAAAACATCTCTCATGTGAAAGAACCCATTGGAAACCATGAGCTTCACATACATGTGGTTTGTGGCGATGTCACAGCACTACAAAATTGTGCAATTTTGTAGCCCGTGTGAAACAGGCCTAAAATAACGCATAGCAGCGTTAACACGATGCTACATTTTAGGGGAATACCCCTTTATAATTAGGAGTCCAGTGTAAATTGTGGCTCTAGGTAAAGTATCTGCACTGTGCATGACCAATTTTCAGCTTCTCTGGATACCACATTTACCCATGTGGCTTTTCAAGCAACCCAAGTCATCATCACCCCTTATGGGAATAGGCACTAAGATGACAGAGCGAGATCCTCACCTGGTTGACTTCATCCTTGAGTGTAGAGATCTTCTCCAACTCTTCTACACGACTAAAACACGGGGCTTCTTTACTCGCCTGGTCAAGGGCATTCTGGGTAAAACAAGGCAGGTTGGTTATAACATATCATGCCAAAGGTGGAATGGGTTGTAGGGCATGGGATTGCACTGCTGGTTTACTTATACACATCATTATAGGCTGCTCTATATGTGGAGAAAAGAGAACCAGTCCTCTGCCACCATGCATCCTGTGATGCCCCTGTTGGTTCCCGTGGGGCAGAAGAGCATCTTCTTGATATGTCCCACAGATTTTCATCAAGAGCTTGTTAACCCCTTGAGGACACAACCTATTTTGGAACTTAAAGGGGTTTTGTCATTACAATGAAACCCCGACCACCCGGCCTAAAGAGTTCCCCTTAGTTTTCTGTGGCCGGAGCAGATTATGGGCTTGTTTTTTCATGAGATGTAGTTTTTATTGGTACCATTTTGAGGTATAAACATACGGTAGGACTCTTTTTGATCACTTTTAGGCCTCATGTCCACGGACAAAATATGATTTTAAATCCGCAGCGGATCACCCGCATGCGGATCCGCACCCCATAGGGATGCATTGACCACCCGCGGGTAGATAAATACTTGTGGGTGGTCAATAAAAATGAATTTTAAAAAAAATGGAGCATGAAAAAAAACGTGACATGCTCCATTTTCGTGCGGGTCTCCCGCGGGGACGGCTCCCGCAGGCTTCTATTGAAGCCTATGGAAGCCGTCCGGATCCGCGGGAGACCTAAAATAAGAATAACTTACCCGTAGCAGACTGGGCAGGTCTTCTCTTCTTCACGGCCGGATCTTCTTTCTTCAACCCGGCGGATGTGCCCGGCGCATGCGCGCGGCACACTACCGGCGTGCCGAGTACATCTGCCGGCTGAAGAAAGAAGATCCGGCCGTGAAGAAGGGAAGACCTGCCCAGTCCGCCACGGGTAAGTTTATTCTTCTTTTCAGCGCTAATGTCCACGGGGCAGGAGGTACCCGCTACGGATTCTCCATGGAGAATCCGTAGCGGGCCTGATTTTCCCCGTGGACATGAGGCCTTAGGGTGGTCTACCATCTGTGCTCGGGGTTCCGTTTTGCTGCTCCGTTTGGGAAACGCATTTTTTTTCTATTTTAAGCCAGGCCTGTAAGGGAGCCATGCAGATGTGAAACTGGCCTTAAGGCCCATTTACAATTGATGAATGTTAGGCAAACGATGCCCGTCACTCGTCCTGTGTCTCTGTGCTCCCATGCCAGCTCCCTCACAGAGCGGACAGCAGGGGACGGGGCGGCTGCAGCAGATTTCACTCCTCGCTCCCCTGCACCAGTAACTCCCCTGTGACAGCACAGGAGCGGGCACACAGGGACAAGTGCCAGGCATCGCTTGCCCGATATTCATCCCGTCTAAATGGAGCTTTATTGTGTTTTTAAGGAGGCACTCCATCGGCTGTAGTGGTAGATGCAAACACTTCAACGTTATATCACCCCCAACTTCTGTAAGTGCCCCAGTAGTGATCATGTCCCCCAATAGTAACAGTGCTGTTAATATGGCCGATACAAAACAGATACTGGCACCGGCCTCTAGAGTAAGGGCCCTTATTCACAGGACGATCGGTCGGGTGCAGATGCCGGTCGTCCCAGTGATAGTCGTTCTGTGACTGGTGGTGGAGCGGGACAGGAATCGTAACGGCCGGCTGCCTCTGTTTACAATAAACAGGTCGTAATTCATAAGTCAACATCTGCCTGTTCACAGGGGCCCATCCACCATTCTGTTTTATACATGCAAAAACTGAATGACAAAGACGCAAAAGAATCAAAGTGATTACATGGGAATCTAAGTGATTTTTTGGGGGGTCCTTAGTTACCAGCCAATCAGCAACCATACCAGGCCTCCCAATCCGATGACTGAGGCCAGGATCTGACATTTATCATCTATACTGTGCAGCCAGCTGCACTCCTACTGCCGTACCTGTGACAAGACTCCGGCCTGCACACACCTCTCTAGCAGGGACGCGGCTGCTGTCGGCTTTACCGGATCCCACGGATTAGCCGCCATTACTTGTCAATAACCTAAATGACAACAAACCGCTTCTCTGCAAACTGAAAGAGAGCGCTAAACTTGAGGACAGCCAATTACAATCCGCGCTTCAGTCTGACCCATCCAGCGACCCGTCGCGGCGCCACCTTTTGGTTGGCACATTGGTTCGGATTAGTGATCGCGTGCGCTCTCGCGTCATCTTGTGGTTGGCACATCAGTTCTGGTTGCGGATCCCGTGTTCTCTCGCGCCATCTTGTGGTTGGCAGACTCCTGGGATGTTGAGGGAGGAGTCGCGGTTTCCGGAAAAACCTAGTCTGGGATTGCGGGGAGTAGCTGGCACCGGGCACCGTAATCCGTTCATGTTTCTTGCCGCCTGTGTGCCAGGAGCTGTGCCTGTGCGGAGGGTAAGAGCTGTAATGTGTATGAAGTCCTGCACTTGTCTGCTTTGTATGTGTGCAACTTTTAGGTGAGGAGCTGGTTGGTCCTGTGCTGCCCAGTGATGGGAGTAGTTGTCCATAGGCCCATACACTTCTATGGGGCAGGGCCGTTACCATAGCGACTAGTACTAGTATGGCTGCACAGGCACTAGTGGTAGATAACTACTGCGCTACATGCGAAGGTACCTGCGATCCGCGTCCTCAGCTACGCTCATCGTGTTTCTTTCAGGATCTGTAGCGGGACGTTTGCCGTTGAAGAACATTATTCCTTGTACGATAAAACAGCCATTTTCTAACATACTTTGTATCGATTACCACCAGTCTCAATATCACTGCTTGCTGTCAGCGGGTGGAAGAGTTTAGCGGAAAACAAGCTCCTCCCTAGACACAGACATCGGCCGCGTAATGGCAGCTTTATCGCCATTGGCTGAATAATCACTCGAAAGGGCGAATTCAAACGCTAGTCGTTCGGTATAAATGTGGCGGCCAACATGGTGACAAGCGGTAAGTCACTAGTTGTTTTTGTTTCAACCTACCAAAAAATAGTTGCTGATTGATCAGTGTACTTACACGTGACGTCCGTGTTCGCTGCGTCTCTCTAAACGCTCTTATAGATTTTCATGGTCGATTTTGCGCCGAGAATACGAACCAAAATAGGACACGCTGCGATTTGTATACGCAACATTGATCCACGTGAAAAACGCAAGTCTGAACGCACCAGTTTACTTTAATGCACTGTCAGTAAAAAATACGGACAGAAAACACACCCATGTGAAGCGCCCTTAAGCCTCATTCGCGCGGCCCTTGGAAGCGTTGTATTTTCCAGTGTATCTGACAGTAAGCTGAACCTCGGGGCTTATTTACCCCAGTGTTTATACGAAGAATCGAATCCCTGTTGTTTCACATTGGCGTATTCAGACTTGCGTTTTTACTCACGTAAGAAAAGATCGCAGCGTGACCTATTTTAGTCTGTATTACGGACCGAAATAGCTAGTTGAAAGTCAATGGGATTGTGCGCAGTGAATATGCGTGATGCGTACATATTTACGTGTGAGATCACGTAACCCTTCTTGTGTTTTTTTTTACGCACGTAAAAAACCTGCGCCAAAAAACAGCAAGAAGGCTCAAAACACAGTGAATACGCAAAACTAAATATGCCGTGTGTATGAGCCCTCAGAGGTCTGCAGACTGTCATGCAGATCTGTGCGCCAATTTAGCCCCAGGAAATCTGTGTGTCGCTGCCCAACACGGATTCTGTGTCAGGAACAGTTTTTTTTTGTTTGTTTTTTCGGCAACATGCATTCCAAACCGAAACCGCACCCTTTTAGCGTTATGGTAATCCGTAGCCTAATTCATGCAGCACAGTGCTCAAGAAAATGCTGAAATAGGGCAGATCTTTGGCGCAGAATCTGGGCCCAAATTTGTGGTGAAATGACACTGTATGAACGGCGCCCTAAGTTGGCTCTTGACTTGGAAATCACATGTCCGGCAGTTCTGAGACCCCTCTCCTGGTAGGCGGCACAGGAGTGGCGTGTTGTAAATGGGCAGTGTAGTAGTCCCCGCGTGTTGGCAGAGTAGTCAGTGCCAACCCTTCCATGCTGGGAACGGTACGTGATGATGGGAGTTGTAGTTCCTGTATCGCCTGGATTCCATGCACTAACACGGCTGTCCAGGATGTGTGATGGCGGTGTTATATAGAATAGACTACAGCGCTCCTACTAGGGGAAGTGACATGAAGCCGGAGGACCCCCTATACAAGTCTCTCTACAATGTAATCAGCGCATAACGCTGCGGCTATCCGAGGACACGTGATGCTGTCAGATACAAATCTTCTTAGTAGTGTGATTGTAATCTGCCCTCGCTCCACACACCCAGCAGTAGTATCAGCTCAGCTTTATATGGCTACATGTTCACAACTATCTTACATTCTTACCGCCATCTTCCCCTCCAACCCCCAGAATCTAAGACGTATAGCGGTCAATGGTGATTTAAGTCAGGTTCAGAAGAAACTCTTAGGTGCAGCGGTCTAAATCTGACTTTAGACCCCTGTAAGACATGCAGGCTTATTCACACAAACGCATTTGCGCAGAGCAGTGCGCACACGAAATTTGGACGCGTTATATGTAGTGAATGTAACCCATTGATTTCAATTGGTTTGGTCACATGAGCATAGGATAGGTCACAAATAGTTGATCGTCTGGGGTCTGCAGCTCAGGACCCCGACGGATCAGCTGAGCGGGGGCATGCTGTCAGCACCGCAAATACACAGAGGTCGGAGTGGAAGTCTCCGCGCCGACCTCCGTGTAGTGGGCGGCGCTTGTAACTGCAGGTACAGCACTCATTGAAATCAATGGAAATTTATGCATGTGTAAAGCCTGCATTAACCCCTTAGTGACGGCGCTATCGTAAAACTACGTCCTGCTGTTGCAGGACGTGTATGGAGGGAGGTAGCGCCGCTATCTCCCTCCATACAGCGCGGGCGTCAGCTGTTTCTTACAGCTGACACCCGCGGGCAATAGCCCGCGGCATTTAAATCCCCCGAACGCTGTTTGGGGGTCCCGCACGGCCCCCCCGCGGTGAGATCGGGGGAGTCGTGCAGGTGTCATGGCAGCCGGGGGCCTAATGAATCACCCCAGGGCTGCCTTAGCAGACTGCCTATCAAGCCATCCACACAGGGTGGCTTGATAGACTGCCTGTAAAAAAGCAGTATGACGTAATGCTATAGCATTACGTCATACTGCAGGAGCGATCAAAGCATTGCATGTTAAAGTCCCCCAGGGGGACTTCAAAGTAAAGTAAGAAAAAAGATCAATAAAGTTTTTTAAATTGTAAAAAAAGTTTAAATCACCCCCCTTTTGCCATATCAATTACTAGAAAATCTAAATCATAAAATAAAAATATGTATTTGGTATCGCCGCGTCCGTAAAAGTCCGATCTATCAAAGTAGTGCATTATTTTTCCTGCACGGTGAACGTCGTCCGAAAAAAAAAAAAGAAAGAATGCCAGAAATACACTTTTTTAGTTACCCTGTCTTCCAGAAAAAATGCAATAAAAAGCGATCAAAAAGTTATATGTATTCCAAATTGATACTATCGGAAACTACAGGACATCCCGCAAAAATTGAGCCCTTGCTCAACTACGTCGACAGAAAAATAAAAAGGTTATTGAGCGCACAAAATGACCGCAGAAAATAATTTTAAAAAATTAAATATCTTAAAAAAAAAATACAAGTACTACAGCAAAAAAAAAACTATATAAGTTTGGTATCGTAGCAATCGTACCGACCCATAGAATAAAAATATCAGGTCGTTTTCGTTGCATTTTGTGCGCCGTAGAAACAGGACGCACCGAAAGATGGTGGAATGTCGTTTTTTTTTCCATTTCTCTCCGCTAAGAATTTTTAAAAAGTTTTTCAGTACATTATATGGTACAATAAATAGTGCCATTGAAAAATACAACTCGTCCCACAAAAAACAAGCCCACATACAGCGACGTCGATGGATAAATAAAGGAGCTACGATTTTTTAAAAGGGAATAGGAAAAAACAAAAATGGAAAAAAACAAAAAAGCAAAAAAACAAAAAAGCTCCGTCACTAAGGGGTTAAAGGAAACCAGTCACCTCCCTACTGCACTATAATCTAAGTTACGGTGCCGTTAAGGGCAGGGAATCTGACAGGTTTTTTTTGTTTTTTTTAAAGGGGTTGTCGCACAACCTGTCTATCCGTGCGTGCGTGCATTGTGAGTGAGTTTGTGAGTGACTTACATGCCCAGCCCCTGATCACATGGCAGTGACGTCATCAAAGGTACTTCATTCATCCCGAGGGAGTGAGTTGCATGCTCCACCCCTGATCACATGGCAGTGACGTCATCAAAGGTCCTTCATTCATCCCGAGGGAGTGAGTTACATATTCCACCTATAATCACATGCCAGTGACATCACAGGTCCTGTAAGGACACTGCTGCTGTCTGGCTAGGTGTTTGTTAGTATTCCAGTATTCCATAGCAACTGAGACTGTAGGGATTTGTAATCTGCACAAGCATCAAGGACCTGTGATGACATCACCGTCATGTGATAAGGGCAGAGCATGTAAGTCATTTATTTGAGTGGAGCGTCACATGCAGTGCTGTGTTGCTTCTAATCCGTGTTGTATGGGATGAAGAATGTATGTAGCAGAGCTGTGTGTGATGTGCATGTAGCAGAGCTGTGTGGCACAGCGTGCCCCCAAAAACACTGGTACTATAGTTCCTAATAATTGCTAGTAGCTTCTAATTCTCTGTGTATTTTTCTGCTTTTCAACAGAATCCAAGCACGCAGTATTCTTCTCCATTTTCTCTTCCATATCTGACACCTGAGCCTGAAGTGTTGCAATCTGCTCTGATAGAGTCCTGTTAGTTTCTGTATCTTCCTCTGACTGCTTGAGGAACACATTTCTCTCACTTTCCATTCTCTTCAGGTGTGCACTAAGACCAAGCCTCTGATGCGTCTCCTTTTGCAGCAGCTTCTGGGACTCTACACTTTGAGCTTCCAGCTCCACCTGCAGTCTGTTAATCTTGCATGTGATCCCTGTTGTATGGGATGAAGAATGTATGTAGCAGAGCTGTGTGGGTGTGACGTGCAGGCAGCAGAGCTGTGTGGCGCATTGCGTCACCAGAAACACTGGTACTATAATTTCCTAATAATTACTAGTTTATATATAGGTGTTACCTTTCATTGTAATGCTGTCTGTGATAATAGCAAGATGACTGCTGAAACATTTTCTCTATGTACAATGTTTAATACACAGGATATTAGGATTTTTATAATTTGCATGGGAATGTGGAGCATTAAAAAAAAAGTCACAAAAAATGTGAAACAATTTTTTTAGATAAAACCTTTTTTATTTGTAAAATAGATCATTGCCCAATGACACATTCTCTTTACGTTTCCAACCTGTTCGATCCTGTACACTGTAACTCCATAACTAATCCGTCACTGTTCATGTAATCATCAGGACTACAGGGGAAGCTTGGCTGACTACGACTACGGAGGGTGAGCGCTACTAACAACATGGGGAACAGTGCATTAAAGGCCCACATAGAAACGGCTCAGAAGACTGGGGTGTTCCAGCTGACTGACAAAGGATTGGTGGAGGTGAGAGATGGAAGGATCGGCTATGGACATATACTGATATTTTTTTCCTGTGATTTTTGCTGAGTTACAGACTATTCTGTTTCTTTTACCTCCCAAAGTTCCCCGAGGAGCTGCAAAGATTATCCTCTAACCTGCGAACAATAGATCTGTCCAGCAACAAGATAGAAGTTCTCCCTCCGTCAGTGGGCAAATTTGGAGTTTTGAAGAGCTTATCGCTGAATCATAACAGGCTGAGTAAGAATATTGGCTGTGAGAATTTCAGACATGTGGGGATTGTTATTTGTATATATTATACAGCACCTTGCTAAAGTACTAGTCCTGAGTCCTTCTCAGGTGGTCATATGATCTCATTGTGACTACCTGGGAATTACTTAGCTTTGCCTTCTTTCAAGAATTCAGTTTTTCAATCCCCAGAATTCCTGTGTGATGAAACTGCAATGACTGTACTACACAGGCTCTTTACAGGGGGAACAGAAACTCTTACTACAGATACTGATGATGATTAGAGGCTCCTGTTATGCAGATATAACAGAGGCAATGATGGTTCATCTTACATGACTGTATACTTAGGGTCTTTAGCTTATGTAGGTTAATATACAGGGTAGTGGTAATAGCATTGTCCTCCAAGCAGGCAGAGATGGCACTGGCTCTAGCATGGTCGTTTGATGCTATGTTGATACATCATAATATTGCTAGCACAGCATAAAGGAAGAGAAAGTAGGGAGAAATCTAAAAATCCAAATGGTGTCTGATAAGTATCCGTCAGGAGGCTGTATTGCATGTGACTACAATAAAAGGAGACGTCCAGCGTGTGACAGGCAATCTGCTGTGGGGGCAGAGATGGACAAATGTGTTTTTAGTGGAGTGGCCCTTTAAATGTCTAATTTTTGTTAAAGGGCATTTCTTAGTTCTGATTCATTGGTGGCAGTGGGGGGAGGGGCACATAATAAATAAATATATTAAAAAACCCACAGTAATGGCCTCACGCTGCCGCGGCGCTATGCTTTAGGAGTAGCTGTTATGTGGGTTGTTTCCACACATGACCACTGCAGCCAATAAAAGGCCTGACAGGGTCGTCATCAGTGACATCCCGTACGCCTGCCAGGGGCTGCTATATTAGAAGCCCACATGATGGGTTTATGGGACGTCACCCGTCAAATACCACAGTGCTGGAGTTCTAGTCCAAAGCCACGGGGAGCATATTGATTTTACATACTTTTGGAGAAATGGGGCTGTTTTGAGTGGCCCCAACCAACTAGTCACAGACATGTTTGAGTCTGGTAGCTGCTCACATGTATTTTTCCTGTCTGAGAGAAAAAGGGTTAGGCTGGTCTCACACAACCGGATTTGAATTGCGGAATGCGCCATCGACACCTGCGCGGACGATCCGTGGAATTCCACATTCATTTAAAAAATAGAACATTCGCATATCCACTATTTCCGCTTGTGAAAATAAACTTGCAGCATGTTCTATTTTCGTGCGGATTCCGCATGGACGGCTTCCATTGAAGTCAATGGAAGCCGTGTGACTCGCGGCCCTTCTGCAATTGACATTGCAGATAGGCCGCAGGTGCCCCCTTATCACCTAGTGACGGCGCGGGAATAAGAAAATTAATAAAAAAAATAAAATCTGTACTGCGCATGACCGAGCCACTGTGGCTATCTGCAATACAGAAATTCAAAGGCATGCAGGGTTGTCAGCTGGGGACAGGCCCGGATTCTACTGTGGGCTCCAACCCGTCTGTGTGAGACCGGCCTGACTCTTAGTGACAGAGCAGGTAGGAGTAAGTACATGTATTGGAGGAAAGGGGTCCCCTGACCACTGAATGGCACATCAGAAAGGATAGATGAGTTGAAAAGCTCCCCAGAGATCTTCGATGTAGTGTATTGGGGTAGTGAAATACTCGGTCCTTTCAGCATCTCATGTAAGCTACTTCGGAGGGAGCTGCATGCTGGGTCTCCTCCTTTCTGTACTGCGAACAGTGGAGAAGAGCCATATTCCATGTAAAGGTCCAGGAAATGGAATCAGTACCTATCAGACAATTTTGCCATAAATGGATTAGATGGTAATACTCCTTCATGTTTAATTGCAGCCTTTGGGATTTTTATTTCAGTCTGACAATATGGCCCTTGGACCCGTGGTTTAACGGATGCCATGGGGAACTTAATGTTAGGCATCCATTACAGCCTCCCTTTAACATTGATGTCAGGAGCTTTTCTTGATGTATGCATCAAATAGAGGCCAAAAACTGATAGCCTAAGAAATGTCTCTGTTGTTCCATATGTGTTTTTTTTTTTTTTTTTTGCAAACTAGTAAATGGGAAGAGGAAACAATGCCTCTACAGCACCACCATTCCTGCAAGTCAATGTCTGATCTTTTAATAGGCCTTGTAACAATGACTGGGAATACAACCCCAACTTCAAAAAAGTTGAAACACTGTGTAAAAAGTAAATGGATGTAAAGGGAAAAAAAATGTGATCATTTGAAAAGTGTATATTTCCATATTTTATTCACAGTAGAACACATAGCAGAAGGTGAAAATCAGACATTTTCCATTTTATTTAAAAATATAAATTCATTTAGAAATTTTGATGGCAGCATCACATCTCAAAAAAGTTAAGAGCAATCTATTTGGCCACCTGCGGGATCTGACCCGCACCCCTGCAGTGACCAGTGCGGCTCACCTGCTTCTGCGTCTTCTACTCTCGGTGATGTGCCGGCTGCTGCCCTGTTGGCGCATGCGCAGAGTGGAGCCAGCGCATCTGGAGAGACATTTCTGTGTGGGCCTCTGCAAGACCCGCACAGAAATAGAACATACCACGATTTGTCGCAGCGTTTTGTAATGCAATCCTATGTAGGCGGGCACGGGCGGAAATTCTGCTGGAAATCCCGCCACGGAATTTCCACCCGTGTGCAGGGGGCCTTACTTATACTGTAATCGTAACTAAGAAAGGCATGAGAAACTCTGCTATTGGGTGACTGTTTCCCCTCCTATTTCTCACAGTACTCTATTTGCCTGGGAAAGATGGGCTGCTGCAGACTTTCTCCCCAATCGTTGCTGTCTTTGCAATGGAAGGCGAAATAGAAATGTTGATCAAGAATTAGGGATTTTGGATAGCCAATTTAGGGCCGGTTGCACCAAAGTTTTAATCTGAGATTAACAACAGTTGATCTAAGATCAAGTTGAAAAATGTTTCATCAACACTTTAGTTTGAGATCTTGGTTCAAATCTAGTTTCAATATAATCCCACAATTTTGACGGCTCAAACTAGTTGAACTTTTAGTAGTAGCTGAAATCCAAGATGGAGGACTAGGCTGATGGCCTGATAGGCTTTCCCTGTGTGGTGAAATTACACCCATGTTTGCTGCCAGGTAGCACTGTGTTTGTATGTGTGTATTTATTTTTTTATATATGTATTATATATATATGTGCGTGTGTGTGTGTATAATCTCATAGCTAATATCTAGAGATGAGCGAGCACCAAAATGCTCGGGTGCTCGTTACTCGGGACGAACTTTTCGCGATGCTCGAGGGTTCGTTTCGAGTAACGAACCCCATTGAAGTCAATGGGCGACCCGAGCATTTTTGTATTTCGCCGATGCTCGCTAAGGTTTCCTTGTGTGAAAATCTGGGCAATTCAAGAAAGTGATGGGAACGACACAGCAACGGATAGGGCAGGCGAGGGGCTACATGTTGGGCTGCATCTCAAGTTCACAGGTCCCACTATTAAGCCACAATAGCGGCAAGAGTGGGGCCCCCCCCCTCCCAAAAACTTTTACTTCTGAAAAGCCCTCATTAGCAATGCATACCTTTGCTAAGCACCACACTACCTCCAACAAAGCACAATCACTGCCTACATGACACTCCGCTGCCACTTCTCCTGGGTTACATGCTGCCCAACCGCCCCCCCCCTCCCCCCCACAGCGCACACCAAAGTGTCCCTGCGCAGCCTTCAGCTGCCCTCATGCCACACCACCCTCATGTCTATTTAGAAGTGCGTCTGCCATGAGGAGGAACCGCAGGCACACACTGCAGAGGGTTGGCACGGCTAGGCAGCGACCCTCTTTAAAAGGGGCGGGGCGATAGCCCACAATGCTGTACAGAAGCAATGAGAAATAGAATCCTGTGCCACCGCCATCAGGAGCTGCACACGTGGGCATAGCAATGGGGAACCTATGTGCCACACACTATTCATTCTGTCAAGGTGTCTCTGCATGCCCCAGTCTGACCGGGCTTTTTAATTCATAGACACAGGCAGGTACAACTCCCTATTGTGAAGTCCCTGTCGACCGACAGCATGGGTGGCTCCCTGGAACCCACCGGCGATACACAAAAATATCCCATTGCATTGCCCAACACAGCTGAGGTAATAATGTCGTGCTTAATGCAGGTGGGCTTCGGCCCACACTGCATGCCCCAGTCAGACTGGGGTTCTTTACAAGTGGACACATGTAGGTTAAACTCTGTGTGCACCTACAGCATGGGTGGCTCCCTGGAACCCACCGGCGATACACAAAAATATCCCATTGCATTGCCCAACACAGCTGAGGTAGTAATGTCGTGCTTAATGCAGGTGGGCTTCGGCCCACACTGCATGCCCCAGTCAGACTGGGGTTCTTTACAAGTGGAAACAGATGCATTTATAATTGCCTGTGGATCCACAGCATGGGTGGGTGCCAGGAAGCCACCGGCGGTACATAGAAATATCCCATTGCATTGGCCAACACAGCTGAGGTAGTAATGTCATGCTTAATGCAGGTGGGCTCCGGCCAACACTGCATGCCCCAGTCAGACTGGTAATATGTACCTTAACAGTAACCGCGTTGGTGGTAATGTGGTGGTGACTGCGGACCTAGTAGCACGGTTTTATTTTGTTGGTTTTCGGAATGTGGCCAGGATTAAGTGGGCCGTGGCGGGGGATGTTTTGGAGGCACTACGTGTCCTCTCCACGTGTCCGTGGTTATATGCACCTTAACAGTAACAGCGTTGGTGGGAAATGGCCTCGCCGCCATCATGTCTTTGGGAAGCCTCTGTTTCCACACCCCAGAGACATACCATTAGCAGCGGTATAGGCAGAGCCCAGAATTAGTAACATTTCAGCCGTAGCATTAGCGACAGGCCCCACTAACATATCACTAGCAGCATTATAGGGGGAGCACAGTCTTAGTTCCATTTCAGTAATAGTAGCAGCCTACACAGGCCCCAGTAACAATTCCGAAGCAGCAGTATAGTGGGAGCGCAGTCTTCGTTCCATTTCAGTAATAGTAGCAGCCTACACAGGCCCCAGGAACAATTCCGAAGCAGCAGTATAGGAGGAGCATAGTCTTAGTTCCATTTAAGTCATTGTAGCAGCCTACACAGGCCCCAGGAACAATTCCGAAGCAGCAGTATAGTGGGAGCGCAGTCTTAGTTCCATTTCAGTAGCTGCAGTATAGCCAAGGCCCAAGTTACATTTATGTAGCTAAAGTGTAGGCCAACCCCACACACACTTCTGTACCATGAGTGCAGGCGAAGAACATACAAATTGCTATGATTACACTGTAGGTGAGGGCCCCAAAACATTGGTGTACCAACAGTACTAATGTACCTCAGTAAAAATTGGCCATGCCCAACCAAGATGGCAGGTGAAACCCATTAATCGCTTTGGTTAATGTGGCTTAAGTGGTAACTAGGCCTGGAGGCAGCCCAGTTTAACTAAAAATTGGTTCAAGTTAAAGTTTCAACGCTTTTAAGAGCATTGAAACATATAAAAATTGTTTAGAAAAATTAGATGAGTGAGCCTTGTGGCCCTAAGAAAAATTGCCCGTTCAGCGTGATTACGTGAGGTTTCAGGAGGAGGAATATTAGACACAGATTGATGAAGCAGAAATGTCCCCGTTTTGGATGGTGAGAGAGAACGTAGCTTCCATCCGCGGGTGCATAATACGTATTGCTTAGGTATCGCTGCTGTCCGCTGGTGCAGAAGAGAAGTCTGGGGAAATCCAGGCTTTGTTCATCTTGATGAGTGTAAGCCTGTCGGCACTGTCGGTTGACAGGTGGGTACGCTTATCCGTGATGATTCCCCCAGCCACACTAAACACACTCTCTGACAAGACGCTAGCCGCAGGACAAGCAAGCACCTCCAGAGCATACAGCGCGAGTTCAGGCCACGTGTCCAGCTTCGACACCCAGTAGTTGTAGGTGGCAGAGGCGTCACGGAGGACGGTTGTGCGATCGGCTACGTACTCCCTCACCATCCTTTTACAGTGCTCCCGCAGACTCAGCCTTGACTGGGGAGCGGTGACAGTCTTGCTGGGGAGCCATAAAGCTGGCAAAGGCCTTGGAGAATGTTCCCCTGCCTGCGCTGTACATGCTGCATGATCTCTGCGCCTCCCCTGCTACCTGGCCCTCGGAACTGCGCCTTCTGCCACTAGCGCTGTCGGATGGGAAGTTTACCATCAGTTTGTCCACCAGCGCCCTGTGGTATAGCATCATTCTCGAACCCCTTTCCTCTTCGGGAATGAGAGTGCAAAGGCTCTCCTTATACCGTGGGTCGAGCAGTGTGTACACCCAGTAATCCGTAGTGGCCAGAATGCGTGTAACGCGAGGGTCACGAGAAAGGCATCCTAACATGAAGTCAGCCATGTGTGCCAGGGTACCTGTACGCAACACATGGCTGTCTTCACTAGGAAGATCACTTTCAGGATCCTCCTCCTCCTCCTCTTCCTCCTCCTCAGGCCATACACGCTGAAAGGATGACAGGCAAGCAGCATGGGTACCGTCAGCAGTGGGCCAAGCTGTCTCTTCCCCCTCCTCATCCTCCTCATGCTCCTCCTCCTCCTCCTGAACGCGCTGAGATATAGACAGGAGGGTGCTCTGACTATCCAGCGACATACTGTCTTCCCCGGCTCTGTTTCCGAGCGCAAAGCGTCTGCCTTTATGCTTTGCAGGGAACTTCTCAAGATGCATAGCAGAGGAATGGTGACGCTAATGATTGCAGCATCGCCGCTCACCACCTGGGTAGACTCCTCAAATTTTCCAAGGACCTGGCAGATGGCTGCCAACCAGGGCCACTCTTCTGTAAATAATTGAGGAGGCTGACTCACACTGCGCCACGCAGGTTGGAGTTGGTATTCCACTATAGCTCTACGCTGCTCATAGAGTCTGGCCAACATGTGGAGCGTAGAGTTCCACTGTGTGGGCACGTCGCACAGCAGTCGGTGCACTGGCAGATTAAACCGATGTTGCAGTGTCCGCAGGGTGGCAGCGTGCGTGTGGGATTTGCGGAAATGTGCGCAGAGCTGGCGCACCTTTCCGAGCAGGTATGACAAGTGGGGGTAGCTTTTCAGAAAGCGCTGAACCACCAAATTAAAGACATGGGCCAGGCATGGCACGTGCGTGAGGCTGCCGAGCTGCAGAGCCGCCACCAGCTTACGGCCGTTGTCACACACGACCATGCCCGGTTGGAGGCTCAGCGGCGCAAGCCAGCGGTCGGTCTGCTCTGTCAGACCCTGCAGCAGTTCGTGGGCCGTGTGCCTCTTGTCTCCTAAGCTGAGTAGTTTCAGCACGGCCTGCTGACGCTTGCCCACCGCTGTGCTGCCACGCCGCGTGACACCGACTGCTGGCGACGTGCTGCTGACACATCTTGATTGCGAGACAGAGGTTGCGTTGGAGGAGGAGGAGGAGGAAGGTGGTTTAGTGGAGGAAGCATACACCGCCGCAGATACCACCACCGAGCTGTGGCCCGCAATTCTGGGGGTGGATAGGACGTGAGCGGTCCCAGGCTGTGACTCTGTCCCAGCCTCCACTAAATTCACCCAATGTGCCGTCAGGGAGATATAGTGGCCCTGCCCGCCTGTGCTTGTCCACGTGTCTGTTGTTAAGTGGACCTTGGCAGTAACCGCGTTGGTGAGGGCGCGTACAATGTTGCGGGAGATGTGGTCGTGCAGGCCTGGGACGGCACATCGGGAAAAGTAGTGGCGACTGGGAACCAAGTAGCGCGAGGCAGCCGCCGCCATCATGCTTTTGAAAGCCTCCGTTTCCACAACCCTATACGGCAGCATCTCTAGGCTGATCAATTTTGCAATGTGCACGTTTAACGCTTGAGCGTGCGGGTGCGTGGCGTCGTACTTGCGCTTGCGCTCAAACTGTGGCGCTAGCGACGTCTGGACACTACGCTGAGAGACATTGCTGGATGGGGCCGAGGACAGCGGAGGTGAGGGTGTGGGTGCAGGCCAGGAGACGGTAGTGCCTGTGTCCTCAGAGGGGGGTTGGATCTCAGTGGCAGGTTGGGGCACAGGGGGAGAGGCAGTGGTGCAAACCGGAGGCGGTGAACGGGCATCGTCCCACCTTGTGGGGTGCTTGGCCATCATATGCCTGCGCATGCTGTTGGTGGTGCCTCCCCGGCTGATCTTGGCGCGACAAAGGTTGCACACCACTGTTCGTCGGTCGTCAGGCGTCTCTGTGAAAAACTGCCACACCGTAGAGCACCTTGACCTGTGCAGGGTGGCATGGCGCGAGGGGGCGCTTTGGGAAACAGTTGGTGGATTATTCGGTCTGGCCCTGCCTCTACCCCTGGCCACCGCACTGGCTCGGCCTGTGCCCACACCCTGACTTGGGCCTCCGCGTCCTCGCCCGCGTCCACGTCCTATAGGCCTACCCCTACCCCTCAGCATGGTGTATTACCAGTGATTTGATTTCCCAGTGATTTGATTTCTCAGTGATTTGATTTCCTGCAGCCAAAATAGAATTTTTTCCCTTGTTTTTCAAAGGACAAGCCACACTGCGTGTATTCAATGAATACTACTAAGTTTAATAACTGTGTTGTGGCCCTGCAAATGTGTCAGAGAACTGCAGTGATGCAAAGTTATTCGCTCCAGCAGATCAGGGATTTCTCATGCAGGAAAAAAATTGGCGCAAGCCTGCAGTAAAACGTAGCTGGCTGCGTCTGATTTTTTTTAACGTTCTGCACGCAGCACACACGTACCCAGAGCCCTGAGGACTGTCAGAGGCAGGCGAAATAGAATTTTTTCCCTTGTTTTTCAAAGGACAAGCCACACTGCGTCTATTCAATGAATAATGTATGTCTTCTGGCCCTGCCTACACAATTCTATCCCTGTAGTATTAATGCCGGGTGCAATGGTCTGCACAGCCGGTTTTGAGAAAAAAAAATATGCAACACTGCTAACAGCAGCCTGGACAGTACTGCACACGGATAGATGTGGCCCTAGAAAGGACCGTTGGGGTTCTTGAAGCCTACACTCACTGCTAACACTCTCCCTGCCTAACCACCACTTCTGTCCCTATTGCAGGGCGCAATGCTCTGCAGATCCAATTTTGGAAAAAAAAATTAAAAATGCAGTGCTAACACAGTACTGCACACTATTAGATGTGGCCCTGAGAAGGACCGTTGGGGTTCTTGAAGCCTACACTAACTCCTAACGCTCTCCCTACAGCAGATCCAGCACGATACCACTGTCCCTCAGCTAACTCACAAGGCATCTGAGGCGAGCCGCGGGAGGGGCTGATTTTTATACTCGGGTGACATCTGATCTCCCCAGCCACTCACAGCAGGGGGGTGGTATAGGGCTTGAACGTCACAGGGGGAAGTTGTAATGCCTTCCCTGTCTTTCAATTGGCCAGAAAAGCGCGCTAACGTCTCAGAGAGGAAACTGAAAGTAACCGGAACACCGCGTGGTACTCGTTACGAGTAACGAGCATCCCGAACACCCTAATATTCGCACGAATATCAAGCTCGGACGAGTACGTTCGCTCATCTCTACTAATATCTAATTATACACACAGATTATATATAAATAATAATAGGGAACAGGCATGGTGTGATTAACTTGCTCTTAAAATATGGAAAAAAATACAAATCCCCAATACACAGCAGACTATAAGATCCCGAGGACATTCACATGTTCCACATCTGATGATGTGTACCTGATCTGGTGCAGTAAATATGATAATGGGGAAGGGGGGGGGGTGCTCTATGTTGGAAAAACAGGACAAAAACTTAAAGTGAGGATGAGATCTCATTGCCACAATTAAAGAGACAGAATTACCTGCGGCTGAACATGTTGCTAGCCAAGGACACAACGTAGAACATATGAAGAGTACTGTATTACGAGTAAAAGGCAACCTAAAATCTCAACATCATAGAGGAATTTGGGAGTGCAAATTCATACCCATCTTTGACACTCTTAATAAAGGCCTAAACATTCCAAAAGGCTTCCTGGCAGAACTGACTGAGTAATCTGGATCAGAGATAATACCAGGCCTGATGATTCACCCCCCTTCCCTCCAATAGCGCCAATTTAGAGACCATAAAACTTTCACTTCCTTATTAACGAACTAATTAAATATTTACTCTTCTGCTCATCCTGTTCTGGTATTATTTTTAAGTGCAAGTTAATCACACCATGTCTGTGCCTTTTTATGTATGTGTGTATAATATATAATTCAGATTTATCCTATTGTGCCTGATGAAGTAAAAAGCTCGCTATAACATCATGTATTTTTGTTATCCATTACAAGATATCATATTTACAAGATTACGTGGTTTCTCTTAGGCCCCCTGTCCACGGCCGAGGCAGAATATCGCTAGCGATATTCTACCGCAGGGGAGGAGTGGGGAGCACTGACACGTCTCCAAGATGAGCCTATCGCAGCAATCGCAGCATGCCACGATTTAAACCCTGCGAGCGGAGAATTGTTATGATTCTCCGCTCATGGACACCAGCCCTTTCCATAGTAATCCTATGGACAGCTTTACAGAGCGTGATCTGCGGGCGATTTATCGCCAGCAGATCATCGCTCGTGGACAGGCAGCCTTGCTCTACTGGCTAAGACAAAACCAAACTTTTTTTCTTTTTACCTAATTGATGATGGCAATCAATTATTAAAGCTCACCTACACATAAGAAATGTTGGCCAAACCTGGGCCTCCTGAATCTCACACAACTGATTATATCGGAAACTTCTAATTTCTTAACTTTTTTTTTCCACAAAAACGGAACAGAGAGACAGAAACCCATAACACAGATTTAGCCCTTTTTGACAAATGTTGATAGAACCGTGAGTATGTTTCATCCATAATGGGCAAGTTCGAGATTAACGTGGGTTTTGTTTTTCTCAAGAAATATCCAGTTTAGTACAAATAAAGTGACTGACTTTCCAATGTACTGAAAAGTCTGCCCTCTTCTTCAGGTTTGTTCAGTTACTGTTCCCCTTAAATGTTTACATGAGTGTCCAAATATCCAGGAAAATGGAGAGGGGTCGTTGGTTGTTCAGTTACAGTTCAGCCGGTTCTTGCTCCCTCCTAATGCATTGAGAGAATAGCTGTCAAATGGATGCCATGATTTAAAGAGTTGAATCATTGGCCGTACAGCCCTCCCAAACTAGAGCTTGAGGGTGCTGAATGGCGTTTTTGCCATGTTTTATTTATTTTTTTAGATTTTTTTATTTTACTTGAGCACACTTTTGAAAAAGGACTTGGCAACACTGGTGATAGCAGCTGCTTGAAAAGACTCGTACCCCGAATCTATTTTTAAAAGGACTGTAGAGGCAGCATTTAGAGCCCTTGGCCCGGGGGCTGTAGAGTAGTTGCCCATTTTGAAAACAAAGCCAGAAGCCACATATGTGTAAAGGCCCATTTAGATACGATTATTGCTCAAAAGCCATCTTTTCAGCGATATTCGTTGCACTATTCGTCGATCGCTGATTTCTAGCAAGCTAGAAATCACTGATGACTGTTATCAGCGCTGCATGCTGATTTTATCAGCAGGCAGCGCTGACAGCATTCTTTCAGCTGGTATCCCGCTGGGACTTCTCAGCAGGATACCAGCTGAAAGCTCTGAGAACAAAGCAGCTGTGTGCATATAAAGCAGCTGCTGTTCTTGGAGTTGTCAGCCGTATCCCGCTCCACCTGCATTTAACTCTTTAAGTAGCTAATTAGCTACTTAAGATTTATGCAAAAATGATCTCCCAAAACTGTCTTTTGAGCGATTATCTTTCAGTTTAAATGTACCTCAACTAGAGATGAGCGAGCGTACTCGGAAAAGCACTACTCGCTCGAGTAATTTGCTTTATCCGAGTATCGCTGTGCTCGTCCCTGAAGATTCGGGTGCCGCTGCGGCTGACAGGTGAGTCGCAGCGGGGAGCAGCGGAGAGCGGGCGGGAGAGAGGGAGAGAAAGATCTTACCTCCGTTCCTCCCAGCTCTCCCCTGCAGCTCCCCGCTCCGTGCCGGCACCCGAATCTTCAGGGACGAGCACAGCGATACTCGGATAAAGCAAATTACTCGAGCGAGTAGTGCTTTTCCGAGTACGCTCGCTCATCTCTAACCTCAACACATTGATATTTTCTTTTGTGTGCAACATTTCTGAAGCATTTTCATCAGCCTTGGGGTCCTTTTGTACAGAGCGAGAAATCGTTGAAACAAGCGAGCGATGACAGAGGAGTTGGCTTTAAAATGCAGTCAGTTTACCCTCGCAGAAAATGGTTTAAATGTTTTCGTCATTCGATCGTTCACCTGATCGTTGGACTGTACTAGAGAATGAGAACAACTAAACAAACGACAAATGATAAGTGAATTAATTCATTGTTGAGTTATTGGCCGTGTTTACACAACAATTGTCATTCAGTTTCGCACGAGCTAACGATTTTTTTGAATGGTTAATCGTTCCATGTAAAAGGACCCTTAATAGAGAGCCGATTTAAAAGAACCTACCATGTTCTTCAACCGTTAACTGGAAATAATTTTTATACAAGTGCCTTTTTCTATATGGAAGTTCGCATAATACTTTCACATAAATATGAGCACTAGATGGCGCACTCTTTAATTTTTAATTTGTATATCTTTATTTTTTTTCTCCAGACAGACTTCCTGATGAGTTGTGCAAACTAAAAAAGCTAGAGACCCTGCACCTCGCTGCCAACCAGATTTCCCGCCTTCCTGCAGAGTTTGGTCAGCTCTCCACCTTGAAGACTCTAAATCTTTCTGGTAACCAGTTGCGTGCGATGCCGACCCAGCTTTGCAACTTACGGCACCTGGATGTGGTGGATCTGTCAAAAAATAAAATCCAGGCAATTCCGGATGAAGTTTCTGGGGTGCAGGCCATAGAGATAAACTTTAACCAGAACCAGGTAAGTAATCCCACCGCACCTAATGAGACAGGGCTGCACTTAGAGAGCTCGGCTAAAAAGGGTTACCTTAGTAGTACATTGCATTACCTTTTATATATGTGTCCCCCAGAAATGGTATAGTATATCAAGTTAAAGCGACCCTCTGGACCTGGAAAAACAAAGATGGTCGAACCGCTTCTCTGACTACTTGATGCACACTGTGTATTAGTATACATTGGTAGTCTAAGACAGTACATGGTGATCTTACTGGCCAGCACTGGTCATGTGGACAGCACTGGCCAATCAAAGCAAATGTGCTCACACGCTAGCAAAAGAAAAAACTCAACCATGCTCCCATTCCTTGAAATGGGCAATTATTGTAATTAGTTCAATATGTGCTCTTTCCCTGCACAAATACATAGTAAAATAAAGCATGCTGCATATTTTTTGGCGTGACCAAAATGTACACGCAAAATACTCGCATGTGAACCAACCCATTGAAATCAGCGGGTTCTATTTTATGCATATTGCATACGCAAATACACTTATATGAATCTGGCCTTAGACTTAGAGAAGCTGGTGTGGCCATCTTTATTTCTCCAGGCCTGGAGGGTTGCTGTAACGTCTGCAGTCATGGTACATTTGTGTCCAAACTGGTAACTCGAAGTGTTGTGCTCATACTGTTGTGGCCCTTGGTAACACTCATACACAGATGCTATGAAGTTGAGCTTTCTAGAAGTACCTATATGAATATGATGCTCATACATATAGTACAGTATATATCATACAGTAGTAGTGTCTCTGGGATTTGTAGCCCTCCTATTATAATACGGGGTTCAGTGAATGGCCAGCTGTGCACTTGGCATCTATCCAGCTCTGCTTTAGTCTCTTGTGTTGCTTCCTTGAAGCTTTGTACTTATCTTTACACAACTAATTTTTATTTTTGATCCCTGTTATAATTTGAATTTTTTCCCCCCTTGAAGATATCACAGATCTCGGTGCAGGTCTCTCGATGCCCACGTCTCAAGGTCCTTCGGCTAGAAGAGAACTGTCTGGATCTCGGTATGTTGCCGCAGAGCATCCTGAGTGACTCGCAGATCTCCATGTTGGCTGTAGAAGGAAACCTCTTTGAAATAAAAAAGCTCCGGGACTTGGATGGTTATGATAAGGTCAGTGGAACTAGGGAAAGTGTGTTGTATGGCTAATATGACTGGGGAATATTTATACCGTGAAGCTTCTCCTAAAGAGCAACCCTTATCTGTGGCAGCGTTTCAGTTCCCATATTGCCCTCCTAAGAGGACCACCATTGTTGAAGGCTATTTTTCTTTGCAATTTTGCATGATTGTCAAAATGACCTTTTTAAGGGGTTGTCTAGTTTTTTAAAACATAGACCCTTTTAGGGAATTCTGGGTTAACAGAGGAGTGGAGGAGGTAGGATCCCTTCTTCACAATCCACATTTTTTGGCCAGAGTGGAGAGCAGCTGCAAAGAATGTGTCTCGCAACTGGGGGTCATTACACAGATAGCACATTGATTTGAATGGGCACTGTGTAGTGCTTAAAGGGGTTGTCCAATTACTGGATAACCCCACTTCAATAGAGCTCTCTGTATTAAAATAATAAACAGAGCTATACTTACTCCTCTGCCGCCACCGGGATCTAGCGCTGCAGCCCCACTCTGGGCGTGGCTTTTGTTGTTGTTGATGATGATGTCACAGGAAATCAGGTGATCACATTTTTGAACTCCTGGCATCATGGCTTTCAGGATGTGAGCACCGATGCCAGGAGAACAAGCGGTGATGCTGCAACAGTCGCGTGATTACCGTGCCATAATTTGTCACAACAAACGCCAGAACAAGACCAGGGTTGCAGCGCTGGATCCCGGTGGTGGCAAAGGGGTAAGTATAGCTCTGTTTATTATTTTAATACAGGAGGCTCTATTAAGGCCAGCATGGACAATCTCCTTTTAAAACTGCCACCATCAGGAAAGGAAGTACCATGATTAGACTTGGGAAGTCACATTTTGTTCTACCTTCAGGGTATGGATAGAACAGCCTTGTATGCATCTAAACACTTCATGGGTCATACTTCACCTTTGCCTTCATAATGATACCTACTATATATTGGATATACATCCACAAGGATAGGTGATAAGTGGAGTAGCCCAACCAACGGGATGCCCAACGATCACTTGGCTGTTTTTGTAGTTCCCATAGTTATATGGAGCAGTAGTGCACATGCTATGTCACCACAGCCATCGACATGTGGCCTATTCTACCACTTGAAGGAGTTCCATCAGTAGGGCCCCCACTAATCTAGCATTTTTCTACAGATGGAATACGTCATTAATATTATTACTGTATTCTATTACTAAAAATATTACCCTTCGCACCCATAAAACTGCAAACTGGTGCAATACCTATTAAAATGTCTATTAATAACAAATAGTGCACTCAGTACTGATTTGCAGATTTGGGAACAACACGTTACCTGAATGTACGTTTTTTTTTTTCCTTTCTTGTTTTTCTAGTACATGGAACGGTTCACAGCAACACGGAAGAAGTTTGTGTGATGGAGCAGCATCTATGAATAGTTATCTACAGAAGCTTCCTAACCCCCATTGTCAGGGTGAGCTCTGAATATAGGGGCTGTATCCAGGCCTCCCAGCTTTAAATCAGCTAGCGTACTCCCACCCAGTAACAGCATGGGCAGGTGGGAGCCATTGATGAAGGTGTGTGGACTGTAACCACTAGCAGAGACACTCTTTGCGGTATGAGCAGAATTGTTGAGTCTTATATTGTGACTGCATAAAGCCGGTCGTCCTGAGACTCAAGTGACTAATGTGGATCCAGACCACCCTGTGGATAGAAATGCTATTATACTACAACTTACCATGTACAATTTTTATTTCAGGGATTTTTTTGCATTCTACCAAACTGTACTCATCAACCTCTGACAGTTATGTAACTTTTGTCACAGCAATTTTACTAAATGCACATTTACTTTCTTATCATGTCAAATATAGTTTGTTGAGCATTAGACTTTATGGACAGATATTCATCTAAAAGGTGCGGAGGAACACAGGTTTGAGGGTGCGTTCACACGAATGTATATTGGCTTGGTTTTCACGCTGAGCCGATATACGTCCTCCTCGTGTGCAGGTGGGGGGAGGATGGAAGAGCCAGGGGCAGGAACTGAGGCTCCCGCCCCCTCTGCACTATTTGCAATGAGAGGAGGCGGGGCTAAGGGCCACGAATTAGCCCCACCCCCGTCCCGCCTCTCCCCATTGCAAATAGTGGAGAGGGGGCGGGAGCTCAGTTCCTACTCCTGGGCTCTTCCATCCTCCCCCCCCCCCCCTGCACACGAGGAGGACGTATATCGGCTCGGCGTGAAAACCGAGCCAATATACGTTCGTGTGAATGCACCCTGACTTGTATAATTCTCATTGCATGCAGCCTCCAGGGAAGATTTCTGCTTATGGATTTATCGGTATTGAACTCCATGGGAGATGTTTAAAGGGATTTTCTGGGGGTAAACTATTGATAACATCCTTACGGTAGGTCATCGATAGGTGATAGGCTGTCAGTTAGCTGATTGAAGAGGCCAGTGACATCATGTTCATCAGTCACATGGCTTCAAAGCCGCTTGGTTCCGTTCAAGTGAATGGGATTGAGCTGGTATACAATGTACAGCATTGTGCCTGGTATAGACTGCAGTGCTCACCTGATCACCGCTGTCACTTCAGTCAACTGATGGTAGGGGTTTGCTGCTCAGGATCTCTGCCAATCAATTATTGATGACACATCCGGAGGATATTTATTTTAAGCTATGCAATTTTTTTTGTTTTTCAAACTACCCCATTGTCCACATAGAAGAGAGAAAAAAAAAAAAAATCACTCGGCATGTCCTGTTCAATTCCTGGATGAGAAATAGTACATAGCAATGCATGTCAATGTTCCGTGTATAGCACAGGCAAGGGTGTCTTATGCTAATTGCATTCAGGTCTCTCAGGTGCAACTCACATTTCTGCTAGTGTGTACCTAGCCTTAAGGCTGGGTTCACACTGGGCAGATTTGCCGTGGAAATTCTGTCCGGAATTTCGCTGCGGCTAATCCGCCTGTGGCCGCTAATCCTTGGATTAGCCAGTCATGTGGACGAGATTTCTCACAAATCTCGTCCACACGGAACAGCGAAACCGCCGCGGCAAAACCGGCAGAAGCAAGAGCTGTGGTGCGCATTTGCCGGCCACAGCATCTTCACTTCTTTTTTCTTCTGCTGCGGCCACGCTCTCCTGTACGGGAGCCAGGCCAGGCTGCTTCTTGAAGCAGTGGATGCCGGGCGGAAATCTCACTGATTTTCGCTGCGGCCAAACCGTGAGATCCGGTGTGAAAGAACCCAGCCTAAGGGCTCTTACCCACTTGCGCTTTTTTAACGCTGCAATATCGTTGCATTTTTTGAACGCAGCTGTCAATGGGACTTTCTAATGTTAAAGGGGTTGTCCCGCGCCGAAACGTTTTTTTTTTTTTTTTTTTTGCATAGGCCCCCCGTTCAGCACAGGACAAACCCAAGGGATGTGTTGAAATTACAAAAAAAAAAATTGTACTTACCCGAATCCCCGCTCTGCAACTTCTTCCTTCTTTTCCTCCAAGATGGCCGCCGGGATCTTCACCCACGATGCACCGCGGGCTCTGTGCGGTCCATTGCCGATTCCAGCCTCCTGATTGGCTGGAATCGGCACACGGGGCGGAGCCACGCGATGACGTGTAGAAGGGGGCGGAGCCAGAACGCCGCTCGTGCCCGGACCGACCAGAAGGGAGAAGACCCTTCTGCGCAAGCACGTCTAATCGGGCGATTAGACGCTGAAATTAGACGGCACCATGGAGAGGGGGACGCTAGCACAGGGAAGGTGAGTATATAACTTCTGTATGGCACATATTTCATGCACGATGTATATTACAAAGTGCATTAATATGGTCATACAGAAGTGTTTAACTTAACTTGTCATCGCGGGACAACCCCTTTAAATACGCATCGCAAGTTTGTGCTTTGCGATTTTTTTGTGCAATGCGTTTTTAACATTAAAAAGTCCCATTGACTATCACATTAAAAAAAAACACAGCGATATCGCAGTGTTAAAACAAAAAACGCAAGTGTGTACCCAGCCTAAGGCCCCGTCTACAGCTGAGGCGGAATATCGATAGTGGTATTCTGCCGCAGGGGAGAGAACTGACAGTTCTCTGCAGTGAGCCTATCTGACAGATCCCAGCATGCCATGATTTGAGTCCCGCGAGCGGAGAATTGCTATGATTCTCTGCTCGTGGACAGGGGGCTGCTCTTTCCATAGCAACCAGATTTTTCACTTTTAACGTAGCGTATATCGGCTGGCTGTGCAATTGTCCGACCGATATGCGCTCGTATGAAAGAAGCCTTACTTAAAAAAGAAAAAGGAAAGGCCATTACATATGACACCCATGTATGGACGCAGGTGTATGAGAGACTACATCCACACACAGAAAATCTGCATGTAACTCTGGTAAAAAAAAACAACAAAAACACATTTTTTTGTATTAGTCACTTCCATGCAGTGCAGCCTCATGTCAGACACCATGCTGAGCATTTGATTTTTTACATTCAGTTTCATATCTAGCCCAGGATGCAATGAGCCCAGCATTAGCTAGGGTTATACCATTCTACTGAACAGTTTAAATTATCATTACCTTCTATATTCACCTAAATAAGTTAGTCAGGAGGATGAGCTGTGATCTCCTCTAATATGACTGTGATCCTCATCAGTAACTGTGATAGGAGTGACTATCTTCCTCTGTAGGAGGTAGATCATGTAATAACATAGCACAGACTAGAAAAATGATTACATAACCCCAAGCAGATCTGAGTTGGTCAGAACGGAGATCACATGACCACTTGATGAAAACCAGGCAAGGGGTTCAGAAAGAAATAACTAACCAACATCCAACACCAGTATACACGGGAGAGGGGGGGGATAGCTACATGATGAACAAATCTATATAAAAAAAAAAAATAAAGTCACTGTAGTGGTCCCTTTAAAGATTACATGAGCAAATTACATTTTCCAGTCACTTTCCAACACCACGCCCCACGCCTATAGCATATAAAGGTAGTTATGCTGACATCTTAACCTCATTTTTATTATACAAAGTTCTTCATTAGTTCAGGGTGTAAGCGCCTGCAGCTTATGGAGATTAATAATACACCTGTAGAGCGCGGCTCTTGTTCAATATTAGATTTTTTTTTTTCCAACGAGGAAACAATGTGTAATATATGTTGAGAACAATTCCTGCTTTTACAGACAGAGCTGACGTAACACACCAGACTTCTACTAGATTAATCCTATGCGGATGCAGCCAAGCTCATGGAGGTTGTATTTCATGAAGAGCAGAGGCTGTACCTCCGCTAGGCACCTGGAAGTGCTATGGATTAGGACCCCATTAGGGGTTGTCCCGCGAAACAAAGTGGGTCTATACACTTCTGTATGGCCATATTAATGCACTTTGTAATATACATTGTGCATTAATTATGAGCCATACAGAAGTTATCAGAAATTTTTCACTTACCTGTTCCGTTGCTAGCGTCCTCGTTTCCATGGAGCCGTCTAATTTTCAGCGTCTAATCGCCAAATTAGACGCGCTTGCGCAGTCCGGGTCTTCTTCTTTTCTCAATGGGGCTCCGTTGTAGCTCCGCCCCGTCACGTGCCGATTCCAGCCAATCAGGAGGCTGGAATCGGCAATGGACCGCACAGAAGCCCTGCGGTCCACCGAGGGAGAAGATCCCGGTGGCCATCTTCAGCAGGTAAGTAAGAAGTCACCGGAGCGCGGGGATTCAGGTAAGCGCTGTCCGGTATTCTTGTTTAACCCTTGCATCGGGGTTGTCTCGCGCCGAACGGGGGGGCTGTTGAAAAAAAAAAAAAAACGTTTCGGCGCGGGACAACCCCTTTAAGAAGGGTTGCCAGAGATTAAAAAATAAGAACGTTATAGAAATACAGTGAATGAAAAAAGTCTATGCACCCCCTGTGAAGATGCCATGTTAAAATCCGGTTAAGATGTATCATTCAGATCTATTTCCGCCTTCAATGTGGCCCTTTATCTGTACAATTCCATTTAACCCCTTAAGGACCAGACTGTTTTGTACCTTAAAGGGGTTGTCTCGAGGAAGCAGTGAATTTTTTTTTGCCCAGTCCCCCCTAATTAACCATACATTACTAAGCCCCCCTGTAAATGACTTTTCTAGCTGGTTTCTACTTACTGTTCCCGCGTTTCAGCAACTTATAAAAGTTTCCCCAAGATGGCCGCCGGCTCTTTTCCCTTCGCTTGCTGCAGCCCGACGTGCGCGCTCCCGAGACGCTACCAGCTGTGTCTCCCTGACAACCAGACGCCCCGCAGCCGCCGACCGGACCCCGGGATTGAACGCCGCCGACCAGTCACCCACCGCCAGGCAGCAGGTAACCGGCGCTACGCCCCGGCCCCCCCGCGCTAGACCCTGACAACAGACGAAGGCCCCTCGGCCCAGTGCTGGGCTCCGGGGCCCAGCGCTGGGCTCCGGAACCTAGCGCTGGGCTCCGGAACCTAGCGCTGGGCTCCGGAACCTAGCGCTGTGGCCCAGGACCTTCACCTGTTAGTGACACATCACCCCCGACCCATCACTTACCTGGGCGGCTTCTCGGGACAGCTGGGCGGCTCCAGTTTCTGCACCTTCCTCTAACAGAGGATGGTACAGAATGGCCGCTCCAGCGCGCTCCCGAGCAGTGACAGCTCGTCTGCGCATGCGCAGAAGAGCTGTAGCGGGGAACACCCTGAAGCGGCTCGTGCTGAAAGGAGAAGACCGGACTGCGCAAGCGCGTCTAAAAAAGCAAGCTGCCAGCGAATTTAGACAGAACCATGGAGACGAGGACGCTAGCAACGGAGCAGGTAAGTGAATAACTTCTGTATGGCTCATAATTAATGCACAATGTATATTACAAAGTGCATTAATATGGCCATACAGAAGTGTATAACCCCACTTGATTTCGCGAGACAACCCCTTTAAGGACCAGACACTTTTTAGGGATTTTACCCATGTGGTGGTTTTACTATCGTATTATTTTTTCCTTCAGTGACCAAAAAACTTATTTTTGCTAGGGCTATAACATAGGACTATGTTTTTTACATCTTTCTTTACTGACCTAATTTCCGTTCTTTACAGTTAGAGGGTAAAAAAGTAAAAATGATTTTTTTTTGTATTTGTAAATTTACACTAAAATAAAGTATGGGAATGGGTTCCTCATTTTGTTTTGGACGTGTGTGTGTATATATACATATACATATATACATATACACATATATATATACACACACACACACACACACACACACACACACACACACACACACACACACACACACACACACACACACACACACACACACACACACACACACACACACACACACACACACACACACACACACACACACACAGCAACAGTTTTGGTTGTCTCGCGAAAGCAAGTGGGGTTAAGTACTTCTGTATGGCCATATTAATGCACTTTGTAATATACATCGTGCATTAATTATGAGCCATACAGAAGTTATTCACTTACCTGCTCCGTTGCTGGCGTCCCCGTCTCCACGGCTCCGTCTAATTTCGGTGTCTTCTTGCTTTTTTAGACGCGCTTGCTCAGATGGGTCTTCTCCCTTCGGCTCGGCACCATCGGCGTTTTGGCTCCGCCCCCTTGTACGCGTCATCGCGTAGCTCCGCCCCCATCACATGTGCCGATTCCAGCCAATCAGGAAGCTGGAATTGGCACATGTGACGGGGCGGAGCTACGCGATGCCGCGTACAAGGGGGCAGAGCCAAAACGCCGATGGTGCCGAGCCGAAGGGAGAAGACCCATCTGCGCAAGCGCGTCTAAAAAAAACAAGACGACACCGAAATTAGACGGAGCCATGGAGACGGGGACGCCAGCAACGGAGCAGGTAAGTGAATAACTTCTGTATGGCTCATAATTAATGCACGATGTATATTACAAAGTGCATTAATATGGCCATACAGAAGTACTTAACCCCACTTGCTTTCGCGAGACAACCCCTTTAAGGTTATTTTCTTTTTTAGGTATATCTTTATTTTATTTTGTAATTTTTTTTTTTTACATATTTTCAGAACAATTTTTTTTTTTTAAAACCATCTATGAACCCCGTGACATCATATAGGACCTCTGGGAGTCACATTGTTTTTTGGTTTTTTTTTAAATTATTTATTTGCCACTTTTCCCCTGTAACTGGGGCTCCTATGGCTGTCTGCTACAGGGGAAAACATCCCCCTGTAGTGACAATAGCTAATAACTATAGTCACTGCCCAGAGCTGATCAGGGTCTGCTTGAACCCTGCAACTTACAGTCACGTGATCTCCGGGTCGCATAGCGGAAGTTATACTTCCACTTTAACCCTTTCCACAATCCACTGTCTGACATCTTCAGACATTCTGATTGAAACCTGTATAGCTCCGATGTCGGAAGACGTCTGGCAGAGTATATTACTGGGCGCTCTGTTACCGGGGGCCTCTCCAGTATGTCACATACCACAGTACTGGCTCTAGCCAGCAGATGGCACCGTTGTATAATGGCAGAAAGAGAAAATCCCCTAGGAAACCTTGAATCCAAAATTGGACCCCCATACTGCAGTGAAGGTGACGGAGGCAGCATTATGCTTTGGGGCAGTCTTTCTGCTGCTGGAACTGGGGCTTTAGTCAAGGTGGAAGGAATTATGAACAGTTTTAAATATCACACCATTTTGGCACAAAACCTTCAGGCCTCTGCTAAAAAGCTGAAAATGAAGAGGAATTTCACCTTTCAGCACAACGACCCAAAGCATACCTCCAAATCACTAAAAGAATGGCTTTGCCAAAATATGAAAACCTTGGAATAACCCAGCCAGAGCACAGACCTGAATCCCATTGAAAATCTGTTTTGGTTGCCCTTCAGAGGGCGCTACACACGAGATGCCCTCACAGTCTGACAGATTTTGTGCACAGGCAAACATTGCCAAGTCAAGATGTGCCATGCTGATTGACTTTATTCAGTATTTTTGGTTAGGTGTCTAAGGGTAGTATTAGTTTTAGGGTGTGCATATTTATGCAACCACATTATTTAACATTTTTCATTAAAAAAAAAAATGTCAGTATGCTTTTTAATGGAATTGTACAGATAAGCGGTCCTATTAAAGGTTGATATAAATCTTTAAAAAAAAATCTGACAAAGATAAATCATTTATCTGACATTAGAATAGAGGGGTGTAGACTTTTTATATCCACTGTACAGGGGGCGTACATAAACAGTCCTTGATTTCAGGTAGTTTTAAATCAAAACAGATTGGAATATATATTTAGAAATGTGGTAACCGCAGATACATTAGCAAAACTTTTTTCTCTCCCGTCGAATCTCTGTGCGGGAGTGCACAGAGATTCAACGGGAGGATAGTGAAATCCAAGATGGTGCACATTGCAATTTGCTAAACAGTGTTGTGACTGTGCAGAGTGCTTTCATTATAAATATTCATCCACTTACTAGCAAGACCATTTTGAAGTGGCATAACAATTTCATTAAGAAAGGATGCATCTGATCAGAGAAAGGGACATTCAGGCCGACCATCCAGCAAGTTGTTGATCACATCACATAAGCCTTTTTGTGCAGCCCCGAGAATTAACATACTATGTAAGGCCGAAAAAAAACCACATATGTCCATCCAGTTCAGCCTATTACCCCCCCAATGTTGATCCAGAGCAAGGTAAAAAGAAACAATGAGGTAAAAGCCAATTTTCACCATTCAAGGGAAGGAAAACTTCTTCCTGACTCCAATCTCGAAATTGTAATAATCCCTGGAACATGGACCCTTTTTAAGTTATTAATGATTAGAACATATAATATTGTATCACTCAAGAAAGGCATCTAGGCCCTTCTTGGATGCTTATCGAATTTGTCATCACCACATCCTCAGGCAGAGAGTTCTATAGTCTCACTGCTCTAACAGTAAAGAACCAACCCCCTTCTATGTTGCTGTAGAAACCTTCTTTCCTCTGGACGTAGATGATGCCTCCATGCTGTGCAGAGTTAACCGAGAGTTACAGGTCCCAAAAAGCATGATAGGCAAGATCTTACGTAAACCCTTGTGGTTTTACCCTTACAAGCTGCAATTGGTCTACATTAGAGATAAGCGAGCATACTCGATAAGGCAAACTACTCGAGCAAGTAGTACCTTATTCGAGTACCTGCCCGCTCGTCTCTAAATATTCGTCTGACGGCGCGGGTGACAGGTGAATTGCGGCGGTGAGCGGGGGGGGGGGGGGGTGGGGGGTGGGTGAGAGATCTACCCTCCATTCCTCCCTGCCGGCAGCCGAATCTTTAGACACGAGCGGGCAGGTACTCGAATAAGGCACTACTCGATCGAGTAGTTTGCCTTATCGAGTATGCTCGCTCATCTCTAGTCTAGATGTTACACCCGCAAGACAATCAAGCACGACTTAAATTTTGCAGAAATCTCTAGGCATTAATAGAAAATGATAACCTGCGGTCAAAGATCATTTTCAGTGATCAGTCGACCTTCCACATAAGTGGAAAGGTCAACAGGCTCAATATGAGGATATGGGGATGTGAGAATCCACATGCTGCCCTGGAGGTTGAATAGGAGTCTCCAAAAACGAATGTTTTGTGCTGTATCAGAGCAGACTGTGTACTGCCTGTTTATTTGGAGGGACAAATCATGTAAATACTAACCAACTAGTTGATTCCAGAACTAGCTGCTGTGGATGGGGCGCACATCGAGCATGCGATACCGACCAATATCACATTGGTGGATACAGTTACCTCAACTCAAAGAAATAATATTCCAATTAAGTTATACTCTATCAGCTGGAAATCAAGGACCGTTTTTATGCTCTCCCTGTATATTAATGAGCTCATACAGCGGATACTCGCCTCTCTCCGCTTACTACTCTTTCCCCACAGCCCACTTCCGTCTCCACTAATATTTACAGGCTAAAGTCAGACTGTGATGTCCTGTAAATCTGCCACTGCAACCAACGACAGCGCTCGGCAACAATCATCGAGTGTGGTCATTGGCTGCAGCAGCTCGTACAGAGACGGGTCAGGCTGACTGCAGCAGCTCGTACAGAGACAGGTCAGGCCGGCTGCAGCCTGCAAGGATGACCTTACCAGGGAGACTGGAGGCGGGCGGGGAGCACAGAGAGGAGAGCATATGCATGCTATGAGCCCTATCATCATATTTCCACACTGGTGAACCCCTTTTTAAAAAAAACTTGTCAGACAACACCATTAAAACAGTTGTACAGAATTACAAAGCATGGCTACTTTCTTCCAAAAATAGCACTACACCAGTTCACTGGGCATGTGTGATCTGCCAATCAGCCCCACTGACATGGAGCTGGGTTGCAATACCATATACAACCCATAGCCAGGTGCGGCGCAGAATTTACTAAGCCTCAATCACCGTTTGCTGTTAAAATACAGAATGAACTAGCACTGCATACTATTGCATCGTGCAAAATCCGGACGGAAACCAAATGCACCCCATTATTTATAGACAATGGGGTCTGTTCAGCCGGTGGGTTCAGTTCCCATAATAGAGCACAAAAACGGAACCCAAAGCGCTAGTGTGAAGGAGCCTTCAGTGGTGAAGTCACATTTGGTCTGGGACTACAGGATTCACATTGGAATTCAACAGGCTAGGATCTTAGCGAAGCTCCATTTACATAGGCCACTGCAATATATTGGTTCGAGAAACTCGGGACAGATATCACACATGCAATTTTCCCTACACTGTACAACGCATTGTATCACATTTTAAAACACGCTTGTCATATCAATCCGAAATATAAAAATTGCATCTGCATAGGGGTGCGATGATTATTTATTTTTAATTCACATAGAAAATACTGGGCGATATGACATGCTCTGATTTTTCTCTCTCGTAACATTGCCGTGAGCGAAAAATCACCCATTTAAATAGACCAATTGCAAATAATGGGTCCATTATAAAACAGCATGTGTAAATGCATCCTCATTAGATACAGGGTGCATTTGGCTATTTTTTTACATTTAGGCAGCATAGGGCGCCAACGCCTGCATATAATCGAGAAACACACTGATGGCACCTAATGCATCTTAAATGTACAAACAGACAGCGATTCACTCAATTACCAGTCTATACAAACATGTACTGTATATTATATATATTTTATGCCCATACAAGTGACTGGACACAAAGGAAGGACTTCTGTACTGGATAGCAAACCAGAGGCTGGAAATTGGAAGCTCCTCTCACTTAAGGGGCCAGATAAAAATCTTAAACTGTGATAACAAAATTCTTACTAAAAAAGAGTCCTTTCCTCATAAAACCAACCAGGAATAAATATTAAAATGTTGATATGTTTGTATATTTTAGACTGATGGCTGTAATTTGGCATATAGACTTTAGGGGGGGGGGGGAATCATTGATAACCATCACCCACCATGGAGCAATCCCACTCCCCAAATTTGAGAGAGACTCCCAACAGGACCCTTTCTCTAGGAACAGCAGGATTCTTACCCGACCTGAATGCTAGAGAGAAGAGTACCTGATGGGTAAGGAAGTGGGCAAAGTCTTTGGTTACTTTATGTAATCTAGGATTAGACTGAGGCACGTAGGGGAGGGGTGGAAGAACTGGAGCATGTTACTGGATCTATTGGTGCTCAATTAGCATTCAGGTACAGAAGACTAACATCATATGCAGTGTGTTTTATCTATTATATACTATCAGATACAACATCATTATTTCTCTTATCATGAAAGACTAAAAAGCAAAATATGTTCAATGTCTTTGGAGAAAAATTCTGAATATTGACCAAAACTCCAAGTATCCTGCATGGTAGGAACCACAACCAGTGAGAAGAGTAGGGTTGTGAGATGGACCTCCACAGAAGGTCTACTGCTGCTCTGAGGAGTTTTACCATACAACATAGGATGGAAGGATCCATAGGTTTCCAAGGCTGAGATGAGTTGATGTGGATAAGACGGGATCTTTGTGACTATATAATACACAAGGCACAACACAACAGCGCAACTTCATAAGCGGATTCATTCCCTAAAACCTCTTATATGATATTGTGCCGTCATAGTGAAAGGACTTAACAGCTTAAACAAGGACTGAAGAGAAGATCTTGTTGCTTTCTTCATTCGATAAGTTTCTTAGCTCTCAGGTTGGCTTCATCAATGCGGTCTTTATTAGTTATAGCCTAAAGAAGAAGAAGATTAAAGACAGATTTCCAAATTGATAATTCCTTTCCCTTGCTTACTTTCAAAATAATCTTTGTATAATGAACATTTCTTTAACTTCTTAGCAACCCAGGATGTACATTTACGTGCAGGCTTTGTATAAAGCGGAGGCCAATCCCCGCTCTATACACGGTGGGTGTCGGCTGTGTTTGACACCTACCCACAACAGCCATGATCAGAGGTCATGCTGATCACTGCTGTTACCCCTGAGCACAGATATGGGCATTTAAAGGGTTCCCAAATGGCCACTTCAAGAGGAGATCACAAAGTGCCATTTGATTGTTATGTCAGCCGTGGGTCTTCAAAGGCTACCATAATTGTTAAACTTGCAATCGTTAGAAGTCTTGATAGGTGAAGTCTCCCTAGGGGGGCTATTTAAAAAAAAAAAAGGGTCACATCACCTCCAGCCAGCCAGATCCTTTCCATCCTGTTAGAAAGTGTCCATGAGTTGCAATTCACTTCCTGCAGGTCAGTGTACCCAGTCACTAGTGACATACCGTTCACTGCCTAGCAGAGAATGCTGAATCCTCAGCAGCCTGCTTTAGCGCGATATCTCGCTGCTAGCATTTATATAGTATATGAAACACTAGCGGTGAGTCATCGCGCAGTAGCGCTAAAGCAGGCTGCCAAGTATTTGGCATTCCCTGCCAGGCAGTCACTAGTGACCGGGTACACACCTGCAGGAAGCAGAATGCCAGCAATGTACGCTTCACAGGAAGAGGAGCATCTGGCCAGCTGGAGGCAAGGTGACCCGGGGGAATGGAGAACCCAGGAGAAGATCGGGAAGGTGAAGATGCTGTAAGAAGACTCCCTGGGGAGGAATAGGTAAGTAAATTTTCTTTTTTAATGACAGAACCCCTTTAACCTGTATATGACTATGACACCTGATAACCTCGGTACAAAAATACAGTACCAGAACCAATATCCGTGAATACAGCACCAGAACCAAGCTCATAAATACAGTACAAGAACCTCCCAACCTTTATAATGCGGGCAGGCTTAGATATAGTGGCTCTACAAACTGATAGTGATTACAGTGCAGTCATCTCCAGTGATCACAGGTAATGTCTCTTTTTGGAGTTGTTCGTATGTGGGTTTCTTCTTTCTGGGCCCAGACTGCCATTGAGAGTACTTCCAGCCACGACTCACCTCTGCACGCTCTCCCATTCTAGCTGCTGCAACCCCTAACCAACTTTTCAGTGCTCAGCCATAATAATTTGCCTGCTGTGTTCCCACTTAGTAATAGGACCCCTTATGTGACCCCACTTAGTAAAGGCATCCACATTTAGTGAAAGGACCCCTCTTTGTGGCTCCAAGTAAAGAGACCTCTTTGGTGCCCCCATTTAGTTAAAGCACCACCTCTGTAGTACTAAATTATAAAATCCCCCGAGTGCCCCCACTTAGGACTACAGAGGGGGTGATATTACTAAGTATTAAATTTCTCCCCTCTGTACTCCCACTTAATAGTAGGATCCCTTGGGTGGACCAACTTAGTAAATCAGACCCCCTGGCTATCCCCATGCATGTTTAGAGCTGCCTGACCCAGGTTATAAAACTCCAGCTGCTGGAAAGGGTTAAATTTCTCAATACACTCACCTGCTGGCTGCAGTCAGAGTCCCTGTGCGATCTCCACATAGCACAGGATAGCTTCTTCACTCTTCCTCCTAGCACTCACTGAACGCTACGCACTGCAGCTTGGTCATAGGGAGGAGTAAAAAAAAGCTACTGTGCGCCATGCGGAGATCACTCAGGCACTCAGACTGCAGCCAATGAGAGTGTGTTAAAGGAATTTAACCCTTTCCAGAAGCGGACACTGGATAAGAAGAGGGTCCCTCCTGTTTAGGTGGAGTGCAGTGGCGCACCCTAAAAAGTCAGGATGGGCTAGACTCTCTGCTCCAAATCAGAGAGCAAAGACCTAATAGGACAGATGGAAAGGGGTTATCCATCTGTAACATGTATATCCTCACACATACTTGGGCCCATATACAAAGTAGTGAAATAGTATGCAGAGGATGATCCCTGCTAATAGTCACACAAGCTGAACTCACCTTTTCGTTAATCCTGTCAATCGTTTTATTCTGGCTGTCTATTTCATTGCCCATGTCTAAAGCCATGTTCTTCAAGTTTCCTAGCATGCTGCCAACCTGCTGCAGATTTTCATCCATCTCATCTTCCCTGGCATCATTGGTAATCCTACCAAAAAACACAAGATTAATCAACTCACATTTACATAGATCCTGTACAGGGGTTTATTTAGTGACCAATGCTATAATATGAAGCCATCAATAGGTGGGAAACATATCGAAGGCGTTACACCACTTACAGCATGCAGAAGCAGTGAATTACAACACATCGTTTATGCTATCGTTTGCACCTTTACATGCATTTCTGAAAAGTGGCAAGAAAAGTAGGAGAGGCGGCAGGTCTCCCACAGGGCAACTGATTTACCAACATTTGCACCAGAAATGGTATAAAATTACAGCCCAAAGCCATGCCATACTCAATAAGTGTGGTGCATTTGGGCCGTTCTTCTGAGTTGGTCTCTTCTTAACCCCTGAAGGACCAGGCTGTTTTGGTCCTATAAAGACCAAACACTTTTTAGGGATTTTATCCATGCGGTAATTTTACTGCCCTATCCCCCCCCCCCCACCCCCACCCCATCCCTGAGCTACCAAAATGATTTTTGCTGTGTATTTTTTCAGTGAGCTATAGGACTATTATTTTTATATCTTTTTTTCACTGACTTTTTCTAAACACCCCAATTTGTTTTTTTAGGTTTTTAAATTATAGTTTTTAAAAATGATTATATTTATGCTAAAAAACATATAGGAACGGGTTCCTCAATTTGCTTCAGACGTTTTGATGTATAATATGTATAATTTTGGATTACAGGGTGCATGTGGCGTCTATTTGGTATCGGGGGGTAGGGAATTTATTATTATTTTTATGTATATACATTCTTATTTTATTCTGTTAATTTTTTTTTAACTTATTTTTGTTATAGGGCATCCTGGGGGGACATACATAAGATGTCTGGAGGGTCATTCACATTGTCTTTTTTATTATTACAATTCACACTTTTCCAGTGTAGCAGCCATAGAAGCCCCAGTTACAGGGGAAACATTCCCCTGTAGTGACAATATTCACTAATAAAGAGGAGTTTGCTAGGACCCTGCAGCTCTGTCGTAACAGTGAACGCCTAGTGGTCACACGATCGCTGGGTCGCATAGTAGAAGTAACACTTCCATTTATTGAGTGCTATGTACCCGGGAAAGGAGAAGGCAGAAGTGGTTTAAAACTGTTCTCCTCCGGGTCCTCAGCTGTGACTAACAGCGGAGAACCTGACCTGCTCCTGCTTGATTGCAGTAGCAGAGGATTTAATCCCACGCTGTACATCTGCCATTGGCAGGGATTAACCCTTTCCAATCCATTTATTTTTTCTCACCCATTCTCCCCAGCTCCAAATAAATTGGAGCTGGGGAAAATGGGTGAGAAAAAATACATTTTCCCTGCACCCTCCTGAACTGACATAGTTCAGGAGGGTGCAGGTGCTCACTGCACCATGGAGGGACCTGCTTACCTGTCCGGCGTCTTCCGCATTCTCCTTCTGCCTCCCGGCTCGGCGATCATGTGACCGCTGTGGTCAGGTGGCACATGGCGGTCACATGATCGCCGGGCCGGGAGACAGAAGGAGAAAGCGCAAGACGCCGGTCAGGTGAGCAGGTCCCACAGTGCAGGCTCCCGGCTCGGAGTTCATGTGACCGCCGGGGGTCAGGTAACACCGGCGGTCACATGATCGCCGGCCGGCCGGAATCTCTATGCATTACATAGCGCTAATTGAGCGCTATGTAATGTGTAAAGGAGAAGGCAGAAAGGGTTAAAAACCGTTTCTGCCTTCTCCTAGGGGGGTCCTCGATGGGGACCGGTGTACAAGTGTATCTGCACCCGATGTGTCTGCTGATCGGGTACAGATGCACTCCTGCACTGCAGTGTCGGGCCTGCCCCGACATTGGAGCTGTGGAGGAAAATGATGATGTCGGGGCAGGCCCGACATTGGATTGGAAAGGGTTAAAGCCCAGGAACAAGCGCCATATATTAACTGCATCTGGTCCTTAAGGGGTTATTTTGGCACAATTCACTCTGGCAATCTTCAATACCTTTATAACGTATCCACAGAATAAACTACTAGACAACAATTAGATGTACAGTGGTCCACAAGTTTCCTGTGTGAATGGACCAGTATTGTGCATTTACTTCTATAGAACTGACAGATAGCCAAATACTCTGCAATCTCCAAGGTTGATGTATAAAACTGGTCATGCTTTCGTACTACTGCTCCATTCATACAGAAGACTCTGGAACTGCGGTTTTCATGTCATCAGTCAGACCCCCAGCAACATTTGTAACCTACCAGTTGATAAGAAGTGTACTTTGTGGGAAAACTTATGTTGTGGAATCTTTGAGTTGAATGGGGGAAGAAAAGCAACAGTCAACAATTGTAACAAATTTTGCTGTGGATTACTGGTGGATCCTGAAAGACCACAAAAGGACAGTCAGGCTGAACATATCATCTGGCGTGTTATAGAGTTGTAAATCCCTGCTCATTCTATGCAGTGACTGACCGGCATCACTGCTGCTCCGCTTCTTCTATACCATGCTGCCCATAAGTAGGAATAAAAAACATACAAAGCGACAAATTCCCATAAACAATTAAGGGCACAGCTAGTTTTTGTTTTTAACTCCTCCCCTTCCAAAATTCTTCACCTTTGTCTTTCGTTTTTTTTACTACTGTTAGAATAAATGCTATCAAATATACTGTGTTCCATATTCTGACACCCAAAACCTTTTTTATTCTCCCTATGATGGAGCTGTGGGGGCTCGTTTTATTGTAGGTTGAGCACTAATTTTTATTAGTACTATTTCGAGGTACATACGACTGTGCCAATTATGTTACGTTTTCTATGGTTTATATTTTCATTACAGGCGTTAACTTTATGAGTGAAGTCATTTAAGGGGAGAGAATTGTTATGGGTCAACTTCCATACGTACAATCTATCAAGCCTTTTCCATCAACAGTGACTGCAAAACATTATAGCGATGATTACCTCTTTATGTAGCCACCGCTTTGGCCAACCCCACCCTGCTGCTGTCCATTCACTTGTCCGGGCTGCTTGGCGATCACATCTTCTGAACCTTGATCTTTGCTCCCCCATGCCTTCTTGTACACATCTCCAGCTTCAAAATTCTTGGCCCTTTTAATTGAATTTAAAAGGTTATTACAATTTGCATTGTCTTTTGTTAAGAGGCCCATTTATATGAAACAATTCTCATTTCACAACTACCTGGATTAAAACGTGCAAAAATCAACTGCAGAGAATAGTTTATCCTTAGTGACAATTTATTGCTCAAACAATGCATAAGCATTTTTTTGTAATACGCAAGTCATTTTTTGTTATGCTTGCAAGATATAGTCATACCACATTAGAGAGTTATTAACATTGACCATATTTCTTCTTGGTGTTTTGTTTAGTGTCCTTAGAAAAAATTGCTGCAAAACTTAAGTCCTTTAAAAAAAATAAATAAACTTCCAAAGTTTATTTATTTATTTTTTTGAGAGACCAATCCAGTTCCGAAGTGGCTGTGAGGGCATATGTGTATTAGCAATCACACGCATAACAGATTTTAAAAACTACACACCTCAAAGGATCGAAAAAGGCATGTGATAAACTTGTTAACTCTAAGTGTGGGGCAGAAATTAAAGCAAAGTGGACATAACATTTTAATATTTTTTTTCCTCTAACAGCAGATTTTAAAGGGGTTGTCCAGTCGTAAACTATTAATGGCCTAGTAGTAGGCTAGCTCATCGATAGTATATCTATAGGAATCTGCTGCCAGAGTCCCCCGCCAGTCAGCTGTTCACTGGGCCTGTGCACCAGGCTTATTTCTGCAGGAAGCAGAAAACTCCATTCTTACTACAGTGGTCAGGCTTGGTATCGCAGGCAAAGATCCAACTGAAATGAATGGGAACATGGCATGCAATACCAAGCCTGGCCACTGCAGTGGGAATAGAGTAGTTCGCTTCCTGCAGAAAATCAGCCCATTGTATAAGCACACTGACTCAGCAAACAACTGATCGGCAGAGGTCTGCCAATTTATTATTGATTTCCTATCCTGGTGATAGGCCATCAGTAGTTTACAACTGGACAAACCCTTTAATAAAAAAAAAAAAAAAAACAGGAGCAATACTACCCAGTTTTTAGAAATATCCCATATGTGGCCCTAGTGCACTACTTGACTCAAATATTAGGCTTCATAAATTAAGAAACACCCCCAAAAGACTCTCATTCATGGCTGTGAAGAAAAAAAAAAACAAAAAAAAAACAAACAACAACTTGAAATAACTTGTAGTTTTAGCTAAAAAGTTGAAAAAAAAGGTTTTTTAACATTCAGGGCGCATTCAGACAACCGTATATCAGCCGGGTATTCATGCCGGCCGATATACGGCGTCTCTCTGCAGGGGGAGGAGGCTGGAAGAGCCGGGGGCAGGAACTGAGCTCCCGCCCCCTCTGCACTATTTGCAATGAAAGGAGGCAGGACAGGGGCGGGGCTAAGTTCCAGGAATTAGCTCTGCCCTATTCCGCCTCCCATTGCAAATAGTGCAGAGGGGCGGAGAGGAGGCGGGAGCTAAGAGCACTGCTCCCGGCTCTTCCAGCCTCCTCCCCCTGCAGAGAGGGATGCCGTATATCAGCCGGCGTGAATACGCGGCCGATATACGGTCGTCTGAATGCGCCCTAAAGGAGATATTGGGCATTTCTGTAATCATTTTCGGGAACCAAGTCACACTTGCAAAGTCCCTGAGGAGCCAGTACAGTGAATATCACCAAGAAGTGACCCAGTTGTGCATATTATACCCCTCAAGATATTCAGCAAGGGGAGTGGCCAATTGGTGCATTTTAAAAGCACAGGAGTGTATTTAAATCACATGCAGCCCCAATGCACGGTAATAGCAAACAGCAGACAAGTGCGCCACTGGGGAAGGAGGTGGTGGTGGCGTTTGTGGGGTGGAGAAGAGGGGGTTGTTCCCAGAGGTGTAGTGAAAGGGTGCGGTCTGATATTTCCAGCCTCCGCTTCCTGGCCATTGTCTCTTCCAGCAGTAACATATGGTAGGTGTCCAGGATAAATGGTGGCAGATGATGTTCTAGTTGGTCCATATGAGCCAAAAAGGTGTACAGCCAAGTCTCCGAAACAAATTGTTACCTAGATGATGGTTTCTTCACTCATTAAGCTACTTTTACTTAATATGTATAGTCACCTTTAAGTGAACTACTCTGATACAACAACTAGTTTACATGTATTGGTTGTATTGTATTGAAAATCATATCCAGAAAATGAAGCAAACATTGCATGTTCATATAAAAACATTTTTGGTGGCAGTGTCCCTTTAAGGATTCTTCTGAACTATCACACAAGTGTATACAATAGTTGCAATGTATGATCTGTTCTGTGCACACCCTAAAACAAACAAGTGTTTATGTGAGACCAATGAATTACACAGTGGACTCTTCACACTTATATTCAGGAATTACACATAAAGTCTAAACCCAGTGGCAAGAGCAGATTCCATGAGCATAAACTTTAATTAGAAGTTAATGGAGTTTTCGTAACCTCACTGATGGCACTGGTTTAGACCGGGAGCTCTAGTTAATAGATGCACCTTAAATACCGGCCATGTGAAAGAATAAACCCTACTCTGACTACAATTATGTAACAACCATATCCATCTTAAAACTGCAAGGACAAAGTTGTATACCAAGTTTGTCTATGGAAGGGTCAAAATTAGATGAGCAGGTATTTTAATTTTTTTTTTTGCACACCAGGAACAAAAAAAGCTGGATATGTATGAAAACTAATGCACAGGGAAAACAAATAGGATCTATCAGAGAACCCGGAGAGATCCCCTAATTCTAGTCAGCACCACTGCTAGTCTTCAAAAAGGTCTCCAAAGGCTGCAACATAGTTACACCACACAACTGTAAGCATGCAGTGTCAGAGGGCTGGAGGAGCGACATGCAGGACAACCGCCCAGAAAACATCCTGCTACAATGTTTGTTCACCAACCTGAGCTGGCGCTTCAGCGTCCTAAGAAATCTTCTTCGTGTTAGTAAGCAAAGGAGAGACGAAAACACAAGACACGAATAAACAATGCAGTCAAGTTGTGATTGGTTAGTAGCAAGGCAAACCAAGACAGAGAGAAGGAAAAATGTTAATTGTAGGAATGAACTTCCCATTTATGAAGTTGGGAAATTGTAGAACAAGTAATTCCCTAGTATTGGAATCACAACTGGTCCTTTTGAAAGAGAACGATCACACAAGCGACTTATGGAGCAGCCTGGAAACTGAAATTTACCACTGATGACACCCAGACTTCATGAGCAGTGTATAGGTTAATCACATTGATCTTGATTTTAAAGTGTACCCGAGTTTTCTAAGATACACCAGGTTCTCCTTATCCTCTCATTTGATGCTGTTTGCACCCAGTTTCATGTCTACGTTCTGGTTTTCAGGTGTTCTTCCCCATTTTTCTGTTGTTCTGCTGCTTTCAATTCACTTTCAGGGAGGGGTGTGTAGTAAGCCTAGCATTCTGCCAGTAGTTTACTGATCTGCACTTCCTTGCCCTTACTTCCCATGCTGCATTGCACTGTCTTTGGTACAATCAGCAAGGAGGTAGGATCCTCTGCTTTCCAAGGACGATCAGGCATTTAGAGACAGACATTCTAGCCAAGTAAGTTAGTAAATCGCCTAGTGTGAGTGTGTGTAGACACACTCTGTAACAGCAGGAGCGTCTAGAGAGTGGTAGAGCAACATTTTTAATGCAATTATATTACAGAAATGATGAGACTAAAACAAGCTAGTAAATAAGCAGAAGTTGCCTGAAAAGTTAGTTCCGCTTTAAGGGAAATAATGATAATAGTTATAATAGGGAATTAATGTTTTGCATTTAACATATTAAATAGCAATATCTGTAGATGAAGGATGACTTGGGCCGTATTCACATGCGGCAGATTTGTTGCAAAAATCTCTGTAACCGTTCTATTGACTTGAATGCAGTTGCCGAATTCCATGCCCATGCAGCATCCCCATGCAGATGAACTGCTGTGTGAGAATATTCTCTTTATGGAAATGTTAGATACCATTAAAGTACCGCAACTCCTTGATATGAAATGGTGTATTATTTACATTGCCAGGATGCACAAGGAGGGGTTTTACATAAATTGAACAATTTCCATATTGGTCTGGATCTTTTCCAATACCAGAAGTTAGAATGTACCTCTCCCTCTCATGATAGCCAAGCAGAAATTGGAGCTGAAAAACAAGAACTACAGGGTCCTACAGTCGAGTCTGAGACTACAGATTATCCCTTCAATAGGAGACAACCCCACAACTGAGCTTACAGTCTACTTTTCTCTTAATGGGGAAGGATGGAACGGATATTGTGGAGGGGGAAGAGAATATGAATGAGAGTCTACGGATGTGATCCACGGAAGGGCGGGTACCAACCTCCTTCCTGGACAGACACAAAGGCCACAGCACTTGTTCAGCTCCGTTAGGTTCCTCTCTGCCTCCCGCATGTCTTTGTTGATCTGGTCCAGTCCTTCTTCCACGCGTTTTAGTTGTTCTGCAAAAATAACAAATCATATAGAAGAGTTGACCGACTGCGCTACAGACAAGTGTAATGGCCACACGTGGTTTCCATTATATTTTCAATCTCTTCCAATACTTCCCTAAATGTGCATTAAATACAAAAAAGTCAACAAATTACAATTTAAAATTGTCTGGGCAGTGCAGCATCTTGGCTGCATGGCACATGCTTAAGTGTAGGTTTGCATGGGGCAGAAATGCTGCAGGGTTCCCACAGTAGAAATTTCACGGCAAATTCTGCAGCATTCCCGTATCCAAAACAGAATCAAAATCCGCAATGATTTTGACTTGAAAACTACTGTGCACCCGCAGCTTATTTCAGAAGATACAGTGCTCCCCGCTGAAGTTCTCGGGTGTCAGCGCTTCCTTCACCCGGTACCCAGCGACCTGTACCGAGCGCAGCGCCACTAGTCAGGAGGCTCAGGAAGTAACTAAGTGAAGCAGTCCGCTAATGACAACGTCCAGCCAGCTGCACGATCAGCTGAAGGATGGGGCTCCCAAGCAGTGGAACCCCGTCCAAGTAATCATGACCTATCCAGAAGATAGATCATCAGTTTAAAGGAGGCCAGACAATCCCTTTAAGCCATTTTTGCCTGGTATTTAAATCCCCAATAATGTTGCTCTGCGATTGGTTGGTTTTATCATGTCATTTTTAGGCTAGTGTATTTAAACCAGGTTAATTACGGTAGTATGGATGAATGCCGTGGTGAAGGAAACATGTTCAGTAAATAGACATCTCTAATTCTGTAACTTCCCGATGTCGTACAAACATGAAGTTTGGCACAAGCATTCTTTAGGTCCTAAATAGAAAAAAGTCAAGGGGTCACAACCTAATTATTTAATGCTAAGTGCAAAAGTAAGTGCACCCCTATGTAATGTACCTAATCTAAATCTCTAGCCTCCCGGTATGGTACAAACCTGAAATTTGGCACGACCATTCTTTAGGTGCTACATAGGAAAAGTAAAGGGGTCACAACTTGATTATTTAATGCTAAGTGCAAAAGAAAGTAAACCCTATGTTATGCAAATTTGCCTGTGTCATACAAACGTGACATTTGACACAATCATTCTTTAGGTGCTAAATATGTGTATATACTGAGAACAATTTAACTGACCTCTGTGTATATACTGAAAGGCTGTAAAGTACATAAGGCAGCTGCCATGGACTGCAGGGATGGAGCATGCCTTTAAGGCTAAGAAGGGGCTGCAATCTCCAGTCTGAGGTTAAATTTGAATAAAAAGGGGCATTACCCTTAAGGGTAAAAAATGAGGAGAGTGGGAGGGATCGCACATTTTGCCGAGGGAAATCGGTACATGCAGTCTGAGGAGAATCTAACGCTCCTCTATGTGTATACAGATTTTATTCCTCGGTTCCTCTGAAGTAACCAGAACTTCATAAAATTTTCTGTGCGAACACAACATAAACATCTGTACCAAATTAACTCGGGCGAAGCCAGGTATATCATCTAGTTTAGAATATATGTGGTGGCATGGAGCAGACAGCACACAACATGCTCAGATCTCTTACCCTCTTTTGATGCCCCCTTGGCTATCTGCGCATGGGAAAAAATGCTCCATGTTCCAACCGTATCCTTCTGAGGAATAGAACTCCCATAAGGAGGATCCTAGCCTATGAACTGGAGGCTGCTGTTCTGGAGAAATGATGCAGGGGGCATCGTGGTAGTCACTGACAACACTCAAAACGACCAATGGACTGCTTGTATAACCGTAACCATTGCCGAGTGGATGCGATTAGAAAGCTTTTCATCGGCTGGAACTCCTCCTATAAGTATGGATTATGGCTGTACCTCTTCAGCACAACCTTCGGTCTTAGGGTATCTTTAAAGCATGAAAATGTCTTTAGAAACGTCAATGACTCCTGCGACATTACAGCGATCTCTGGGCTGCTATATTGTGGGACATGGCTAATATTCCATTCACCATGCATTTATCACCAGCGAGTTCCGTCAGAGTCTTTTTCTTGCAGACTGTCATGTTTAAAAATTAAAAAAGTTGATGGGGAACCTAAAACTCACCTCCTTGTTCATCCAGCATGGTTATTGTTTTCACTCCAGCATCTTGGCTCTGGAACACAGATGTTATGAGCAACATGTAAGAACAGCAGACATCATTAGGGGCAAGACAATCAAACTTACTGCGTGCCAAGTAATTACACGCATTGTGATTAACAAACTTCATTTATGGGCTGCAGCCACTTTCAAGGGGCACTCCAGCAAAATCATATGACCATTTTTTTCCATCCCTGCCCCTCTCACCTGATTGCCTGTCATAGTCTCGAGGTCTCCTTTGTGCATTCTGGTCTATTCTCTGCAGTGCAGCCCCCTATCTGATGCTTATCAGGCACCAATTTGATGGTAAGATTTTTTACTTTCAATCAATCCTATGATGCATCAGCTATTTTTGCTTTTGGGATGGGACATTATACATTTTTATTACCTTCTATATTCACCTAAATAAAGCTACAGAGCAGAAACATACAAAAGGATGAGCGGTGATCTACTCTATTATATAGCATCACACAGACAGAGACGGACTAGAAAATGAATCCATATCCTCAAGTAAATCTGAGCTGATTAGAACTGAGATCCCATGACCATCTGAGGAGAAAGAGGCTGGCAGTTTCAGACAGAAAGAAACAACTAGCCAAAGTAACACTAGCTCACTTATATATACTGGGACAGCTACATAAAGAAGGATTACAACAAAAAAAAATAATAATAATAATAATGCAGTGGTCTTTTAAAAAGTTTTTTCCTGGGACTTAGGCCTCATGTCCACTAGAAAAATACAATCCGCGCAGAATCTGCCGCGGATTTGCTTTAAATGGTATTTTTTTTGCATGCAGATATCCGCTCACATTGCTATCAATGTGATAGCAATGTTGCAAAAATCAATTTAATGGACCGCGGATGGCCAATGATTCCCTATGGGCAAAATCCGCTGCGGATTCCGCGGTAGAAATCCACCACGGAATCCGCAATTCCATTTAGCTAGTGGACATGAGGCCTTGAAGTGGACTTGTCAGCAGAGTATGAAGCCCGATCCGCATATTATTAACTGAAATGTCCAGAACTGCACTTTGGTAGTGACACCATGTAACCCCTTCATGCCATGTTATTAACTATATCATCAGGTGTTAAAAACCCAAGAATATTAGTTTCATTAGCCATGAACCTAAAAAAAAAGGTCATCAAAATATCTTGCAGTCATTGGAACATTAAAGGGGTATTCCAGTTAAACAAAATTGCTGACAACTAAATGCTTGTCAAGAGTTAGGAAAGTTCGCAGAGTGGTTTGGATTTTGTGTCCTGTAGCGCTTATAAACCATCACCTTCCCCTGGCACTTCACAAGTGTTTATCCCCAGGTTGCCCCTGGATACGTCCTGCAGACATTCCAGCGCTACAGGTCAGGCTTACTCAGTAGGAATGACCAGGCCACAGCCTTTTCCCTTCTTCAGTTCTCAGGACCGGATTGCTGGCCAAGAGCAGGGCAGTGCTTAGCAGGGACAAGGACAAGGAGGAAGTACAGAGTGGGCAACTGTGCGAAATGTATTTCAAGCAGCATATTGGCAGGGATGTAGCGGCCATCTTGAAAAATAGCAAAGCCAGGAAACATCAGAAATGGGGGACAGGATAAATGTGATTATTGCTGTGTGATATATATCCATAACCAGCTGTGAATAAACATGGCACAAACACCTTTCACATCTGGAATTTCTTAACGTTCACTTCACAACTGGAATACTCCTTAACATGAAAACCCTGAAAATACACACTATATTCCAACAATGAGATAACCGCGTCCAGAATGAACAAGCAATGTACACAAATTGTGCACAGGGTTCTGCTAGACAACAATTCCCACTATCCTCTTAAAGGGGTTGCCTCACAACAGACTTTCTCCATCCATAGGATAGGTAATAAAAAGTCTGATTAGTGGGGTTTCAGACCCCCCACTAATTCTGAGCAAGGGGGTCCCTAGTCCCTCTCTTCTAGTCGCTGCGAGATCTCTGAACAGACTCACAGTGACATCACATTAACCCCTGAACGACTGCCCCATCGGGAAACTACGTCCTCAGTAAGTGGGCTTTAATCCTAGAGGACGTAGTTTTATGCATCCTCTTTGGATTAATGCCCACTGGCCTGAGGACGTCACAGCTCCATGCTGTCGGTGCCCGCAGGTAGCCGACAGCATGGAGCTGTCATCCCAGGATGTGGGCAGTCCTCCCCGGTATTGCGATCGGCGATATCCAATGGATAGCGCAGATCGCTAAAAAGTAAAGAAAAGTGCCTAAAAAGTTAGATATTCAGCTGCCCTGATGGATCGGATCCATCAGAGCAGCTGAAAATTCGTACCTGGCTTGTCGGCGGTGTCCCCCGGAGATTGGGTCCTCCCGGACCCGCCGGCGGTCTTCTGCGCATGCGCGCCAGACGATGACGTCAGGCGCATGTGCAGAAGCACGGGAGCCCCCGGCAAATTTGAAATCTCCTGGCTCCCGGCTCCTGAAGGTAGCTGGGAACCAGAAGGTGTTACCCGGGCACGCGATCGCTGCTAACCATTGGATAGCGGCGATCGCGAAAAAGTGAAAAAAAAAGTGTAAAAGTAAAAAAAAAAAAAAAAGTTTTAAAAAAACTTTTAAAAAGTTGAAAAAAAGTTAAAAAAAGCTTGCGTTTCATCTCCCACCACGGATCATATCCGTGAGGGAGGATGAAATGACGTACCTAAGGCCCGCGGATTTATCCGCGGTCCTTACCCCAGCTTCTGCGCACGCGCCCGTCGCCAAAATGGCGTTCCTCATCACGTGTTCGCCGTTATCCAATGGATAATGGCGATCACGTAAAAGTAAAAAAAAGGTGAAGCTTCATCTCCCTTCACCGATGCGATCGGTGAGAGGAGATGAAACTTTTTACCGGATGCCTCCGTATTTGCACCCCGATGCGATCTTCCTCCGTGAACTTACCCGGATTCTGCACATGCGACCGCCGGCAAAACAGCGAACACATGCGCAGGAGTCGGGGAGCACAGGAAATTTAAAATCTCCTTGCTCCCAGCGACCAATGGTCACCGTGAGCCTGGAGCAGTGACGGGTGGCCTCGTTGAGCGGTCCCCGGTCACGTGATAAAAAGGTAGCGATCTACCTTAGGTCAGTCTCACATGACCGGATACGAATTACGGATTCCGCATGCGTCTGATCCGCGGTAATACGCAGATGAAGCGCATTGGATTACACAATTCCGCTCACATTAGCTGGTCGGAATTGCGTAATCCACTCGCAGAAAAGAGAACGCAGCAGGTTCTATTTTACCGCGGATATCCGCAACATAAAGCCCATTGTGCTCCATGGTCACGGATATACCCGCAGCCCTTACGCAACACGTTGTATACGGGCTGCGGGTACCCAGGTCATCGCTAAGCGACTGTGCGGGAAATACAAATTTATGTTCTGAAAGCCACCGACTACTTCTTTCATTTTGGGCCCCGTTGTGCATCCAGACAAAAGATTAGGGCCACAATGTCCCGTGTTCAGAGACATACCCAAACAGGGGTATCCATTTTGGGGTGCAAGTCTTCATTCATATGTGTGCTGTACCAAAAAAGCAGTTTTTAAAACGACAGAATTGCCAAAAAAACAAAAATCACATTTTTTTCCTTTTGCTTTGCTTGAATTCATTCAAAAACTGTGGGGTCAAAATGGGCAGTACACCCCTAGATAAATTTGTTAAGGGGTCTAGTTTTCAAAATGGGGTCACTTGTGGGGGTTCTCTTTGGTTTTGGCCGCTCAAGAGCTCTACAAAAGTGCTATGGGGCCTAAAACGCCTTCAAGGAAACTATGTTCTGAAAGACACCGACTACTCCTTTCATTTTGGGCCCCGTTGTGCATCCAGACATAAGATTAGGGCCACAATGGGTATGTTTCTGAACACGGGAGAAACGGGGGTATCCATTTTGGGGTGTAAATCTTTTTCTCCTCTAAATTGAATTAATTCCTGAAAAAAACTGGTAGGGTCAAAATACTCATGACACCCCTCAGTGAATACATTAAGGGGTGTAGTTTTTTTAAATCGGGTCATTTGGGGGGGGTATCTATTATTCTGACACTCATGAGCCTTTACAAACTTGGCTTGGTGCAGGAAAACAAAGTGTTCCTCAAAATGCTGAAAAGTAATGTTAAATTTGTACGTCCTATAAAAATGGTTAAAAAAAAAAAAAAAAAAAGTTTTTCAAGTGTGCATTCAGAATAAAGTAAACAGATGGAAATATATATCTTATCAAAAATTTGTACAGTATGTTTGGACATATTTGAGATATTACAGTTGAAAATTTGAAAAAAATGACAATTTTTTCAAAATTTTTCCAATATTGGTACTTTTCATAAATATACACAAATTATATCGGTCTCTTTTTACAACCAAAATGAAGTACAACATGTGGCGAAAAAAACAATGTCAGAATCACTTGGATATGTAAAGCTTTTACGGAGTTATGCTACATTGAACGATGCATGTCAGATTTCCAAAATTTGGCTCCGTCACTAAGGCGCAAACAGGCTTTGTCACTAAGGGGTTAAATGGCGCCACTCCATTTATTTCAATGGGATTGACAGTTGGCTTTTTCAGTCAGCCCCATTAAAATAAATGGAGGGCCACTGCACACGTGGCTTCCACGGCACCATTCAATACTATGTGATTGCGGGTCAGTTCAGTGATCCTGCAGTGAAAGGAGAGGGGTACTAAGGATCCCCATTCTCAGGATAAGTGGGTGTTTCAGCATAGAGACCACCATTGATCAGAGTTATATCACGTATCCCATGGCTAGATGATAAGTCTGTTATGAGACAACTCCTTTAATTGTTTTATTAGACTGAGTTACTGGGCCATACTTTACATATCTTACCTGCTCTACAAGGGTCAGCATCCGACGTGTACTTTCTAGAGACTGCAAAAAGAAGACGATAAACAATTATCAAATACACAAAACACTGGATAATAAGGCTTCTTTCAGACTTAGTCTACAGGCGCATTTATTGTATCGGGAAAGCTCCTGGAGCATACAGTACATGGATCCATAGACCCTCATTCACCCGATAGAGAACAATATGGCCTCCGTTTGGGTGGTAATCTGTACAGCAAGAGTGCCATTCCTCTACAGCACCACCACAAAGTGATGTATGCCACCCACTAAAATCAATGTGTTGGGTCCAAGAACGGATACCAAACCTCGCACTACTGTATAGACAGATTTAGAGAGCAAACTGACTGCAAAGTCATCATATATACCAAAGGAAAGCAGTTCATGCTGGACCAAAAAGGAGAGGTACAGTCCATGGACAGAGGAGAGGACTTACCTCATCGGTGACCTGATTTCCTCGTAGCTGGATGTCGTCTAGCGACATATCGTTATCCATGGTGGCTTATATGGATAACTTCTCCGAATGCTGTCAAAAGAATAAATGCCCTTTCAGAAGATGCTAATATCTTGTTAATATTCATGTATACGAGCCTTAGCTTCCTGTACTAGCTGGGTCATTGCAGTGAACTCTACGGCGGGCCTCTTTGTAAAGAGCAGAAATGACATGTGTACAGTGCATGGTGCAATTGTGTGGTTAGTAAGCAATAGTGCAGAAGGAGGAACTTCAAGAAGGTCAAAGTACTAAATAACCAAAACTTCCTGTTCACAGCGCATCTCTATAGACTTAACCATTCAACAGATATTTTATATATTGCCCAGCGTCATTAGCCGTAACACTAGGGAACAAGGACTGAAAATGTTAGAGTACCGGCACACTGCAGGAACTGACACCAGCTGTGTACGGGAAGTCACAGGCTGCTGCAGAGAATGACAGACCCCATGATCAGCTGCAGTAGCCAGTCACGTCCGGTACACAGCTGCTGCAACTAGTAAACTATCTCAGGGAGGCGACCTGAAGAAGTTGCTAATGGGAGAGTTGTGGGGAGCTGGAAGGGGTGAGTATTGGTGTTTTCTTTTCTTTTTTTACCATTAGAGTATGAAAGTTTGCAACATGTTCCTATTTCTGCTACCTATGGATGGAATTTTAACCCCCCTTCCGCTACATGAACAGTGCTGGAAGTTGTCACAGATCTGCAGTGCAAAAAAAAAACAAAAAAAAAAAAACAAAACAAAACAAAAAATATCGCTGTAATCGTCAGCATTCCAAATAGCAAAATTTGCAACAAATATAGCACACTGGATTTGAACATTTACAGCATGTGCTAAAATAGGTGGGCAATTCTTTTCTGCAGCATGTGAACTTAAAAACCAACCCTCCGACTTTGGGACAAAACTGCGTCCCAGAATCGGACTGGGTATATCACCCGCACTTCTTCTGTGCCGTTGGGTCCAAAACTGATGGATTGGACGGACGGTAGGCAATGTACCTCCCTATGCTTCTGCTCTCGGGACAGAACTTTGTCGTGAAACCAGAGGGTCACAAGACTGCACTGTGTAAAACCCACGTTAGTGCAGTACATGGCACAAGGTAACTATAGGATTACTGTGTTAACATGACAGAAGTCAAATGCCATTACAGTGTTGCAGATGGCAGAAGTTGTACTTCTACAGTAAGTGCTTATTCACATGGGTGTTTGCAAGTTACACCTGAGATTTTCAGGTGTAACTTGCATTGGAGAGGACACAGACACCCCATCCGTGTGCTGCCCAATACCGGAGGGCGGTAGACATTTGCACATCTGATTCTAGTTTGTGAAAGTACATTCTGGGGAGCAGGAAAGGGCAATCCCCGTGACCAAACAGCGCCAGGCAGACTATTGTCCATAATGGAGGTTCTGACGCCGATGTGAAAAGAACCCTCAGGCCTACTGACTGGCCAGCTGCATGTTCCTTTGAAATAAGAGTTATATGTAAAACATCTATCAAGATTAGATTACAAACGGAAGCAAAAGAGGATGTAACTTGTGAACTATGATAAATAAGAACATGTACAAGTAGCTCAACTAACGAGCACAGCCCACCAATACACAAGATAACAGGCACTCTACGTCTGATCTCCTTATGTTCCTTCATTCTATAGTATGTGTTTCCCTTATGTGAAACACTGTCTAGTAGAGAACTGGGGTCCATCTGTCGCAGGGGGTAGCCCGAAGGCTGGGTTCACACAGGGCGGATTCCCGCTGCGGCCGGCGCTCCCATAGAGGAGAGCACAGCCGCAGCGGAAGGAAAAAATAAATAGACATGCTGCATATTCTAAAGCCTGACTTACCACAGCGGATTTGGCCGTCCCGTTCTCAGAAATCTCGTCCACATGGCTGGCTAATCCCGAGATTAGCGGCCGCAGGCGGATTTGCCGCGGCGAAATTCAGCGCGGAATTTCCGCGGCAAATCCGCCCTGTGTGAACCCAGCCTAAGGGGGTTTTTTTGTTCTTATTAGAATTTTACTGTAAATAAATCAATTTCTAGAGATTCTCTCTGGATTTGTTTAAATATGCTGTCAAAAATGTAAAACTACCATAACTCACCCCTTGAATGTCAACCCTCCCATGCTCACTTTGATCCGTCCAGCATGACGGCACATACATCACTCATAAGGCCAGTAACTAGTGACAATGGTCACATAATTGATTTATGGGACATTGTAGCAGGAGCAGCGATGACATCATCAATGGGACATTTTTTGGGGCGAGTAATAGTTGCTTTGTGTTATACTCTCCCATTTTCAATAATCCTGGAAAACCCCTTCAAACTTCACCTCTTACTAAGCATTCTTCTTCAAAGGCACCAGCTCTTCCAAAAAGGAGAACAAAATGGACATCTCCCTAGACAGACACATAATGGACCTTTTTTTTCCCTCCCCCTTTTTTTTTTTTTAATTTTGATGAAAACAAATTCTGAAAATTGCAAAAAATAGTTTTGTCTCTACTTTGGGTCTTTCTCTAACGCCCCTGCTGAATATCCTGCGCTAGAACAGGAGGAACACATCAATACAGTTTTGGCCAAATACAAATGGCTGAAAACATTAGAATATAAAAAAATAGGAACAAAAGAATCTCAATTAAATAAAAAATGCATTTATTTAAAAGAAAACATGTCCTTATATAGTAGTAAAATAGTTCACAGCACTACAAATCAGAGGTACAATTTTTAAAAAGTCAGTTTGTAACTAGACAGCTGTATGTAATATACAGCTGTCTAGTTACAAACTGACTTTTTTAAAATTAGATCTAAGTTAGTTGAAACAATAAAATACAGTGGTTATAAGACGTCTACACAACCCTGTTGAAATGCCAGGTTTTGTCATGTTAAAAATCCAACGGATTAATAGTTTTTTAGAATTAATTTCCACCTTCAGGGCTTATTTAGACGGCCGTATATCGGCTGGGTTTTCACGCTGAGCCGATATACAGTGTCCTTGTCTGCAGGGGGGGGGGGGGAGGATGGAAGAGCCAGGAGCAGGAACTGAGCTCCCGCCCCTTCCCCGCCCGTCGCCACTATTTGCAATGGGAGGGGCGGAGCTAAGCGGCGGGACTTAGCTCCGCCCCATCTCGCCCCCTCCTGTTGCAAATCGTGGCAAGTGGCGGAGAGGGCGGGGGAGCTCAGTTCCTGCTCCTGGCTCTTCCATTTCCCCCCCCCCCTGCAGACAAGGACACTGTATATCGGCTCAGCGTGAAAACCGAGCCGATATACGGTCGTCTAAATAAGCCCGCAATGTGACCCGTTATCTGTACAATTCCATTGAAAACAAACTGAAATTATTTAGGGTGGAAAAATAAAGACAACAAATCTAAAATAATATGGTCACCCTATTATATTTGGGGATGTGATTTTGTTCAGAATTAGCCAATCACGTTTAAGGTCATGATAATCAGTAGTCAGTACTCCACTGCCATATTTTATAACTATATACTATTTATCCCATATACAGTTATGAGTACACCAAGTCTATGTAGTTTTTGTAATGCTTAAGTAGCTTGGCGCATATATATATATATATATTATATACACATACACATACATACACACACATATATTATATATATATATATTATATACATACATATATATATATATATATATATACACATATACACACACACACATACATATATACATACATACATACATACACACACACACACACACACACACAAAATATATAATTTATTTATTTATTACACACACACCAGTAAAGCGACAACTAGCTTTTAAAAATTGATGGCTTTGATATTTATCTTGTACAGTCCATTTGCTCATCATGGAAAGTTGCAAATCCTCCATTAGGGCCGATTTAGACGCAAAGATAATATTTCAAATGACTGAAAGATTTTGCGATCTATTTGCATAAAAGTGGCCATTAACACTTTATCATCTTCACTTGCGTGTAAAAGGGCCTCCAGGAGCTGTTTGCAGAGCTCAGTGTGTGATTAATCACACACCCAGCTGTACACACAGCTGCATTGTTCTCTTCTTGGCTGCTGGCAGACTACAATGTTATCTGCCGAATCCAGTGGAGATAACAGCGTCTGGTCTGTTGAGAGATACTTCAGCTCTCACTAGCTAAACGATGGATTTTAAGTTCACCTTAAAATCATCGTTCATGCGAAAACTACACGATGCCCGCGTTAACATGTAACGATTATCGCTCATTTTAACGAATTTTGAATAATAATCGTTACTTGTAAATGGGCCTTTACGCTTGAATATTTTGCATGTTGATAGCGGAAAGTCTCGAAACAATGGAAAGTTCAGGAAGTGCCCGAGAAGAGTGTTGTCATGTGCCACAGCTGAGGGTCGCAGTTTGTAGTCGGGGCAGATTCACCATGACACACATCTGTAGTGAAGCTGTTCCTCATGAAGGTAAGACGTGCTACACAAACACTAGGCCTGCCAACCAAGAGTTATATATAAAGTCTGCTCTAGTCAAACAACATGTGAGTATTAGAGATCCTCCCAGAGTAAGTAAATAGCAATCACCGGCACTATTATACTGCATCTTAAAATCATCTTCAGTTCTGTATGGGCAGATATATGGACTGTGAAGCCCAGGCCTGCCTCATCGCCATTTCTCTGCGCAGTCACATCCCCAACAAGTACTGTAAAACTAGCAGATACACGAGTCTGTGAACCAGGTCGACGGTCACAAGGTGTTACACCAATCAGCTAAAATATCCCCCCAGAAACAGACAAACTCTGTCCAATAAAATACTACTTTATAGGCAAACACCACCTTTATATTTACACAGGTATTGTTTTGGACAGAATTGATGTACATTTACGAGGGGAATTTTACTTAATTGTACATATTGGTTTAACACCTTGCGAAGATTTGTGCTTTCTGTGGTTTTACATGGTTTAACTAATTTGTCTATTTTTGGTAGTTAGGTTTTTGTATGGTATATATTTTGGCTTTATCTCTGATCAGGCAGCATACTACCTTCCTTTTTTGTTTCTCATCATGCTTCCCAGTGCGTGACCATATGTTACAGGGTGGTGCCTGCTGCTCGTATACATTTACATCATTTAACATCTTAATACTTGCATTTCTCCTCTGCTTCATTAATTACATTTATGACATGTTCCCTTTAAATATAATCTGTACAGCCACCAACAACTCCCTGGGGGTCACAAAAGGTGTAAAGATAGTTCTAGAACTTTATAATTAGTACAAAAGTGCATATTGAGAAATTACGAAGCATGAGATTTGTTTTGCACCTGCAAAAATGGGGGAAACCAACAAAACTCCAGAACTCTGACATAGCACAGAGCACGGAGGACTAAGCAGAACGTATGTGAGCTCTTCAACTAGAAATAAAGTAGTAGCGTTGGTGTACGTAAAAACATTTTTGCATTTTTCAATATCTGTCTGCTCCTAAACCTCAAGAAGCATTATACTACAATACTACAAGCTAGGCCGGGGTCACACAAGCGTAATTTCACTGCATATGACACGGTGATAGGAGTCAATGAAAGTCATTCACAACCTGCGAGTATTCATCGCATATAATACGCACACAAAAAATGAAAGCAGCATGTACTATTTTAGCCCGGCGATTGCAGATTCTGCAACTAGAATCCCTTCACGCAAGAGCCTTCTTACTCATAACTTTAAAAAACGGTAGACACAAGTTTACACAAGGCAGTGGCCACAAAGGGGACTTCCTCAAGTGGATACAAACATAATCCCAATCATGGAGGGCAAATTTTGCCACAATATACAGGAAAAAGGCAAAGGAAAAACAAAACAGGAAAAAAAAAAACCAGCAGACTGTGCCCTGGTCTTGAGCAAACAGCAAACTACATAGACCAGAGTAAAGACAATTTAAAACTAGTATAAAAAGGGTAAATACTGAAGCTACTGCAGTGTATAATGGAGCTACCCGTGCTTAGCGTTCTACAGAGGTTAGTATTGCCACCCTACTGGGACGCTCACTGCTGTCACTGTTTACTCTTCTCAGATGTAGTTTCAGGCTGGAGGGCCAGTTCTTCATTACATCACCAAATACACAGTGCTACGGGTATACCATCCTCCAACAGAGGGAGCTCTAGGCATACAGGGGTCCGGGACCATGCTGATGCCTGTAGTCAGAACCTGAAGCTGCTGGGCAAACTATGTAACACAACCCCCACCTACAATACTGGGGTCTTATGTAGCAAAGGGACTCTTGCACCCCCTCAGACGGGGGGCTTCTACACTCCCTTTAGCTACACCCCTGCTTTATGGAGTGGTTGATAAAAAGATCCTCTAATTATTTGAAATAACTTATCATATTATTAAGGCCGAGACAACTAACAGCAGAAAAATCCACAAGTAAATGGAATCTTCTGCAAATTTCACCCCTCTCCACTGCTTGCTCCACATGCCCAGAGATTTAAAGGGACTATATTAATTCAAGTAACTCCTTTATGGGGTTTCTTCATACCAGCTTTTTAACTTTTTTTTTTAAACTAAAAAACGTGAGTTTCAGGCCTTTTTCAGATGGGTGACAGCGATATTGCCGCAAGAAAATCTGTGTTCTGTGCGATATTGCAGCGTTTTCTCATGGGGATATCGAGATTTTGTGTCGCTACAAAGTCGTGTGACTTTGTAGCACTCTTTGGCCACGATTGGCCACTGCCACAAAAATAAGCCCTGGTTTCATTAAACAAAAAACAAAACAAACAATACATCACCTAACAGGCGCTTTTTCCTTCACACTTGCAAAAACGAATTGCATATTCCACGTGCCAAGGGGGGGGGGGGGGGGGGGGGGTAATGGGAAAAATCGCAAAATGCTCTATTTTGCTGTGAACTCCATGCGGACAGCCTTCATTGAAGTGGCTGGGCTGCAGGTACCCGCATCATCGCCTAATGAAGGCGCAAGGAAAACAAATGTAAAAAAAAAAAATCTGTACTGCGCATGACTGACAATGACAACGGCAAATTAGTAGCCAGAAGAGATCTTCGGTGCACTTGGCCTTCATTCACTGATCAACTAATCACTTCTGTGTGATAGCACGGAAGAAATAGTCATCTTATGTAAGACATCTTTAGCCTGTAGGAATGTAAATGTCAGGGAAGAAAGTTTTTAGCGGGCTCTGTTAGAGAAAAAACATGCAGAGGTCATTAATAGCAGCCTGCATTCTGTAATCCAACTGTTCACAGAGGTTCCAATATTCTAAGAGGTATCTAGATCACCCCTTCCATAATGCTAGGGCTATATGGCAACTTTGGCTGAGTCACATGACCACAGATCTGTGTAGCACCGTGACTTCTACTTGCCATTGAACTCAATGGAGTTGCAGTGAGAGGCGCAGGTTGATGGGGTTTGATGACTGCTACATCACTGTAACCTGTAACGTGCATTGTGTTTCCATCGATTTTAACCCTTTCTAATCCACTGTCTGACGTCTAAAGACATTATGATTTAAGGCTGTACAGCTCCGATGTTGGAAGACGTCCGTCAGGGTTCTCTTGCTGTATATTGCCAGCCTCTCTGCTGTCGGAGCCTATCCAACGTGTCACCTCATGCAGTACTGGCTTTAGCCAGCATATAGCGCCGTTGTATAACAGCAGAAAAAGAGTAAGCCCCCTAGGAAAACCAGGATACAAATTGGATTGGAAAGGGTTAATGGTAGCGCGTGGTCACAATGCCATACAGCGACCCCCATATCACCATGCAGCCCGAGCCTAAATTGCATCTACGTTTGGGTGCTAATCTGCCAAGGAATTTACGCCTCAAACCGGTAGGCTTATAATGGGAAATGGTCCTTCTTAAAAAGGCCTATCCATAGTTCCCAATAACAGTAGTACAAAACGGAGATGTGATTGTTAATTCATTCAAGCAGACCGTCTGTGCGGCCGCCATCACGGATCTTAGTATCAGAGCACAAGAGGATAGCGCTTTACCATGGGGAACGAGACACAGTAAATTATTCAGCTACCAGCGTCATACAATACAGCTTGGCAGGTCATTAAAGCAGCACTTTATGGGTATAGAGTATCCGCTCTACAGCCCCCCGAACTAGCGCTCTACAGTCCCCCTCTAGCCTCCTCTGTGTGCCTACAGATGACAAGTTGTTGTTGGCGACAATCAAAGTTGTCAGCAGCTTTGGCGGTCAGTCTTGCTTCCAGATTTTATTGCCCATCTTATCTACAGTCTGTGTTTCTATAAGGGCTCGTTCACATGGGTGCATGTGAATACACATATGTGAATGAGCTCTAACGGACACAGCTGAATGTAGGCATCATTGATCATCCCAGTTTGTCAAACAGGGAGTCCCATTATTCTGAGGGTCCCAGAGGAGAGACCCCCACCCAGCAGTCATTTATCGCTTATACTGCTGAGATTTCTAGTACCCCTTTCTACATCGGACTACAGCGAGGACTAATGTCTGTAGCCTCACATGCTCAGGATTGCATATCAAACCAGTTATCTCGGAGGATAACAGAAGCGAAGATATCAGGCACTGACTATCTCTAAATATATCAGATTACCGTACTTATACTGGCACAAACTGTGGCCACATTGTCCTCAGAGGTCAGCGTCCACTGTTAGGCTGTGTTCACATGCAGCATTTTGTTGATCGACGCCGGTCCGCCACTCAGGATCTCTGACCAATCAGCTGACCCGACACCTGCTGTCACTGGCAAAACACACAGGGTACGGAGTAGAAGCAGACAGCTCTGACTCCCGTGTAGTGGCCAGTGCTGGTAATGCAGCTCTCATTAAAGCAATGAGTACTGTGCCTGCAATTACCACCACGTGTGGGTCAGAGCTGTCCACCTCTGCTCCATACCCTGTGTGTTTTCCCTGTGACACAAGGTGTCAGGGTCCCAAGAAGCAGACCCCAACCAGGTAATCATCCATGACCTATCCTCAGAATAGGTCATGAATAAAAATTGCCCAGAAAACGCCCTTCATTTTCTCAGTGTGATTTAGAAAATGAAAGGAAAATCATGATACCGGGCTGAAAGTATCACGCAGGTCACAGTAGTGCTGATGTTTATTAACCAATTGGCTAAGTGTCAAATTAATTATCAAGTCATAAGAAATTACATTAGGGCCTGTTCATATCAGTGCCAAAGCTTCCGTTTGACACCTCTGTCGCCAAATTCTGTAAAAAAAAACAAACAACACTACAAGACGCAAAAAAAAGTGATAAAAAAAAGCCTTATCTATCCCAAAATGGTACCGATAAAAAAAAACACAGTTTGCTGTATGTTGAAGGAAAAAAACAGTTATGGCTTTTCAAAAGTGGAGAAGAAAATGCCTAAAAAAAAAATCATTGTGTTCTTAAGCCCAAAAGAGGTCATGTCCTTAAGGGTTTATATATTACGTGACCTTTATTCTGTGCGTCTCTCTATACTTTGCTTTACTATTTTAAAGAAAAATAAGTTTAATTTTTTTTTTTATTTATAAGGAGGCAGCGTTTTTAAACTTTTAGTTGTTTTTGTAAGGGAGCTGAAGCTATAGTATTTTGGAATACTTAAAGGGGTTCCCCTGGACTTTTATGATTGATGACCCATCTTCCATATAGATCATCAATAGTTAATTGGCGGGAAAATGCCGCTCAGGATTCCGGCCCATTGAATTCAATGGAAGCAGTGCTTGCAGTACCACCCTTGGCTGCTGCAATATGGACAGCACTATGTCTCCAGCACTGTCCCCACTGACAATGGGCCTGGGGATCAGCTGACTGGCAGGGATCCTGAGCGACAGATCCCCGCTGATCAACTACTGATGACCTATCCTGAGGAGAAGTCATCAATAATAAGTCCTGTATATCCGCTTTAATTTTAGAGTGACCATGTACATCGAATATGAGGTGGTGTCCCAACTCTCCCTCGACTGACAGATATTGGGAGGAGAGAAAGAAGCTACAATTAGAGATGTCTGGTGGCGGTTTATTCCCCTTTCCCTATTGAGAATCTACATACGCTCAGCCAAGTGTATGGGTGCGGGTCAGAAATAATAGTCGTTGGTCAAATGAGCAGTCGTCCAACAACTATATACGATGCATGACCAAACTTTATACTGACAAGTAATCTACTAAACTAATATTCCTCTTAGATCTGGGGGTCTTTGTTAGTACCCGGGCTTCCATGATAACCCAACGGTACCCTGTGGTCATGTCGGCAATGGGCTGAAAAAGAAAGCACTCCTTTCTTCCGTCACACTCATTAGATGCTTCGGTCACTATCGGCTTTGGCATCTGAGGGGTTAAAGGACCAGGATCAGAGACAACATAGATCCCAGTTCTATACTGCAGCCATCTCCTACTACTGATGAAGCAGACTATTACACCCCATTTTAGGAAGGGGTTAATAATGGATGAGCATAGAATAACAATAATCAAAGGTGCTACATAGCGCTGATCATGAGACCCCCTCCTCATCCGCATCCCCTACACTGATCTGTACCCTTATATGATGACATCATCAGAGACTATTGAGCCTCTTATAACAAAGGGAAGATTGAATTCCTCAGAATACAAAGTCCCCGGGTGGAGATGGCGAGTTTCCTCACACCATAAAGTACAAGAGAATGGACTTCCCCAGCCGGTGGAAAGTCAGAGATCATCATCAACGAGGACGAAACACTCAATTTTGTTAGGGAGTTTTGACAAAAAAAAAAAAAAAAAAAAGGAACATAAAGGCCCCTACCACAGGGGGGAATATTTACATATTCCACGGCTTAAAAACACCCAAGTCCCACTCCAAAATCCACAGGTAATCGGAATGGAGATCCGCAGCAGAAGATTTACCTGGTCATCGCGGAAATATTCTGTCCACGTGAAAGTACCCCAACGAGTCATAAAGACGAGAGGCTATCACAAAAACTTTCTGGAATAGCCCATGGACGCGGTGTAGAGGGGTCTCCTCCGTACAATAGCCGCAGGGGAGACCTGCTAGTTAGACCCCATTTACACTGAAAGATAATTGCTAAAACGACAGTATGAGTGACAGTTTTGAGCGATCATCTTTGCATAACTAAGTAGCTACTTAAGAGTTAATGCAGGTGGAGCGGGATACTGCGATCCTGACCGCCTCCACGATTAAATGACATGGTGCCTTCGGTTGCCATAGCAACCGGGGATCTTTTGAAAGCCCCCCAGGGCTATCATAGCAGATTACCTATCAAGCCATGCCTGTGATGTGGCTTGATAGATTGCCTTTCAGACAGCGGTATAATGTAATACAATGGTACTGCAGGAGCGATCAGACCAGCGCAAGTTCTTGTCCCCTATGGGGAGTTAAAAAAAAAAAAATAATATATATCACTGTAAAAGTTTTAATAAATAAAAAAAAGTAAAAACAAGAAAACAAACAAACAAAAAGCACACAAACATGGTATTGATGCGTTCATAAGAGCCTCAGATATCAAAATAATGCAGAAAGAACAGTTCTGAAATTGTGTATTTTTCTGTTTCTGACAACTTTGACTGTGCGATTTCAGAACTGTTCTTTTTCACTCACCCCATCTCCAAGAAGAAAAAAATGATGGAGTCATACATCCATACTCCAAAATGTTAACAATAAAAACAAAAAGTTATTTTATTTTTTGAAAAGTACCAGAAGTACAGCCAAAAATAGTAAAAATTATATTATAATTTGGACTCCTAGCAGCTGTACTGACCACAGAATAAAGCTATCATGTCAGTTTTGTCTACAGTTTAAGTTCCACTTAAACTTTTTAAAGGTTTTTCATGACAGCCCCTCCCACAGACCACCCGGGATATCCCAGGGGACAGTCACATGACAGCACTAAGTCCACCATCCATGGTCACTGCAGACAGCTCCATCATGTCACACTGTGTGCTTCCCCTTACACACTGCCCCGACAAGGGGACGAATACTAGAGGCAATCACATCAACTCTATGTGTACCATATATAGTATAAATGCCGCACGCTGACAGTAAAGTGTCCCTATCCTACACTCCTAGTAGCATACTGCGCCTTGTAGTGCTCCACAGCTGCTATATGTAAACAATAGGCTTGGCATGTGCTGGAATGACCGGAGACAGGCGGTTACCTGATGAAGACCTGACGGAATCCCGGCCCCACAGTCCACAGCTCCGCACCCCGCTCTATCCTCAGTGCTATGAGCACCGGAAACCGGGAGGAAACTTCTGCCACACTCTTCTCCGGTCCCTCCTAAGGCACGCCCACACCGCTACTTCTAACCAATGGGCATTGAGCGCACTCCCGCGGCGACCAATGGCAGCGAGGCTGTGTGTTTGAGTGACAGCTCTGTAACAAGTGGTTGTGATGTAGAAGCTCTTGCTGCGCCTTCCTGTTGGGGAGTTTCCTCGTCACTCAGCGATCATTCCTGGACTGAAGGAATCTCATTCCTCCCTGCTCAGGTCATTCAGGAAGTGGGAGCTGAAGATGGACTTCAGAATGGCGGAGCTAACACTTCCACAATGCCATGTATGACCCCAGGAGGGCTGCAAACACTTTTCATCTTCTTGTTTTCAGACCCCCCACACACCTACCCCCAGATAAAAAAAATCGTAACTCTTATTTTTCCTCTTTTATTTTAATATGAGGACCTGTTTCTTGGGGCGAGTTGTTGTTTTTGATGGTAATGCACCATATACTTTATTGGGAAAACTTTCTAAGTTGGAATAAATGGAATATTTGCATTTGTGCACATTTTGGGGGGTTTGCTTTTATGACATTCGCAGTGGTGTAAAAATGTCGTTATTTTATTCTGAGTCAGAACGGTTACAGCGCTACCAATTCTTTTTTTTCTTCTTGCACCCTCATGATTTTATACAGGTTTTTTTTGGCTTTCTGTTGGGTCTTACTTTTGGGAGGTGAGCTGTATTTTGTTTTTTGATTGGTACCATTCTGGGGTACATACAACTTTTTAATCACTTTTTATTCAATATTTTCTTGGATTCAAGGTGACCAAAATGTGTAATTCTGACTTTGCGAACAGTTTTATCTGACAGTTTTTGCCTTTTATTATTATTTATGTGATCTTTTAATAAACTGGAGGTTTATGGACACAGATGACAGTGTAATGACTGGGAAAAGGTGTGTTTTGTTACTTTTGTACAGTAATTAAAATTAACATTTTTATCTTACTCTCACTTTTTGTTTAGTCTTAGGGGACTTGAACTTGCAGTCGTATGATCACTTATACAGCATAATGCAGTACTATACTACAGTACATTATACTGTATTATGACAGGAGTTTATTTTTAAACTAGCCACAGGCTCCTCTTAATAGGCACTCGCTTATTGCAACCCTAGGGGCCTTCGGAAGATGCCAGGCTACCATGGCACCCAGACATCCCCTTGCAATCTCATTGAAGGGGGGCCATTAAGGACCCCGATCAGTGTTTAAATGGTTAACGGCCTCATGATCAACATGATTGCTGCTATTGCAGGCAGATGCCGGCTGTCAAAGACTCCCAACACCCTCTGTATATGAATGGGCCCAGTCCTGTGCCCGCTCCATATGCACATGCCTGACGTGCACATTACATATACGGTGCATATCAGGAAGGGGTTAAAATCACAATTGCAAATGGCACTTATGGCTGATATACATCTAATGTGTATGACCATCTATTCTATTGATTTTTTTTTCTCACTTTTAGGCATAATTAACACAGGTGTGACCCCCGCACATAGAAGCTGTCCGATGTAAGTTGCGCCCAAGAATCCAATGTGAATACTGCCCTAGGCCATTTTTTTGGGCCATTTTGTCATTTTTTTCCCTAAAATATGCTTTGCCCTGGGTATGTTTTTTTTTCCCATTCATTTTTCAGTAGACTTCTCTACAGGACTGGAAAACCGCATGTTAAGGGTGCGTTCACACGAACGTATATCGGCTCGGTTTTCACGCTGAGCCGATATACGTTGTCCTCGGGTGCAGGGGGGGGAGGGGGGATAGAAGAGCCAGGGCCAGGAACTGAGGCTCCCGCCCCCTCTCCGCCCCTCTGCACTATTTGCAATGAGAGGAGGCGGGACAGGGGCGGGGCTAAAGGCCGGGAATTAGCCCCGCCCCCGTCCCGCCTCTCTCCATTGCAAATAGTGCAGAGGGGCGGGAGCCTCAGTTCCTGGCCCTGGCTCTTCTATCCTCCCCCCCCCCCCCCCTGCACACGAGGACAACGTATATCGGCTCGGCGTGAAAACCGAGCCGATATACGTTCGTGTGAACGCACCCTAAAGAGGGGTCATCCATGAGCCTGTGGAAACCCTGCCTGCAACAGCTATGATTAGTGTGAATGCTGATTGCAGCTGTTAACACTTTAAATGCCACTATCAGTTGTGGGAGATTCTGTTATGTGTGAACACAGCCTAAGGATTTATTCACATGAGCGTATATCGGCCAGCGTTTTTATGGACTGCCGATAGACGCTACCATTTAATGCATTGGATTTCAATGCATCACATCACACAGGCGTATTCCCGCGGCGTAAAAGCGCTCAGCCGGGCAGGAAACTATCTTCCTGGCCGGACTACGGCCAATGCCATTGACTCCTATGGGAGTGAATAAGCCCTAAAGGTGCATTTACACCACAAAGATGATCGCTCAAAGATGGCTTTTGAGCGATCATTTTGCATAAACTACTACGTGGTACTAATGCCTATTAGTACCAATTAGTAGAGTGTGAGCCACTGCGAGCTGTATTCAGAGGACAGACCACCCACTGTTCCCTGATTTACGTTCCCTTTGATCTGCTGCGGGGCTGACAGCTGAGACAATGCAATCGACTGTTAGCAGTCTGTTGGCAAAGCACAGTGTGTGGTCCTGCTTATCAGCTGTTCTGCCAAACAATGGATTTCATGCAGAAATGAAATTCACTGTTCAGTAGAAAACTTGAAATGGGCACATTTACACGCAACGATTATCACTCAAAAGATGGTTTTTGAACGATAATTGTTGTGCCTAAATGAGCCTTAAGGATCTGTCGATGGACTCTATGGAGACTGCAGCCGATGCAGACTCATTACAAATAAAGCATTGGTGAAGACCTGACGGTCGGAGAATCACATCATGGATGGCAGGGTGCAGAAATGTCAGATTTTACTTTTGCAGCAATTCTGCCATTGGAAGCGCATATGGAAGGCGCAATTGGCAAGGGAGATACCTGTAGACTTATGATGGTGTTGTCTGCCTCAAATGAACGTGCCCGCACAGCCTGCCAGGAGCGTGTAACATCTTGTCTAAAAAGGACCATTAAAGGAGTATTCTGGGACTTTAATGATGACTTATTCTCAGGATTGGTCATGAATAGTTTGTTGGCCAGGGTCCACTGCTTGGGATCCCCGCCGATCAGCTGATCGTTTGGCCTGCTGTCAGTGCAGTGGGTCGTATGCAGTAATAGTTGGTTTCGCTTCCATTAAAATCAATGGGAGCCATGCCTTTACATTTGCGGCTCCTCATCGCAGTAAGGACTGAACATCTGACCCCCGACTGCGATGATGGAAGTGTAATAAGAAGCAGCACTTCCATTCATTTCAATGGGAGTGAAGCCAGCTATTTCACTTCCGGCACGGACTACCCACGACGCCTCCCAGCAGCATCTAACATCTTGTCTAAAAAGCACCATTAGAGGAGTACTGAGACTTTATTGATAACCTATCCTGGGAACAGGTCATCAATAGTTGATCGCTCAGGATTGATTAGCTGACTGGCAGTGATCCCTGAAGATAGGTCATCAATAGTTAAAGTCCAAGATTACCCCTTTAGCTATGTTATATCCCCTGGTACATGCCATTTTAACCCCTTAGTGACCAAGCCTGTTTGCGCTTTAACGACCAGGCCAAATTTTGAAAATCTGACACGTGTCACTATAACATAAAATAACTCCGCAAAGGTTTTGTATATCCAAGTGATTCTGACATTGTTTTTTCGCCACATGTTGTACTTCATTTAGGTGGTGAAAATAGACCGATAGAATTTTTAACACCTAAATGGTAAAAATGAATGGCTGTGATTGGTACATCAAGCGCTGGCTCTGATTGGTTCTCGAGCGCTGTGGCTCAGCCAATCACAGCCAGCAAGCCCTGGAGGCAGGGATTTTACACCTCCAAACCAGGAATGGCTGCCTGAAGACTACAGAAAAGTGAGTCGGGGAGCTGCAGAGGAGACTCGTGCTGGAGCTGACAGCGCCTGATAGGTGATGTATTAGTATAATTTTTTTTATTTTTTTTGATGCACCAAAAGGAGCATTACACTTCAACTGTTTTTTAACTTTAACATGATCACTACTATCTATTGGATAACGGTGATCATGTGACCGGAGACCGCTCATTGGGCCCTCCCCAACTTGCTAATGGGCACATGTGCCGAAGCTTGGGAAAGGTTCACAGATAAAGATCCCGTCTGGGGACATCGCCAGAGACCTTAGTGTTACTTTTACACGATTGCCGTTATCCATTGGATAACGATGATCATGTGACCAGGGACCACGTACTCTGGATAACGGTGATCACGTGACCGGGGGTCACATCTCACAGCCCCCCCCAATGACAGCTTCAGACTTTTGGCTATGTCTGGCTTTAATCCCTGGGGCTGGCATATTTTTACGGCCCTAGGGATTAAAGCCCAGAAAGCCAGGATGTAAAAAGACTAAGGTGACTAAGGGGTTAAAATTTGAATTCCAATTGTTTTTCTCTTAACTTTTCCAAAGTTCCGAAATATACAACTTTTATCATATTTGTCTTTAAGGCTACATGCATATGAACATTTTTTTCTTTAGATTTTTGGACCAATTCTTCAATTTGAAAATCAGAATGAAATAGAATTTAGTCATTTGAATGGGTGTTTGTGTGAATAGTCTGAGTACAAAAACATTTAATATTCTCATCCAATTTTCAGATTTACATAGTACACACAGACAGCACATGAATGGGTTGTTTGTGTACTGTCAGATGCAAGTTGCGGTTTAGAATCTCAGGCACAACTTTTAAAACGCGTGCGTGCGTGCGTGCGGCCTTGTATTGAAAAACATGTGCTCTTAACACTTTTCACAAAAATGTTAGGATTTGAATGGGCAGTTCTGCAATTTTAATTGGATAAGAAAAAATTAAGGAAAGTCTTACAAACAAAAGCAAGATTTCTCAACACTGTGTGACGTGGAGAGCTATTAACCCTTTCCAATCCAGTGTCAATCCTCGTTCAGCGGTGAAATTCCCTTCATAGCTCCCATGTCGGGCGAGGTTCGACACATGCTTCTAACACTATGCAGAAGAGAGGTCTGACGTCAGAGCTCTCTTCTGCATATGTATAAAAAGTATGCAGAGGATCGGACATCGGACCTCTCCTCTGCATAATGCAAAGGCCAATTTACACGGGACGAATGTCGGGCTGTTACACGGGAGCAAGTATCACTGGCTCGCTCACAGATTGGCCAGCAAGGAGGCAAGGCAGGGTGGCTGCAGGAGATTTCTGCCCCTCTCCATTAACTTGTCACAGTGGCCGTTCAGTACTGACGGCTGCTGTTTACACTGAGCGATCAGATCATTGTTTAGGCATAAAATCCTGTATGATGATCGTTCAGTGTAAACAGCCGCTGTGTTAAGTGCATGGAGAGGGGCGGGGGAGTGAAATCTCTTCCAGACACCCCAGCCCCCTGCTGGCCACTCTGTCAGAGAGCCAGTGATACTCGTTCCTGTACAGCAGCGGCACGGGAGCGAGCATTTGTAGGGACGAGTGGCAGGCATCATTTGGGCGAAACTCATCCTGTGTAAATGGGCCTTAATATACATATGCAGAAGAGAGCTCCGATAATGGAGCTCTGAACTGCATACAATATTATACATATGAAATATACATATAGTGTATCACGTTTAATTTTCAAAAAATTGCTAATAAAATCATCATGATAATTCCTTTCTATGTGTTTCCATTAAGTAATTCTAAAAAGTCTACAAAGCGCTTTCCCACCCAAAATTAAGAGCTGGGGAGTGTGTAGGTGGTAGGGAAAGTGGATTGGAAAGAGTTAAAGTTTAAAGGGAACCTGTTGCTTCCTTCATGCTGTCCTCTCTGAGAGCAGCATGTAATTGTGACAGACACGCACAGTATGACTATGCCACCTTTTGGCCAAACTTTCTCCATACACATAGTAATAGTCAGAAAACTGTCATTAAGAGGTGGGCCACACTGGCTTCTTGTTGCCTGCAGCATATTGAAGCAGGGAGAGCAGCTGCCACTCTAGATGATGGAGCAGGGAGAGCACAGCTTGCCCCTGTGACTTTGGCCTCATGTCCACGGGCGGATCGGATTCCGCATGCGGGAGCCCGCAGCGGAATCTGACCCTGCCTGCGGCCAAGGACACTGCAGGTCTTTTGCTTACCCGTGCGGTCTTCTATTTTCTTCCCTGTTGATGTGTGCTGGCATGCCCCCGCACATGCGCAGTGGAGGTTTGTTTTTGTTTTAAACTCCCGCGGAATCCGCAGCCCATCCACAATTGAATTGCGGATAGGCCACAGATCAGACGGCTTCCATTGACCTCACTGGAAGCCGTCTGTGCGTGAACCGTTCTGAAATGGACCGAGCTGCAATTTGGGGCAAAAGGTCCACAAAACAAGTCTGCTTTGCTTTAATTCAGCTGCAGACGCCCATGTTTCTCTATGGGCAGCTTGAGTTGCGGATTCCGCAATTCAAGTCCGCCTGTGGACATTGGGCCTTAGAGCGTTGTTCTGAGTTAAACCTCAAGGTATGTTTATTCTGAAATATCGCAGCATAAAATTAAAAAATACAAATACTATGGCTGTTGGAATGCGGCAGGAGAAAAGCAAATCTACAAAAAAAAAGTTTTTAGTGCACAAAAATAGCAAAACAAACACATGTATAAACTTGGTATCTGCAGAATCGCATTGACGTAGAAAATCTTATCACATTATTTATTTTGCATGCTGAACATTGTAAAAATGAAATCCAAAAAGCAATGGCGGAGGTTCTTGCCAAATCCCCCTAAAAAAAGTAATAAAAGTTATACAATACATTATATGTAGCCTAAAATGATGTCATTACAAATTAAAGTGTGTGCCACAAAAATTTGGGGGCTGGCTTAGCTATTGAACTGAGCCTAAAATTCATCTCCACCAACGGGGAGTTCTATATCACATTAACTGGTGCTGGAATTGGGTCAGAAGTAGAGATGCCGGCAGTGTTGGACCAGATTCAGGGATTTTTCTCCAGACAACCCCATAAGTAAAAAAAAATACTCACCTATTCCTCCCCAGGCAGACTCCTTACCGCATCTTCTCCCTACCGATCTTCTCCAGTCCCCCAGGTCAACTCATGGCAAGCCGGCCGTATCATCTTTTTTTGGTTATGATGCGTCCATTCTCTAAATTCTTATTCCGACAGGTCAGTGTAGGTTACGTCACTAGTAATGTAATATTCACTGCCTAGGAAGGAAAGCCAATCTATATCTGGAACTGCGCATGCGCGCTGTGACTTCATATACTGTGGCAGCGAGATATGCGCAGTCTCTGCGATAGCTCCGCACTCCCTGCTAGGCTATGAATGCTATGTCACTAGTGACCGGGTACATTGCTCTGCAGGAAGGAGACTGAAGTGAATGGACGCTTCGTCACAGGAAGCAGAATAATCAGCCAAATGGAGGTAAGGTGACCCCGGGGACCGTAGGAGACAGAAGATCGGTGGGGAGAAGATGTGGTAAGTAGACTGATGGGGAAGAATAGGGGAGTATAGATTTTTTTTTTTTTTATGACAGGACCTCTTTAAGTTATGTCAAACTAAAGCATATTCATTCATAGCGGATACACTGTTGGAATCAGCATCCCGGTCACTTCAATGTGCTGCTCTCGGACAGGCCAGTATGAAGAAGTTGAAAGGTTCCTTAAGATATTTATGTGATAGAACATATCCGCTTAGGTCATGGGTAGTTATTATGCAGTAGTTTATTAGTTACTCATCGGCCAACAGGAAATGTGTGTGATTTAATTCCAGAATGCATTATTTCATCTTTATATCATTTGTAGTAATTAGAATGGGAAAATGAAAACCAGATTGTACACAACTTTCCATTTTGCGTATTTCCTAGTCATTAGAAAATATTCCACTTATGTACGTAAAGAACACTGCATAGTGAAGGTAGCCTGCTTAAAAGAATTGGGAAAACAAAATAAACAAGCACATAAATGGAAGAAGCAGCACAAAGCAACGCAAGCTGCCCTACATTCCACTCAAAAATCTGCAGGTGACCGACGGATTTCGATGCGGAATTGAAAATGGCTTTTAACCTGCCTGCAATTCTGCATCAAAATGCACAGTTAGACCTGCAGGTTTAGCTGCGTCCTAATTCCACCCCATGTGAAAGGGCCCCATGATAATGTCATATGGTATCTCAAATATAGAACTGGGTGGTTTTCTTGTAGATTTTTGTGTGTGTGTAATATATATATATATATATATATATATAATCAGTTTGCCATTTTTTTTCCAATCACCACTAAGGGTACATGCACACGGGTGGTTTAAAAGCTGAGAGAATCACGGGCACAACCTGCATTGGAATGTCTGATGTGCTGAACACACCACACTGACGTGCTACTCTTGTCCGAAAATTGGACAAGAATAGGACATGTTGCAATATTTATTTATTTTTTAATTACTTAAGACCATCAGTCCGAGTAAAACAGTAGTCCATGTCCATCCGAAAATTGAATGGAAATACCGTTCTTGTGCATATACTCTAAAAGCCCATTTACATGCAAAGATAATCGTTCAAAAGATTTGCATAAACTGCTAATGGACACTAATGACCATTAGCAGCTTATCACCTTCATTTGCATGCAAATGAGCCTCCAGGATCTGTATGCAGAGAACAGCAGGTGGTCTGTTCTCAGCATTCAGCTCTGTTGTTCTGCTATGGGGCTGCAAGATGAATACAATGTAATCAACGCTCCCCTTGGAGAATACAGCACCATGGACAGCAAAAACAGCATGTGGTCTGTGGGCTGGACAATGGATTATATGCTCACCTAAAAATCATTGCTCAGCTGAAGAGTGAAAGATAGGAGCTGTTACGGCACTCTGACTCCCTGAGCGCCAGGTTGGGTGCCCTGAACTTCCCGTACCCCACTGTCCCTGCCTACTTGCCTCGGCCCTGGCTAACCCCAGGCGGACAACTGGATGGCGGTCCCTACCCTTGGCTAGGGACCTGGCGACTACACAGATGGAACTACCTAACAGGGGGCAGAGTGCCGACAAAGGAGTCAGATAGAGTTACCAACAAAAAAGCTGAGCAAAGTGTGAGGGTATATATATATATATATTGCCATATGTTCTTTATACTTTTATACCTATATGCAAGTTTTATTCAATTCCAAATGAGAAAAAACTTATATGTCGCCTTACATCAGATATTCCAAGGCTTTGCAAGGCTGAGAGAGATGATACCGAACCAGACATGAAGGACGCATGTACTTGGCCGTTTTCCCAGAAACAAGATATCAAGATGTTCCACTATGTACATAATTTTCACTGTCTTAGGCCGGAAACCCGGACTTCCCATATATGGAGAATGCATGCTTGGCCGTTTTCTTAGAATTGAGTGGGTGATTCTTTGCACTGGAGTTAATTGAATACGTGATTTTCTGTACATAAGCCAGAGGCGCCATAAGCAAGATATCGGCTGTTTTCACTGTCTCAGGCTGGAAATCCGGACTGCCCATATATGGTTATAAGCCCATCACCCCTTGTTGGTGATGGGACAAAGGGTATAAGATCTCATGTAATCTGTAATAAAGCGTGGGCAAAGCGCAGCCATGCCCCGTGTGAGGAATTATACCAGACCTCCCTGTGTGGTGTCTCTTCTTACCGCCGGCAACGGGGCAAGTGGGGTGGGCCCAATTGGTGCTGTACTTAGAATTTTATTACCCTGACAAATGGCGCAACCAACTGGGGCGGTAAAACCAGGAGCTTACAGCGCAATTCACCCGGATCCACGCCGCAGAGAAGCCGTCCTGCTGCAAACCGAGCCTGATCAACTTACAAGAACTCCAGGTAAGACCGGCATATATTTATGTTGTGTTTTACACTGCGAAGTCTTGCAGCAGGACTGACTATCTGTGGTTTGTGACCGGACGGGTTGGGTTAAGAGTTCTACACGGTAACTCGTGTGGGCTCCGGGTTTGCCGTCATGAACCACTGACCGTGATATGCGCACCAATAGGTCACCCGGAAACTAGTCTGTAGTCTATTTGTACTTTGAAGTTTTAACGTTTTAATAATAGTGGAGATTGTTGTATCTGCAGAATTTTTTTTTCTCTTTCTTTTCATTTAGTCTCACAAGAGAAGGGACCCTCAGTTTAGTTTAGTTAGTTGTTAATGGTTTAGCAGAGAGGGATGCATTTTGTGAGACAGGCTTCATAAGAGAAGGGACTCTCGGTCGTTTTGCCTTATATATGAGGCTAACGATTTGATTTCAGAGGGATGCATTTTATGAGGCTGGTTCCATAGGAGAAGGGACCCTCGGTTGTCTTGCCGGTATATAAGGGGCTGACAATTTAAAAATTAAGAGGGATGCATTCTATGGAGCGTGTTATTATTATTGTTGTTGATGTTCTAATATGCGTAAGATCTTATTAAAGAAGACAGAGCCCCTCAAGGGCTGCCGCCGTGTGGATGAATTTGTAGAATGTAAGAAAACTTATGAAAATGTGTGACACCGACCCGCACGGCAGATTACAAAATGGTGTCTGGGAGGAGGTCTTTAGGACCGATAGGTGCCTTGGAAGATCAAGGTTTGCTAGACAGTGCTGGAGGAGGAGGAGAGAGAGAGAGACAGTCAGAGAAAGTTAAGTATATACACATTATTTGTTTAAGAAAGTGTCCGTAAGTGAAATGTTGAAAAGTACAGTAAGTGATCAAGAGGGCGTCAGGAGAGTGTCTATTAAAGGTTATATTGGCAGTTAGGTAGGGGAGAGAAGTATGAGGAACAAGCAAGTCGATAAGAAAGTTACAATGCATGTGATTTGTTGGCAAAGAGATGAAAATGTGTATAATACAAGATAGATAATATATATAGATATATATGTGTGTGTATATATATGTATATACTGTATGTGCAAATAGTTAACTGAGCTTGCTTTTAGGGTAGAAGAGTTTTGTTGACATGTAGCTGCGAGTCTGTGTAAGCTTTTCAAGGTCAAGAGATAACGAAGCGAGAGAAAGAATGCAATAATAACCCTGGATAATATCTCTGCTTGCTGTAAAGGAATGAAGGCTTGAAATGAATTTAATTAATTATACTGTCTTAGTAGACAGGAAATATAGCAATTTCTAAAACATATATTCTTACTTATACAGGGGTTGAAAATGAATGTTGCAAGGTCCCAGCATATGTGTTAATTATGATTTCAAAATGCAGGCAATAGTTTAAGCTAAAACTTATTCAGTCTGTGTTACATATTCGTAGAGAGATAACAGTTTGTTTTAAAAAGGTGGGGGCTTTCAGAATTCACTCCAAACTCAGGGTCACAGATTCTAAAATACTTCAGCGTTTAATACAGCATATAATAGCTTCAGTAGATAAGAAATATAGAATGTATCAGCAAACTTTTTTTCACATAATTTGTCAAAGATAGCACTCATTCACAATCTCATCTCAATAGAATCATGTACTTTATAACATTTATAGCACTCACCTCAATGTTTTTCAACTGATGTATGTATGTTTGTCAAACTTTTTTGTCCGTGCATCTGTGTGTACTGGTACACCTCCAAGGGGGGTGACGGAGCAGACTTGAGAGCATGGATGGATGAGAGTTAGTGACCCGTGTTTAGGCTGTGATGCAGATAGTGACTGGGGATAAAAGTCCTCCCCATGCATGGGACTTTGCTTGGTTGAGATGTGGACGTGTAGATGGTTAAGCTGAAATGAGCTGAGAAGACGGACGCACGGAGCCAATATCGAAGGGGTGGAGCTAGATGATGTAATAGTACGTGGTAATGTTTCATCCCTCTTGTCCACAAGGGAGGGGTGAGGAGCGTGAGCAGCTAGTAAAAGTTTTTGTTTTGTTTTTTTTTCCTCCTGATAAGACATTGCATGCAGGAACAGACTAATAATGAATTCACTTAAAGGGATATCACATTTCAAATATGAATAGATGTTTTGTAGGTTATTCTTCCCCGGTGTAACTCATGTTTCTGTTATAGGTGCTAACATCTTACAGGCCTTATCTGCATCCATCAAATCTTTTTACAATGTTGTACTACCTTAAACCGGGTACTATTCTTCCAATTGAGTACCCTGGTTTAAAGGGGGGGGAGGAGAAGGCATAGGTGATCTAGGTATTGCAAGTCAGCCATTTTTAAATTCAGCCATTTTTAAATTTTTTGCAAGTCATTTTTACATTTTTAATTTTTTTTTTTTTGCAACAAGATTCTGATCTTTTTGAAATAGAATACCAGCCTGATTGTCTAGCAGTGATGCAACAAGAAAATTTAAGTTTTAAAAAGTTACTGAAGCCCTTGTTTATAATGCATATTTTGAGTTGTTTTTTATAGATGGTAACCAGGGTGATTGACGACTCCACACTGGATATACAGTGGTCGCACAACAAGATGTCCTAAAAAGCAGAATGTCTCCGCATGTCGCAGTACAAGAAGCGGAATTAAAAGCACTCACGGAGGCGTGTAGAGTGGCCACAGGTAAGACGGTAAACATTTGCACTGACTCCCGGTATGCATTTGGCATAGCTCATGATTACGGCCCAACATGGAAGGCCAGACAGTTTTTTACCTCAGCAGGACAGCCAATTAAGAATGTTGCAGCGGTGCAGTCTCATGGAGGCCCTACTTCTACCTGACAAGGTGGAAAGCTCACACCAATTCCTACACCAGAGAAGCAAGAGGCAACGCCATCACAGGCCACACAGCAAAAGCAGCGGCCCTCAAGCCGTGGAAGAAAGAAGAAAAGAAGAATTTGACAATAAATTTGGACTTTGATAAAAACTTGGACTTTGATAAAAACTTGGACTTTGATAAAAACTTGGACTTTGATAAAAACTTGGACTTTGATTTGGACTTGGACTTTGATTTGGACTTGGACTTTGATTTGGACTTGGACTTTGATATGCTAAAGACTTTACAGTTACGAGCCAGCAAGGAAGAAAAGACAAATGGACTAAAAAGGGACGTCGCATGGTGAACAGTCAACAGAACTTGCTTACCATAGTCCCTGTGCCCCATGATGGCCCAGCTGACGCACGGAAAGACGCACCTCTTAAAGCAGTAATGATGTCGACGCTTGAACGAGGACGGGTGGCTCCTTGGTTTTCTGTAGCTGCTGCATCATTTGTCCAATTTTGCATGATCTTTGCCGTAAGCAACAGGGCAGAAGTAAATTTGCCACATAACACTTGCCGGGACCACTCTACCCATTTCAGGGATTGCAAATTGGCTACACTCAGCTCCTACTTGTTGGGAAGCATGAATATGTGCTTGTTGTTGTTGATGTTTTTCAGGTTGGAGGCCTACTCTGTTACCAAAGTAAATAAGCAGGTAATCGCACAGAAGCTCATGAATGAGGTAATCCGCAGATACGGGGTGCCGGAAGTGATTGAGTCAAACAAAGGTACACACTACACAGGTGAAATAATGCAACACATTATGTCTGTTTTGGGTATATTCCAGGCTTTTCACACACCCTACCGTCCACGGAGTAGGGGGAAAGTAGATACAAAAGGCAATAGAGAAAATGGGCAAATCTTGAATTGAGTGTCTTTTTTAATATTGTCATAGGCCTCTCCAAGGAATTGTCAATAATCCATTCTGTAGTCTCTGCTTTTCTCCCAGGTCCTACAGATGAGTGTCACAATCTGAAACCAGGTGACAGGGTCTATGTGAAAAAGTTTGAGCGAGGAACCCTGTTTGAATGTCCCTACCAGATGTTGTTCACCACCCCAACTGCAGTCAAGCTCGAAGGAAAGCCCACTTGGATCCACACTTCGCACTGAAAAAACTAATGATCCTGCATATCCTTTAAATGCTATAATGTGGTACAATTCCTCTAACACACACCTTTGACTACTGTACACTAGCCCCTGTTTCAGAACAAATTAATACAATCAACAAGAGTACACTGAGGGTGAGAATCCAACACCGCATTGTGCTAAGAGAGACATTGACGCTCCAGGTGGTAACTTTTATCCACATGTATACATAGATGCAATAGGAGTGCCAAGGGGGGTGCCAGATGAATTTAATTCTAGAGATCAGGTTAAAGCAGGTTTTGAGTCCTTATTTGCTTTTGTCACTGTTAATAATAATGTAGATTGGATGAATTATATCTATTACAATCAGCAGAGGTTTGTAAACTACACCAGAGATGCTTTGAAAGGGTTAGTTGACCAGTTAGGGCCCACGGCATCCATGGCGTTCCAAAATAGAGTAGCCCTGGATATGATTTTAGCAGGAAGAGGTGGGGTATGTAATTTCCTGTTTGTGTATTATCCCTTTAATGTGACCAAAATTTCCCTTGTTTGAAAAAAGATGAAGAGCCAGTTCCGATAATGCCAACCAGATACGTTACCAGAAGAATGGAGAGATGGACTAGTACTGCGCCTGCCTCAGTCTCATAAGATGGACTGTCAGTGGAATTCCCATTTGCCTAGGGAAAGTGCAGAAGACCTTAGGTTCCGGCGAGGGCACACCCTGTGGGGTGTTAACTCGTACAGATAGAGGGTATGGATGCCCGGAAATAAGCCCAGGGAATCCATGGCCTCCTTCTGAGGTGAGGTAGGGATCCCTCCCTTTTAGGAGTAGGGACTTACGGGCAGTGGAGAAACCCTGATGCAAGGGAGAGACGACCGAGGAAGAGTGCAAAGTCTGATGCTTGATCTCCATATTAAGTTTTTTAGGGGGGTTTGTGAGGGTATATATATATATATATTGCCATATGTTCTTTATACTTTTATACCTATATGCAAGTTTTATTCAATTCCAAATGAGAAAAAACTTATATGTCGCCTTACATCAGATATTCCAAGGCTTTGCAAGGCTGAGAGAGATGATACCGAACCAGACATGAAGGACGCATGTACTTGGCCGTTTTCCCAGAAACAAGATATCAAGATGTTCTACTATGTACATAATTTTCACTGTCTTAGGCCGGAAATCCGGACTTCCCATATATGGAGAATGCATGCTTGGCCGTTTTCTTAGAATTGAGTGGGTGATTCTTTGCACTGGAGTTAATTGAATACGTGATTTTCTGTACATAAGCCAGAGGCGCCATAAGCAAGATATCGGCTGTTTTCACTGTCTCAGGCCGGAAATCCGGACTGCCCATATATGGTTATAAGCCCATCACCCCTTGTTGGTGATGGGACAAAGGGTATAAGATCTCATGTAATCTGTAATAAAGCTCGGCAAAGCGCAGCCATGTCCCGTGTGAGGAATGATACCAGACCTCCCTGTGTGGTGTTTTCTTCTTTACCGCCGGCAACGGGGCAAGTGGGGTGGGCCTGATTGGTGCTGTACTTAGAATTTTATTACCCTGACAAAGACAAAGCTTAGAGAAAGGAACTGACTAGCAACCTAGCGAGCTGACTGAGGGGAACCAACAGACAGGACAGACTAGCCGCAGACTGAACCAATAACTGGCAGTGAGCTCAGGTCACTGCCAGCCTTATAACTGCAAAACTCTGCCCATGGGTGGAGAGTGGGAGGAGCCAACTCCCCCACTCACAATACGAGAGGAAGGGGTGCGGGCGGCACCCTACGGGCGAAGCCGCCCATGCCGCCGCACACCAACCGCCCCACGTCGCTGGGTGAGCCCAGACGTCACAGCTCCGGGACGCCGAAGCCGGAGCGGCGCACGCCGACCGCGGGACCCCGCGCCGCGCTGTATGGTAACATTACCCCCCCCTCTGACGGGGGACCTCCGGGCCCTCGGAAACCCTACCAGGCTTCTCCGGAAAAGGACGGTGAAAGCGCCGTACCAACATGGGAGCGTGGACCTCCCGTGCAGCCACCCAGGAATGGTCTTCAGGACCAAAACCCTTCCACGCCACCAGATATTGCAAGGTCCCCCGTCGCAAGCGAGAATCCAGAATCTCCTGAACCTCGTACTCGACCTCGCCCCGAACCAGGGTGGGAGGCGGGAGACCGGAGGTGGGCCTCACCGAAGGGACGAAGGGTTTCAACAAGAACTTGTGGAAAACCCTATGCACTTTCCACGTGGCTGGCAGCTCAAGTTCGTAAGCGAGCGGGTTAATTACCCGCGTGATGGTAAAAAGACCTACAAAGCACGGCGCGAGCTTTAAGGACGGGACCTTCAATCTTAGGTTCCGGGACGATAGATACACCTTCTGACCCACCCTGTAAGGTTCCGAAACTGAGAGGCTTCTCCCACTGCGCAACTGCATGCGAGACCCCACTACCTCCAGATTCTTCTGTACTTCCTTCCATACCCCCTGCAGCACATTAGTGGCGACATCAGCTGCAGGACAGGCAGACGGGGTAGGAAGAGAAGCAAGGAAACGAGGATGCTGGCCATAAACACAAAAAAACAGAGAAACGCCAGTGGAAGAACTAGTACGGTTGTTCAGCGCAAACTCAGCCAACGGCAGAAACTCCACCCACCGATGGGCCTTCTCGCTTGCAAACAGTCTCAAATATTGTACCATATCCTGGTTTTTCCACTCCGTTTGGCCATTGGTCTGCGGGTGGAATGCTGACGAGAACGAAAGCGAAGTCCCAAGGTTTCTGCAGAAGGCCTGCCAAAACTGCGCCACGAACTGAACCCCACAATCGGAAACAATGTCCTCAGGAACTCCATGGAGGCGGACAATTTCTTTAATGAAAACCTGGGCAAATTCAATCGCCGAAGGAAGTTTCTCTAACGCCACAAAGTGGGCCATCTTCGAAAAACGGTCCACCACCACCACCACCACCAGAACGGTGGTGAATCCTTGTGATTCTGGCAGGTCAGTAACAAAATCTACCGAAAGGTGCGACCAGGGGCGCGACGGCACGGGGAACGGTTTCAGGGGCCCCTCTGGACGCGCCGATGACTCTGGACGCCGCCCGCGACTCTTGCCGCGCGCGCAAACAGAGCACCCCCTTACGAAGTCACGTATCTGACGAGACATGCCAGGCCACCAGTAGAGCCTGGAGCAGAGATCTAGGGTCCCTTGCCCTCCCGGATGACCCGCAAAAACTGACGCGTGGGACTCTTCAATAATCGTGAGGCGTAATGATTTGGGCACAAACCATCTAGCCTCTGGGAGGCCTGAGGGAGCGTCCTGCTGAGCCCTCTGAAGGCAGGGAATGATACCGGAGTCCACAGCCGCAACCACAACCCCAGGTTCCAGGATATTTTCGGGAGGTAGCGACTCACAGTCTGGCAATCCAAAACTCTGCGAGAGAGCATCAGCCTTTATATTCTTAGCTCCCGGGAGATATGTCACTACGAGGTTAAACCTAGAGAAAAACAATGCCCACCTGGCCTGACGTGCAGTGAGTCGCTTAGCGTTGGCGAGGTATACTAGGTTCTTATGATCGGTGTACACTGTAATGGGATGCCGAGCGCCCTCAAGGTGGTGGCGCCACTCTTCTAAGGACCACTTGATTGCCAATAACTCTCGATTGCCCACATCGTAATTTTGCTCTGCCGCACTGAACTTACGTGAAAAGACTGCACATGAACTGTAGCCAGCCCTCCCGCTAACCAGCTGAGACAACACAGAGCCAGCCCCCACCTCAGATGCATCAACCTCCACGAAGAAAAGGTGTTGCGGGTCAGGTTGAACGAGCACCGGGGCGGCCGAGAACGTCCTTTTGAGACGATCAAACGCCTCCAGGGCCTCAGGTGACCATCTTACCAAGTCCGCCCCCTTCCTGGTCAGCTCAGTCAACGGTTGAGCAATGACGGAGTAGTTTCTATGAACTTGCGATAGAAATTCGCAAAACCTAAGAAACGTTGGAGTGCTTTCAGATTACCTGGTCAGACCCACTGGGAGATAGCTGCGACCTTATCCGACTCCATTTACACGGACGTTGGAGAAATTACGTACCCCAGAAAGGACACTTGTTGAGTGCCAAACAGACATTTCTCCAATTTGACGAACAACTGGTATTCACGTAACCGGGTTAGTACCAACCTAAGATGCTGCACATGAGCGTCCCAGTCGGGAGAGTATACCAGGATGTCGTCGAGGTACACGACCAAAAACACCCCCAGGACGTCGTGAAAGACCGCATTAATAAATCCCTGGAAGACAGCAGGGGCATTACACAGGCCGAATGGCATCACCAAACATTCGAAGTGTCCCAACGGGGTATTGAAGGCTGTCTTCCATTCATCCCCCTCGCGGATATGGATCAAATTATAAGCCCCTCTTAAATCCAGTTTAGAAAACCAGTGGGCTCCCACCACCTGATTCAGGAGGTCGGGAATCAGAGGCAGAGAGCACTGGTTCTTGACTGTGATCTGATTTAAGGCCCGGTAATCTACACAAGGCCTCAATGTCCCATCCTTCTTCTCGACAAAGAAGAGGCCCGCCCCAGCCGGAGAACGGGATGGCCTAATATGACATTTGGCCAGGGACTCCGTAATGTAGCTCTTGAGGGCCTCGTGCTCCCGCCCGGATAAGTTAAAAATGGCTCCCTTAGGGATGGGCTTATTGGGAATCAGGTCTATCCTACAGTCCCACTCTCCATGAGGAGGCAGGGTTTCTGACAGACATTTAGAAAACACATCCCGGAAGTCAGACAAGTATTCCGGAATGAGCGCGGTATCAACTGTGCAGAGAGGAAGAGGAGCAAGGTGGCTATGGCAGGATGGTCCCCAGTGAGTCAGTTCCCGGGTGGCCAAATTGAATTGGGGGTTGTGCATCGCCAACCACGGCATCCCTAGTACCATGTCTACCAACATTTTCTCCATCACCAGGAATGATATTTCTTCCGAGTGGAGAATCCCCACCGTGAACTGTAACACTGGGGTCCCTCCACCGCACCAGGCTCGTAGAGAGAGGGATAGCATCAATACTAGTAAAATGAATTGGCGTCTTCAGCGCCACAAATTCTGCCATCAGGGGTCTAACGAAACACATGCTTATCAGGTTAGCGGCTGCTCCGGAATCAATAAACGCCTCCCCGAATCGGGAAAAATTCCGGAATCTAACCTGACAAGGTACCAGAAGCTTAGGAAGTACCTGAAGTCCTAGGCGATCCTCCCTACAATCGCCTAGGACTCGGAGTTTTCCGCCGGTCCAGGCTGCGAGCGCTGAAGCCTCAGGGGGCAGGTTATCACCCGATGTCCAGCTTTCCCGCAGTAGAGGCAGAGATGATACAGCAATCAAATCCGGCGTCGCTCTTTGGGGTCCAGCGGGTCCACCTCCATAGGCTCGGGGACAGAGACAGGTACGGAAGAAGAGGGGACAGGACAAACAACCTCCCGGACCCTACGGGCCTGTCTATCTTGCTTCCTAGACCTGAGCCTCTTATCTGCCTTCACTGCTAGCTCCATAGCCTCCTTTAAGGACCCGGGAACGGAATGGGAAATCAACAGGTCTTTTACCGCATCCGAGAGGCCCTGTAGAAAAACGTCTTTCAGAGCGCTATCGTTCCATGCCGTATCACCCGCATAGCGTCTGAAGTTGGAGCAATAATCGTCCACCCAAAGTGACCCCTGATGCAAAGCCAACAGCCAGGAAACCGCCAACCCCGCTCGGTCCGGTTCGTCGAAGATACCCCCGAGTTCCTGAAAAAATGCGTCCCCGGACTGCAGGCAGGGGGAACCCTCGGGGATGGAAAAAGCCCCGTAGCAGGGATATTATCATCCTGACCCTTTGAGACTAGCCGCAGACTGAACCAATAACTGGCAGTGAGCTCAGGTCACTGCCAGCCTTATAACTGCAAAACTCCGCCCGTGGGCGGAGAGTGGGAGGAGCCAACTCCCCCACTCACAATACAAGAGAGAGGAAGGGGTGCGGGTGGCGCCCTACGGGCGGAGCCGCCCACGCCGCCGCACACCGACCGCCCCACGTCGCCGGGAGAGCCCAGACGTCACAGCTCCGGGACGCCGGAGCCGAAGCGGCGTGCGCCGACCGCGGGACCCCGCGCCACATGGTAACAGGAGCATTTACACACAATCATTATCGCTCAAACGATGGTTTTTGAGCGATAAACGTTGCGTGTAAATAGGCCTTAACTAATCATGATCTAATTGAAAAAGTAAGAGGCTCCGTTTACATCTACATTATGCACTGTTGGGGGTCCGATATCAGCGCCGTCTTGCTGCAAGACATACCCGGCCATAACATAAGACTATCACAAGCCAATGAAATCTATTATAAAAAGGACTGGTCACAGCTGTTATACCTCTATTATGACCAAAAGCCGGTCCAGGCTGCGAACGCTGAAGCCTCAGGGGGCAGGTTATCACCCGATGTCCAGCTTTCCCGCAGTAGAGGCAGAGATGATACAGCAATCAAATCCGGCGTCGCTCTTTGGGGTCCAGCGGGTCCACCTCCATAGGCTCGGGGACAGAGACAGGTACGGAAGAAGAGGGGACAGGACAAACAACCTCCCGGACCCTACGGGCCTGTCTATCTTGCTTCCTAGACCTGAGCCTCTTATCTGCCTTCACTGCTAGCTCCATAGCCTCCTTTAAGGACCCGGGAACGGAATGGGAAATCAACAGGTCTTTTACCGCATCCGAGAGGCCCTGTAGAAAAACGTCTTTCAGAGCGCTATCGTTCCATGCCGTATCACCCGCATAGCGTCTGAAGTTGGAGCAATAATCGTCCACCCAAAGTGACCCCTGATGCAAAGCCAACAGCCAGGAAACCGCCAACCCCGCTCGGTCCGGTTCGTCGAAGATACCCCCGAGTTCCTGAAAAAATGCGTCCCCGGACTGCAGGCAGGGGGAACCCTCGGGGATGGAAAAAGCCCCGTAGCAGGGATATTATCATCCTGACCCTTTGAGCCTCCGACCCGGAAGAACGGGGACGCAACCGAAAAAACAGGCGACACGCCTGTTGGAAAACAAAAAACTTGTTCCTCTCCCCAGAGAACACCTTGGGAAGAGGGCACTTGGGTTCTGGACTGGTTGGGGCGTCCGGCCCCTGCGACAACCCCCGCTGCTCCTGGGCCGCCATGCGAGCGGATAAATCCTGGACCACCGGCACCAGGGCTTGCAGCTGGTTCTCCAGGGAGCTGATCGCCTCCATGAAAAAAAACTGTTTAAAGGGCCAGTTATTATGTTACGGCACTCTGACCCCCTGAGCGCCAGGTGGGGTGCCCTGAACTTCCCGCACCCCACTTTCCCTGCCTACTTGCCTCGGCCCTGGCTAACCCCAGGCGGACAACTGGACGGCGGTCCCTACCCTTGGCTAGGGACCTGGCGACTACACAGATGGAACTACCTAACATGGGGCAGAGTACCGACAAAGGAGGCAGATAGAGTTACCAACAGAAATGCTGAGCAAAGACAAAGCTTAGAGAAAGGAACTGACTAGCAACCTAGCGAGCTGACTGAGGGGAACCAACAGACAGGACAGACTAGCCGCAGACTGAACCAATAACTGGCAGTGAGCTCAGGTCACTGCCAGCCTTATAACTGCAAAACTCCGCCCGTGGGCGGAGAGTGGGAGGAGCCAACTCCCCCACTCACAATACAAGAGAGAGGAAGGGGTGCGGGTGGCGCCCTACGGGCGGAGCCGCCCACGCCGCCGCACACCGACCGCCCCACGTCGCCGGGAGAGCCCAGACGTCACAGCTCCGGGACGCCGGAGCCGAAGCGGCGTGCGCCGACCGCGGGACCCCGCGCCACATGGTAACAGGAGCATTTACACACAATCATTATCGCTCAAACGATGGTTTTTGAGCGATAAACGTTGCGTGTAAATAGGCCTTAACTAATCATGATCTAATTGAAAAAGTAAGAGGCTCCGTTTACATCTACATTATGCACTGTTGGGGGTCCGATATCAGCGCCGTCTTGCTGCAAGACATACCCGGCCATAACATAAGACTATCACAAGCCAATGAAATCTATTATAAAAAGGACTGGTCACAGCTGTTATACCTCTATTATGACCAAAAGCCAGGACAGCAGTCACCCGAGCCGCATGCAGAAGGGCATTCACTCGAGTCCCATAGAAATAAAATAGGGCTGCAAAAAAATACAAGTGTGAATCCAGCCCAACATCTTGACTTTCAGTGCAGAGAACCGGTAAATGTGGATGGTAGACTGGCACTACTTAAGGCACAGCCATGGGCACTTTACAGTACGAATGGGTATATTTTACCAGATTCTGGGCAGCAGAAGCTTGATCATTCGCTGATGGAGACTGATGCAAACCTTTTTGTTACCTGCTGGCATCATTGTGAGTCCCAAAGACATGAATAGGGCCTGTTCACATATACACTGAGGACGGCTTCCCACAACCGTGTGCGTAAAACCACTTGTCCCAGTGCAACGTATTTGTGCATGATCAAGGTTGTATAAGGTGCATATACAGGCGTGTCTGCACATAGTACTGTACTTTCCGTTGGTTAAAAGGCTACTTAGCCTGATGAGGTCCAGATGTGTCCTTTTCATAGTTTTACGCAGTTTTTTATGCATCCCCATGCGTATTTGCCTACATTCTATTGACTTTTTTTTTTTTTTTTTTACATGGAGCAATTTATCATTCGCATGACAATGTTTGCTTGTGGATCCTGTTTATACAAGTCAGTCGTTTACATTTAATATAACCGTTTCACATGGGCGATCGCAAAATCGCAGTTTTGCTCACGAGATGTCTGAGTGTCAGCGATGCTTTTTTTCACAAAAACATCGCTGCCGCTTGCGCATTTCACAAGAGAAAGACGGCCGCAAGAAGTAAGCAAAATGCAGAAAGCGGACAAGCTGATTTTTTTTTTCACGCAACATCGCATAAGTGAAAACATCGCAAATGTTAAGGTAGACATTGAAAAGCATCGGTTTCAAAGTTCCATTTTCATTAACTCGCATTGCGCAATTTTATCGCTCATGTGAAAAGGGCCTTAGGCCGTGGAACAGATTATTTTTTGCTACCCTGGAAGTAATACCAAAAACACGTACATCTACATCTCCCCCTCTAGCAATCTGTGGTCTTGACTCAGCTGAAGCTTTCCTTTCACTGCAGTGAATATATGAACAGAGAGTTTCCCCTCCACCGCAGAAATGCTTCTTCAGCTGCTGCAGAACCTCTGTGATTTATATTGAAAGGAGGATACCTTGACAGTTAAAGGGGTTGTCCAGGTTATGAAAGGGCAGTCTAAGGGGTCGCCCCATGGAGTAAAATAACAAAACAGCTGATACTCACCTTCCCTTTACTTGTCCCCCACCACTGCTCCCACTGCTGACCTCTTGCAGTCATTCTGAGCCCTCTACAAACAAGCTGCTGCAGCCAATGACTGCTCACAGATTATTGCGGTTACTGGCTGCAGCAGCAAGTTTACGGGACGTCACAGGATGACTGCAGCCTGTAAACACACAGCAGGGACTGGTGGCGGGGAAGCAGGGATCAACTGTTTTGTTATTTTACACCATGGGTGACCCCTTAGGCTGCCTTTTCATAACTCGGACAACCCCTTTAAGTATGTGCTCTCACCCATTAGTGGTAAATCAGTTATGCTTAGGCGTTAAATTCTACCCTATCCAGTTTACAAAAGTGGCAGGATATTATGTGGAACGGACGCTGTACAACTGGTCATGTATTCTTCCACCAAGAATAAACAGAATGGGCAGTGTGAGCTATTTAAGAGTACATGCAGCATGTGGACTATTATCATTTTATGTACACTCAAAGTAGACAGTCTTGCCAGACATCCAAGTTGAAATGTCATTTTTCCACCCCCCCCCCCAGTAGTAGATTTACAACCATCAATGATTGGTACCTTTCCCTAACACGCATAGGATTGGTGAGAATCACTGGTGTAACTATAGGGGTTGGCATTACGACCTGGCTCCTAAGCCTGGGGGGCCAAGAGGCCCCCCCCCTTGCCTTGCTGAGGCTGTTTAACTGCATTGCTTAACACTATTCCTAGGTCCGGCACGTAAGGCGTGAGCAGTGCTGCGTGGAGGACCTAGGCGTAGTATTAAACAATGCAGTTAGGTAGGCAAGAGGCATGCATCTTGTATGACAGTTGAGCAGAGGAAGAAATAAAAGGGGCATCATGTTTGTCAGTGGTGCAAAGGGAAACTATAAGGGGCATGTTAGCAAATATAAATTATATATAATGAATAGGCAAAGCACTGTCAATAATCATATTGGATATCACAAAAGCACAACTAGCTTAAAGTGCAAATCACTTCACCTAAAATGACTTGCACTGAAAGAGTATGGGTGGGGGGTATCTTTGCTTGCTGTTTCACACTGCCTATAGAAATATATGGAGACGAGGGAGATGGAGCTGCAGCTTCTCTGAGCAACCCTTCACATGGCCTGGAATTCAGATGCGCAGACAATTCTGCATCAGTTACCCCTAAGGGGCTTGAATTCCACAATTCAAAACTGCACATTTAAATTCTGCGGAAGAAAAGCTTTCTGCTACAGAATTAAGGACGTCTTGTGGAATTGTGTTTACGGATTTCTAGCATGCAGGAGATTTAATTCTGCAATTAAAATCTGCAGGTAACAATGTTACATTCTGCAAGATATTCCACAGAACACATTCAGGAGTTAAAACCTCAACAAAATCAGCACCAATTGACCAAAATCCACATCTACGCTGCATCCTGCGGACAATTCAGTCCTGTGTGATTTATTTTTATATAGAGGGAACATACCATTGCCAATACGCACCATAAGCAAAGTTATTGTGCTGATAGGTCAAGTCCCAAGGAGTCCAGGGGTGTAATTTTTAGACTTACCTGGCTTCCTGTTCCCTCCTCCAAAAGTTAGCATGCAGGCAAAGCAGGGGACTTCTGTGTAGACACACTTCCACATGTTAAGTGGACCCGCCCCTTTGAACACTCTTAAAGGGGTTGTCCCGCGAAAGCAAGTGGGGTTCAGCACTTCTGTATGGCCATATTAATGCACTTTGTAATGTACATCGTGCATTAATTATGAGCCATACAGAAGTTATTCACTTACCTGCTCCGTTGCTAGCGTCCTCGTCTCCATGGTGCCGTCTAATTTCAGCGTCTAATCGCCCGATTAGACGCGCTTGCGCAGTCCGGTCTTCTCCCTTCTGAATGGGGCCGTTCGTGCCGGAGAGCTGCTCCTCATAGCTCCGCCCCGTCACGTGTGCCGATTCCAGCCAATCAGGAGGCTGGAATCGGCAATGGAAGTCACAGAGCCCAGGGTGCACCATGGGAGAAGACCTGCGGTCCACCGTGGGTGAAGATCCCGGCGGCCATCTTCGCAAGGTAAGTAAGAAGTCACCGGAGCACGGGGATTCGGGTAAGTACTATCCGTTTTTTTTTTAAACCCCTGCATCAGGTTTGTCTCGCGCCGAACGGGGGGGCTATTGAAAAAAAAAAAAACGTTTCGGCGCGGGACAACCCCTTTAAGGTCCATTTACACAGGATGAACGTCAAGCAAACGATGCCCGACACTTGTCCCTGTGCGTCCGCGCTCAGTGATGTCACACAGGAGCTAGCACAGCTGGCTGGTTCACGGGGGTTTTCCATTGAGATAACACAATGGCCACTGTTTAAACTGAGCAATCAGCTCATCATTCAGTTTAAACAGTGGCTATTCTGTAGTGAACAGCTGCTGTGTTACCTCAATGGAGAAGGGCGGGGGAGCGAGAAGAAAGAAATCTCCCGCACTGCTCTGCTCCCCCTGCTGGTCGCTCCATGACCCACCCAGCACCAGTATCTCCTATGACACGGCACAGGAGCACAGAAACACAGGGACAAGTGTCTGGCATCATTTGCTTGACATTCGTCCCATGTAAAAGGACCTTTAGGCTTAAAGGGGTTGTCTCGTGAAATCAAGTGGGGTTCAGCACTTCTGTATGGCCATATTAATGCACTTTGTAATATACATCGTGCATTAATTATGAGCCATACAGAAGTTATTCACTTACCTGCTCCGTTGCTAGCGTCCCCGTCACCATGGATCCGTCTAAATTCGCTGTCTTCTGGCGTTTAGACGCGCTTGTGCAGTCCGGGTCTTCTCCCTGGTGAATGGGGCTGCTCGTGCCGGAGAGCTGGTCCTCGTAGCTCCGCCCCATCACGTGTGCCGATTCCAGCCAATCAGGAGGCTGGAATCGGCAATGGACCGCATAGAGCCCACGGTGCACCATGGGAGAAGACCTGCGGTGCATCGTTGGTGAAGATCCCGGCGGCCATCTTGGTAAAGGAAGAAAGTCGTCGCCGCAGGGCGGGGATTCGGGTAAGTAATACTTTTTTTTTTTTTTTAACCCATGCTTTGGGTTTGTCTCGCGCCGAACGGGGGCCTATTGAATAAAAAAAAACCCGTTTCGGCGTGAGACAACCCCTTTAATGCCCACTGCTGGGTCAGATTCCTACTGCGGAATATCGCAGCAGAATCAGACACGGCACCCCCCCCCCCCCCCCCCAGAGACACTAGACACACTGAGTGTTTCTGCTGGCGTGCAGTGCAGCACATGACGCGACTTCCTGCTGTGCTCAAAGCAGAAGTATCGTGGGATTGACTGCTTCCATTGACTTCAATGGAAGCCGCTGTGCGGTTTTCCACACAAATTAGAACATGCTGTGATTTTTTTCCTCTGCAAGCAGAAAATCGCAGGCCATTTCCATTTGTGGGCAGGGGAGAATCATTTATCATAGCATGCCTATGGATGGTTATTGCTGAGGAAATCGTGGCAGGTGTCTGGCCACGATTTCCACAGCGATAATCCGTCTGAGCATTAGCCCTAAATTTATGGTGCTCCTAGGCAATGATCAGTTCCCTTTAAGTATTGAATCTTAGATCTGAAATGACATCTCCACTGCTCAGTACTGCTGTATAATGTTGCTTCTGTGTATGAGATAGGGAAGCAGGACCCATTTTTTGTGTGTGCTGTGAATGGGAGCCATCACAAGTCTACATACTGCAACTCAAGGTGAACTGGTGATAAGTCAATAAATAACTCATAATGGCCAGAATTAAGGGTATTCACTATATACACATAGCAGTCTATTGTGAAAAGTCACCCAAGTTTTAGGTTCACATCTTTAAGAGCACTTAAATAAAAATTGTGAGCTGTTGCACTAATTGCTGTTACTACAATAGTACTAACTGCAGTGCCATTATCGTCTCCAATGATTGGAATTGACAAATGCTAAAAGCCCTAACATTTGCTTTACTATTGACTTTTCTAAATAAAGGCTTATTCTTTACACCCAAGAGTCAACCAGCATATTGTACATGGTATGTCATTTAGGGACTGCTCTTTCAGATATTGGTCCAACAGTTCTATTGTTTGACATTTGTAAGGGGGAAAAAATGTAATATTTTAGATAAACTAATGTATTAAGTGTATGCAAAAACAAACATTTTGTTCATTGAGTCAAGGTGGTGTGGTTTAGACAGAGGAATTGCAACTTTGTAAAGATATCACATCTGCATGCCACCTATAGGTTAGCTTGAGATTTCTTCACACTTTATGGCACCTGCAATAAACTGAAGCCATGACAGTGACAGATATGCTACACAAGACCCAAATGGCCTCCAAAAGATCCCAGCTGCTGTGCTTCTGTTCATGCATGTCTTGTGAACTTCTGTATAAATCCTTCATTCCCATTGTTTAAGGAACTCTGTGGAAGATGCACAGAAACTGAAGCAAATTCCATACCTGGACTAAATACAGAAGGCAAGACAAATATTAGGCTGCAATTAAAGGGGTATTCTGGAACGTTGAGTTTCGCTATTGAGGACAAGTCACCAGATTGTGGGGACTCGCTGCTCAGATCCCTGCCAATCACCTGATTCCCGGTGTCGCTGTCCCTATAGTCCGTGGAGGAAGCAGAAAGCGCAGCTCCCATTGAATTCAGTTGAAGCAGTGCTGCAGTACCAACCCAGGCCACTGCACTATGGACAGCTCTTTCGGCTTCCTCTACTGACCATAGTAACAGCAGCACCAGGAATCAACTGATCGGCAAGTCCCCAACCAATTATCTGATAACCAGTCAAGTAAATGGCAAAACTTAAGAGTTTTGTTAATTTTCTAGCCACTGGCATGGTGGAAGGGCAAAAAAAAGTATACTAAGCAAACTCCCCTTCTCCCAGATGCAGCTAAGCAGCTCCCATGGCCAGGCAGAAGTCAGCACCATGGGAGCTGCTCAGTTGTGCCTGGAGGAGAGGCAAGTATACTTTTACTTTATGCAGGGGCCCAGTAGCTAGAATTTTTCTTCCCATACAAAACCCTTTAAAAATTTTCCAGAAAAATCCTTTTAATATGCTGTATTTTACTAAAGGAGAGTGTAGATCCAAAAAGAAAAGTGTAAAGGGAAGATATTGTTTTAGAATACACCCTTCACTTTGGGAAGGAAAAAAAAACCTAAAAACTGCAAGTGCGGTTCAAGCCAAGTCTTATTTTTAGTGTACCCTGGGCATGTGGGTCCACAGGTCCTTAAAGGGAAACAGTCAAGCAGCACTGTAAACTAAGTTATGTTGGTGGTTGGGGGAACTAATTTATACTCTCCCACTTTCCCATTCAGCACAAAAATATGACTTCAGACTGTGCACAACTCTCCCATGGAAGTCTATGGGACAGCATGCACCATAAACTGAAAAGGATCAGACTTTCGCGCTGCCCAGAGACTATTGGTGGACAGAGCAAGAAATGGAGTGCATAAAAAATAAATCCGCCAGCTACCCGTCACCAATGCAAACAGAATCATAACTTAGTTTATGGTGCTGTTCCAAGATGACAGGTTCCCTTTAAATGGGGCTGCGCTGCAGCTTCCTGCACAGCCAGAGCAATGGTTGAAACTTCTTTGTTCTGTGTTTCAGTAGATTTCAGACCCCAGAAAGCAAAATATGGCATATCTAAGACACCATGCCTTTGGAAGATTGGCCTGTTACTCCAGTATCGTTAGATTAATATCACTCCGATAGAGCCACATAATACAGGCACACGGGCTGTATAGTTTTATAGCAATTTTTATTAGAGTCATAGGCTGGTTCTCTAAGACGACTCCGTACTGCACAAGCAGCATTAGGTGGCAACTTTACAAACAAAAGGTCTCCATTTTCCTGTTTCCAGAAAACATCTTAACGGGTGCCGATGGTCACTTGCCAGACTCTGATCAAGTTGTCTGTGTATCCAGCAAAGAGTGTCTGCAAAGAGCAAGAAAATGAAGTGAGGAACAAAACTGATGGCAATACTGGTTTATTAAGAAATAGGCATTTATATTGGGAGGGTGGAGAGAGACACTTGTATCTCAAGTTATTGTACCATTCAACCAGCTGCTAATCGAAAAGCATGAATTTTTGAACATTTTTTTTAAAAGGACCAGACACAAGTAATTTTTGCATGTGTTGGTTTTATGGCTTTATTTTTTCTTAGGCTGCCAATTTTTTGAGAGTTTTTCCCCCTGTGATACATAAGGCTTTTTAATACCTTTTTTCACAGAATTTTGTGAATCATTAATGTGTACAAAAAGTTTATAAAAATACCTAGGAAAATATTGCTACACTATAAAGTCAGTAAGGGGTAATTTTTTTTGGACGTTTTGATAATCTGTATAGTTTCTGATTACAAGACAGATGGTGATAGTTTAGGTTGGTGTAGGCGGTGGGTAATTTCCACTGTAACTGGACCATCCATATAAGCCAACGTTACAGGGAAAAAACATTCCTATATAGCGATAAGTCACCGGCAGAGCTGGACTGAGGATGGCCAAGACCCTGCAAGCTCTGCCAAGCAGGGGTTCCCAGCGATCCCACAGGAAATTGTACATCCGCTTCCTCTATTCGCTACATAGCGCTGAGTGTTAGCAAAAATCTGAAGGGTTTAGAGGGAAAAAAGTTACATTGAGAATTCATGTATTGCTCAGAAACAGCCTCTGATTTTCAGCAAGGAGCATCAGTTGGCATAAGAAATCATCATGGCAAGGAGAAACCACCCTCTTATAAAGTCAGTAATGTGTTTGCATGTCCCACCTAAATTGTAAGGAGTTTGGTCCTTAATGGGTCAATATCTACAGCTTGGTGCTTGATCACTAGTGCTGAACTGTGCGGTCTGTTTCGTAGCGTTTTTAGAACTGAACAGACTCGACCTTTTCTAGCCCTGAATGGTGCTGACAGAATCCACTGACCATGATGGTTCTGTCCGGCTGCCGTTATGTAGTCCAGCATTTCCCCAGAGGAAAGCTATATGCAGTGCTAGACTAGGTTGTAAATTATATTTAAGGCCATTACCTGTCCATCTGCTGACCAGGCCAGAGAAGTACACTGTGGGGGCTCTGCTTTACTGCTTGTACTGATCACCTCCTGCTTCAGTTCATCCACAATGATCTTGCCCTCCAAATCCTTAAAAACAAAAAGTGCAGAAGTGTTAGCAAAAATCTGAAGTGCTTGGGGGGGGGGGGGGGGGGGGAAGTTACATTGAGAATTCATGTATTGCTCAGAAACAGCCTCTGATTTTCAGCAAGGAGCATCAGTTGGCATAAGAAATCATCATGGCAAGGAGAAAGCACCCTCTTAGGCCTCATGTCCACAGGCAAATTAAGAATTAAAATCTGGATCGTTTTTCCCACACGCAGATCCGCACCCCATAGAAATGCATTGACCACCCGCGGGTAGATAAATACCCACGGATGGTCAATAAAAGTGAATTTAAAAATATCTGGATCATAAAAAAAAATGGACATGCTCCATTTAGGTGCGGATCACGTGTGCGGGAGCTCAGAGCACATAGCTCAATTGATCTCCCGCATGAAAAATAAAAGACAATTACAGTGCATCCGCAGCCCAAATCAGCGTTACAAATCCGCAGCGGATCTGATTTTCTTCGAGGCCTTATAAAGTCAGTAATGCGATTGTATGTCCCACCTAAATTGTAAGGAGTGGTGGGAGAGCTACGTGAGGGTTGAGATTTATACTAGACAAAAGTTAGTCAATGAGTTGTACCCCATACCCAGATCTTGATGCTTGGCCCTGTGGCAGCACACAGCCAGTAGCGGTTGGGACTGAAGCAGAGGGCATTGATGATGTCTCCACTGTCCAGGGTGTACAAGTGTTTCCCCTCGTTCAAATCCCACAACATGGCTTGTCCATCCTGGAAACAGAAAAGGCAAAAAGGTAAATGAAGGGAAGAGCATATATGTATTTTGTACATTATAGAGCGCCAACATATTCCACAGCACTGCAGAGATCGCTCATTTTCAGTTTTCAATGGGACTATATTATCCATTATCCCACTAGAACACAATTAACTTAATAAATCCCATGCAAACAGGGAGATCTCGTGTCCGCCCTCCTGCAAGTACACATAAGGACCTAACCGCAGGCTTGGCCATCAGTGGACAGGAGCTGCAGTTCTGCATCAGTAAGCAAAAGCACCAACGCTCCAAAAACTACTGATAAGCATGGCTTCACTGCATTGTTTTACAAGTGCGACATATCACAATCCATGAAGAAAATGACATGTCAGAGCTGCAGGTCATTGATTTTACCAAACTAGCATCAAGTACTATTGTAAGAAAATTAAGGCACGGTCAGCGTCTGAATGCATTCGATATCCCCAACATGCTAGGAGAGGACTTGGGTCAATCAAAAATTTACTATATGTATTCAATTTTATAAACCGTGCTGGTCCGTGTCAGACTGGTAACACATTAGATAATCAGCTGACAACTCTGGCAATACACATGGAGTATACAGGACACGGTAGTTTAACATTTTTGGCTACCTAGTGTGTATGTCCGACTTTATCCAACTGTCTCGTCACTCAGAAGTCTAGTGTATGATTTATGTAAGACTGCATCAGCAATGCCCACAGCAGATACAATTTTTTTTAGCAACAGTAAGCCTTTGAAGTGCTGACCGATCAACTAACTCTGCATGAAGTTACCTTTAACCATTTATATCCACAGGTTACCAGTAGTTATAATCCAGAACAAACCCAACATACATGAAGAGCATCAACAAACTCCAGACACATGTAAGCACAGGAATGTTGAATGACCAATTTATCCTAACTGCTAAAGTTGAATTCAGATGAGTATTCGATGTTTGCTGTGGAATATATACAAAATCTACCTTTTATTCATACAAATGGGACTTTGCACTGTATTGCATATAAACAGAATAAATCTATATTGGGATATCGGCCCACATCTATGGCAACTACCAATGCAAATCCACAGTATAAATCTGATGCCAGTCACAGATCATGTGGTAGAGTCCCATCAGATGTTTCAGACATGTCAATTGGACATGGGCATTGGCATAAATCACGAGAATCCACACATTCTACTATTTCCCCTCACCTTGCCTCCAGAGGCGCACAGTGATCCATCAGGAGACACAGTGACAGTATTCAGGTAGCCACTATGGCCAATATGGTTGGTCTTCAATTTGCAGTTAGCCAAATTCCAAACCTGAAATTAAGATAAGCAAAGTTAGAATACAGCAAGCTATCACAGCCGGATATAACGGCAGAGAGCATCTAGAAGACATGCAAGGACTTTGGACTATTCACTAACACATTGTACAGTATTTTACCCCCTTCCCAATGTGCACCATTGACATAGCAGTCTGGGGCCTTCTAAAGGACTCCTGGACTGCCATAAATGGCTGCCTATGAAGGTGTGCCTGTGGCACATCTTGATAAAATGCCTGCCAGAAAGTGGTATGATGCATTTCCATAGTAGGAACAAGTTTAATTTCCCAATGGGGGATGAAAGAAAAAGAAAAATGTAATAAGTTTTATCATTAGAAAAAAAAAGTATGATACCATGTAATGTATTGGAAAACTTATCTTAAAGGGGTTGTCCCGCGCCGAAACGTGTTTTTTCCCCCCCCATAGACCCCCCGTTCGGCGCGGGACAAACCCAAGGGACGTGATAAAAAAATATATATATAATTTTACTTACCTGAATCCCGTCTCTGCAGCTTATTTCTTCTTTGCAGCCAAGATGGCCGCCGGGATCTTCACCCACGATGCACCGCGGGTCTTCTCCCATGGTGCACTGTGGGCTCTGTGCGGTCCATTGCCGATTCCAGCCTCCTGAGTGGCTGGAATCGGCACACGTGACGGGGTGGAGCTACGCGATGATGCGTAGAAGAGGGGCGGAGCCAGAACGCCGCTCGTGCCGAGACCGAAGAGAAGACCCTTCTGCGCAAGCGCGTCTAATCGGGAGATCAGACGCTGAAACTAGACGGCACCATGGCGACGGGGACGCTAGCAACGGAACAGGTAAGTGAATAACTTCTGTATGGCTCATATTTAATGCACGATGTATATTACAAAGTGCATTAATATGGCCATACAGAAGTGTATAACCCCACTTGCTTTCGCGGGACAACCCCTTTAAGTCATGCCAAAAAAAAAACAACAAGCCCTCATGTTGCCATGTTAAAGTTTTGTTTTTTTTTGAGAAAGTGAGGAGGAAAAGAAAATGAGAAGGGGTGCAGTATAATGCAATACCATAGTAGTGAATTATACCACACAGCAAATGCAAGATAAAAAAGACAATACTTATTTGTTCATTTTGCCTTCCAAAGAAAAACACAAAAGGGATTTGAAAAAAAAAAAATGGTGCCAATAAAAACTACAGCTTCATCAACAAAAAAATGTGTTATGGGTCTTTGAATGCAGCGATGCAAAATTAAAAAAAGGAAAAAGATTCTCTCCACAACCCATTTAGGCCTCCTTCCCATGGACCTGATGAACCTAATAGCTCATGGATCTATTGAACCTAATAGCTCAGGGCTCACGGTGTGGAATTCCACTGCGGAATTCCGCACCGTGAAATCACCCGACTTCACCCGCGGCATGCTCTATTTGCCGCGGGTGTACGCGCGGATGGCTTCCATTGCAGTCAATGGAAGCTGTCCGTCACGCTATCTTCCGCTGTAGCACAGCAGAAGGTAGCGTGAAACCGCTTCCACGCCTACCGCGTCACATGATGCGGCCGGCCGCATCACGTCGAAGTGTCATGCGGGAGAGAGGACACCAGCTTCGCAGGTAAGTTTGGGGGGTCTCTGGGGGGCGCCGTTACGGGCTTCGCCGTGGAATTCCACGGCAGAGCCCGTCATGGCTGTGTGCAGCCGGCCTTAAACTGATCCTATTACAGTCTTCATTACACAATTGTAATGGCACAATTTTTTATACATTTAAAAATAAACTCTACATGATGCCCCACACCTACCCCGACTCACCTTTACCATCTTGTCCCAGCCGCAGGATACAATGATTGGATTGCTGCTGTTTGGTGAGAAACGGACACAAGAAACCCATTCTGAGTGAGATTCTTCCTGGAGAAAAAAAAAGGCATTTTAAGCTGCCCTCTTTATACAAGTACTGAGGGGTGCAGCGTACCGCAGCTTCCATGGTCCCATCATAATTGCAGGATTGTCAGCCTACTTGATATTGTTCCCATAGGAAACACTCAGGGTAGTTGTTCTAATCATAAGGACCAAATAAGCCATGATACAATGGAGAGAGAGCTTCCTTACCTGCACGGTGTACTTGCACACGCCCAGAGTGTTCCACAGCTTGATGGTCTTGTCTCGGGACCCCGACACGATCTGCCGGTTGTCGGCAGAGAAGGCCACACTGAGGACATCCTTAGTGTGCCCCACAAACCGCCTTGTGGTTGTGCCACTGAGGAGATAAAGCATGTGAGTGCCCACGTCAAAACACCCCTCCCTCTCAGAGGATACCCATCCAGCACACCACTTACGTGGTGAGATCCCACAGCCTCAAGGTCCCATCCCAGGAGCCTGAAAGGGCAAACTGCCCATCAGAGGAGATGACGACATCACTGACGAAGTGGGAGTGCCCACGCAGAGCGCGCTGAGGAACGCCGTAGTTAGTCTCGTCACGAGTCAGCTTCCACATGATGACAGTCTTGTCTAGAATGGAAAGGAAACTGTTAATGTAATATACACTACAGCATATATTATACAGCATGTCTACATTGTATTACGACTGGGCAGTCATATGATAAGTAATACGCAATACAACATGAGACACTGATGAGCATGGGGGCTACTATGAGCGCTAACATTTATTTACTGCAACCTCAGGCTAGTCTGTGCAATTGCCAAGTACCAATGGGCTCCCATGGCAGTTGGAAGTCCAACAAAGGCCTCCAAGTCTGCCATGTAACCAAGCCTATTAAACCTTGTGCTGTCATAGGCTTAGTAGAATGCACTACATAAGTAATGCAGTGTACTATCCTAGCGATCCTATGATCACATCTTCAAACCCACTTCAGGGACAAAAAATTAGTTAAAAACAAACTTTAAAGGAAAGTTTCGCAACAAAACTAAATTTTAAATTGATAAAATACCACAATTTTTTATTTTTTTTAAAAACACAACAGTCAACGGAAGTCGTCCGATCCGCAGCATACCTGCAGCTGACACTGCAGACGTTGCACTGGAAAGCAGGAATAAAAAAAAAACAAACAAAAAAAACCTGCACTGCACGTGTCTGATGGCGAGCTGTGAGGACCATGCGCAGTACAGCGAGCCCGGAAGTGGAGGGATCCGCAGTTTGCAGCCACCAGAATACTACAGGTACGCAGAGCTCAGCGGCAAGGCTGAGTTTATCCGCAGGGAATCTGACCCGCTCGTGGAAATTGGGCCTAAGGCACAGAATAAGCTGTTCTATAAGGGGTTACCCTACTTATAGCTAGCCTCAGGATAAGGCTGCCTGTCCACGAGCAAGGTGTCATTGCGAGATCCACGACGATAAGTCGCACGCAAAGCTCACAGGAGACGCTTTCCATAGGATAACTATGAAAAGCGCAGCCTACTGCACAAGCAGAGGATCAGCAATTTTCCGCTCACGTGATGAAAATCGCAACATGCCGCGATAAGCCTATCATTAATATAGGCTAATTGCGGAGACCTTTTAGTGCTCCCCCATCCCGGAATATTGCCAGCAATACTCCGCCATGGGGAAAGCCATCAGTTCTTTGCGGTGAGCCTATCTGACATATAGGCTCACTGCAGAGAATCGCAGCATGCTGCGATTTGAGTCCTGCAAAGCGGAGAATCGCTATGATTCTCCGCTCGTGGACAGGGGTCTGCATCTTCCATAGCAACGCTATGTAAAGCGTGCACAGCGTTACCCACGGCCAGATTAGCGCTGTAATGCAATGCACAATTGCCCGTGGACATGAGCCCTAACTCATCAAGAAATTGCAGGGGGTCCGCCGCCTGGGACCCCCAGGCAATCAACTGTATTCTTGGACTAGTGCCTGTATACTGAGCTACAGGTAGCAGATATACACTGCACAGTGGCTCCAGTTGGTACTGCAGGCTGCATTCACTTCAATAGGACTCAGCCTGCAGTACCAACCTAGGCCACCACACAATGTATGGAGCTGTCTGCTTCCTGCAGCAACACAACTCCGTGCACAGCCGATCACTGGAGTCCCGGGCGGCAGCCATCCATATTGAGAGGCCACAGCAGTTATAAGTGGACACCCCCTTTAAGGAACCCAGCAGGATGGGGCGTACAAGAGGGACGCAGAAGGAGAAGCAGCACATAACAGAGCAGTACGGAGGCCAGCAGCCGCTGCACACAGGAACAGCCCACACACCGCCGCCTGCACCGCCCGCATCTACAAACAACATATACCCGGCCGGCGCCATACTTCACTACGTCCGCACATGTATCTCACCCCGGGAAGAGCTGAGGATCATGTCCGGGAACTGTGGGGTGGTTGCAATCTGCGTGACCCATCCATTGTGCCCCTTAAGGGTACCCCGAAGGGTCATCTGCTCGGTCATGGTTGTAGCTTGCTTGGGGACGCTCCACCGGAGAAGGATGGAGGGGGATTGAATCCGTCGGGTCTAAAGACACCGGAAAAAGGCGGAAACGAGGGCAGGCGAGGCTTATATAGAAAACGTGAGAGCTGGCGTCATGACGTCACGGGAGGAAATACGTCAGTCGTTTGCCGTAACGTGGCGGCTCACATGGAAGGAGGGCCTATTAGGGTCGAGTTTCTCTTGGCCGGGATGACGTCACGAAAAGGGGCGGGTCGTAAAGCTACAGCGACGGATCCATATAGATACTAGAGAGAACTTCGATGGCCGCTGTTAGCTCAGTATATGTGCGGGATGCGCTTACACTGCGGTTATGACGTAGTGTGTTATACCGTATTAGTGCTATGTGTTGGACGTCGGCTGATGGATCTTCTTCATCATTGACTTTTTTTTTTTTAATTAATAACTTTATTGATAAACACAGATAAGGTATACAATGTGTGCAACAGCACAGGTTGATGTGATATGTCGTGCCCCATTATTGTGCATCTGAAAATGATGGCACTGCTTCTAACCGGGTCAGTTGTCATTGCTAATAACGGCCAGCCTTCATTTGTGTCCATGTTTCCAAAGTATATGCAATATATATATATATATATATATATATTTTTTTTTTTTCAAGGGGTTGTCCAGTTGGAAACTATTGATAGGCCAATCCTCAGGGTAGTCCATCAATAATAGATCAACAACCCAGGATTCTTGCTGAGCTGCCGAGCAGCTGTTTGCTGGGTCGGTGTGCTCATGCACTCAGCTGATCTCTGCAGGAAGCAGACAGCGCCGTTCTTGCCACAGTGGCCAGATTTGGTATTGCAGGCCAAGTTGCCAATGAAGTGAATAGGAACTGGCGTGATGGATAATGAAAGTCTGAGCAGAAGCCTTTATAATGAACAAAAGCTTTAGGAGAGGTGTATAATAACCTCAACCAAGTAAGGCCCCTGCCTATGGCCGGGTTGGATCCCGCTGCAAGAATTCTCGCAGCGGGATGCAGACCCATCCCCCTGCAGAGGCCTGCGGCTCACCCACTCCTGGTGTCTCCGAAGCTCTGTGATGTGCCGGCGCATGCCCCGCTGGCGCATGCACAGAGCGGGGCTGGGAGCTCTTCACTGACATTTCTGTTTGGGCTTCTGCGATCCCCGCTCAGAAATAGAACATGCCGCGGTTTGTTTTCCACGTGTGATTTCACGCCGACAAATCGCGGCCGTCTACCTAGGATTGCGTTTTCTCATGCAATCCTATGGCAGCGGCCACGGGCAGAAATTCTGCAGGAAAGCCCGCCGCAGAATTTCTGCCTGTGTGTAGGGGGCCTAAGAGATTTGTTTGAGGAAGTTAAGAATGTAACTGCTCGGGTATAGGGAGGTTTGGTTGGGAACAAACTTAAGCTAAAAAAATATTTGACTTCCGAAACTCTAGTGAGTGGGTTGGCAGTAATGGTGCACACCTTTAGAAGGAGGATGTGGGCAGAGTCTTCAGACTAAAGGCATGGAGGGCTTATTGTCTTACACGTAATAACATTGGCGAGACCATCAGAGCTTGGGGTTGATAATGTCTTTTAGGCACAAATCTAGTTTGGTTCCTGCCTGGAGATTGGCCGCAGACGGGCATGCTTTCGCTGCTGCCTCCAATTCCAAAACCTTGTGCCCGCTCTCGTTTCCATCGTGCTGCAATTTGAATAAAACCTCTCCAAAGCGCTGTCTAGTGAGCCTCCCATAAGGGGGAGGAAACTGATCTGCCTAATATAAGGGACATAGTACGAAACAGAGCTCAGTGGGGTATCCTGTTTAAAGCCCGTGAGTAGCAGGTAGCAACCCTCCAGGCCCGCAATAGTTAAGGAGTGAGTAAATGGAACTGCGCTACCGAAACAAATAGCGACCTCCTTAGTTTTAGTTGAAGCTATAGCAGAGTAGAAAGTTAGGAAGTAGGGGGAGAGGTAATGGGGAGAGGAGTTTTGGAACAAAAAATGTGTCTCCTGTAGGCAAGAAATATCTGCATGAATGCTTCTGTAGTTTTGGAAGGCTTTTGAGTGTTTATGGGGAGAGTTGAGGCCTCGTACATTATGGGATACAAGTTTCTGAGCCAATGGGGATTACTAGAGAGAATTATGTTGGGTAATAGATAGAGATGAGCGAGTATACTCGCTAAAGGCAATTGCTTGAGTGAGCATTGTCCATAGCGAGTACCTGCCCGCTCGAGACTGCAGGTTCGGGTGCCGGCGCGGGGGAGCGGTGAGTAGCAGCTGTCATCAGGAGGGAGCGGGGGGGAGAGAGGGAGAGAGAGATCTCCCCTTCGTTCCGCCCTGCTCTCCCCCGCAGCTCCATGCCTGCTGCCGGCACCTGAACCTGCAGTCTCGAGCGGGGGAGATACTCGCTAAAGGCAATGCTCGCTCGAGCAATTGCCTTTAGCGAGTATACTCGCTCATCTATAGTAATAGATAGTGGGTGGTCACAGCTCCGGGAAAGGGGAGAAGGGAGGACAGGGGCAGAAGGAAATAGCCAAGAAACCAAGGAACAACAAATTGGAGTAAGGCCGCATGGGCAAAATTGAATTGTGGAATCCGTGTGGATGATCCGCAGTTCAGTATGCCCATAGACAATCATTGGGCATCCACAGGTAATTAAATACCTGCGGATTGCACACACAGGATAAAAATCGCAGCATGCTCCATTTTCTGCGGATTTCCACATGGACGACTTCTACGCTGCCTATACCAATATATAGGGCTCGCACTGCATGGTACGCAGAGAAATAGAGCGTGCTGCAATTTATTGTGCGTATCAATACGCAGTGTCTACACACGCCTGTGCATGGATCAATGAAAGTCCATTGACTTTCATTGACTATTCACTGCATATCACGCAGCCATGAAACGCACACATAATATGCAGTGAAAACACGGTCATGACATGAGGGACTAGCCCTCAACCAAAGTAAAAGCAAAGAGAAGAAGATACCTGATAGTATGAGGAAGGGAAACCAAAGGGGAAGAGACAGAAAGGACAGCTAGAGCAGTATAAGGGAGATCAGTACTCAAACAGTGAAGAACAATTAAAGGGAGGTCAACCAACAAGCATGTGTGAATTCCAGACCATTAGTTCCGGTGGTCAAAGAAAAAGAAATGGGACTGCCCACGGACTCACCCCAGGGAGTCATCAGTCCGGAAAATATGACAATATAAAAAGGAGAGAGTAACCCCCTTTTATGGATACAAAGTTAATTCTGGGACGCCAACATTGATAGCCTATGAGTTTGTAGAATGTAGATGTGGACTGATATGCCGCAGGATACTATATGGAGCCTGTATGCTTCTCATCTTGCATCCAAGCTAGAGACAACCGAACAGAGTACTATAAATAAATCAAAATACTAACGACAACGTCCGTGAGTACGTGAGTTACATGCTCGGCCCCTGATCACATGGCAGTGACGTCATCAAAGGTCCTTCATCCCCAGTGAGTGAGTTAGATGCTCCGCCCCTGATCACATGACTTTGATGTGATCACAGTTCCTGTAAGCACACAGCTGCTGTCCGGCTAAGTGTTTGTTTGTATTCCATAGCAACTGAGGCCATGGGTGTTTAAAGGGGATGAAATACTAATGAACACCTACAGCAGCCATATGCTTACAGGACCTGTGATGATGTCACTGTCATGTGATCAGTCACCTGCGTGGGAGGCGTCCGGGGTCACATGACCAGGAGGGGGATTAGTGCGTGCAGGACTCTGCTTTACTAATATATATGCCTTCCTCAGTCATCCTTTACCCCCAGCAAGCTGGGTACTCATTTTACCGACCTCAGAAGAATGGAAGGCCGAGTCAACCTTGAGCTGGCTACCTGAACCAAGTGGGGATTGAACCTGCAAAATATATATATATATATATATATATATATATATATATATATATATATTTAGATGATCCCTTTGCTCTGATATTGTAGTCACTTATATCAGTGTTACAATCACACAGAGAAAGTTTAATTAAATCCCGATAATTCCTTCTAGGAGTTGATTTTGTTTTTTAAATAAGTGTATCTATCAAATATATGATCGCATTTTCCAAAACCTGTACTGTATTATTATTATGTTTTCCATATTTTATGAATTCTTCTGGTGAGCAGCTGCGGGGGATTTTCTTGGTGTGGAGAGTGGGTGACATGCTAGGTCAGTGGCAGTGGGTCATGTGCTGTGGGAGGGATAGTGGGTGATGTGCTAGGTGGGTGGGAGTAGGTGACAGTTTTGGTCAGGAGCAGTAGGTGACATGCTAGGTGATGGGCACTCTATGACATCCTGGCACCTGAAGAATCTATTTCTATCTGCCTGGTTCCAGTTCAATTAAATGCTATTCAGTTTCACTGACATAACACCCGTTTTAGTTCTTTTGGATATTAGTTCTGGACATTAGAGCATATCTTTTTCACCATTCACATTTATGATGTAATGCTTTAATATATTCTTTAAATGTGTGTATGTCAAAGGGGGAGCGGCCTCTGCAGGTTGGGTGGATAGGGGTCTTACCTCAGCTTGTGCCTTATCAGGAGATCTGGCGGGTACCACTCACAATAAAATGACAGGGTCCGTCCACCCACACGGAGTGGGCTTCGGGATCCACAATCAGGTAGCAGCTACTGAGTCTTAAACCTGGAAATAGGCCGTAGTGCAGCTCTGCATTAAAGTAGATAATGGCTTGTGTCAAAACATGGAGACAGTTCCAGCCTGTATGCTGCAAACTATTGTCAATAAAGCAAACAGGAAATCTTCTGAGGGATTGGAGGTATCACAGTTGAACATTACAAACACTAACTAATGCCCTAAAATGTCCAGAATTAGCAGGGTTTCACTCACCCTTCACTCGGTGGCAGTCTCTTAGTGAAAAATCCTGTTTGCGCCTTAGTGACGGAGCCAAATTTTGGAAATCTGACATGTGTCACTTTAACATAGAATAACTCCTTAAAGGCTTTGTATATCCAAGTAATTCTGACATTGTTTTTTCGCCATATATTGTACTTCATTTAGGTGGTAAAAACAGACTGATAGAACCTGTGTATATTTATTAAAAGTACCAATATTGGGAAAATTTTGAAAATAATTGTCATTTTTTCACATTTTCAACTGTAATATCTCAAATATGTGCAAACATACTGTACAAATTTTTAATAAGATATATATTTCCATCTGTTTACTTTATTCTAAATGCACATTTGAAAAATGTTCGTGTTTTTTTAACCATTTCGGAGACGTACAAATTTAACATTACTTTTCAGCATTTTGAGGAACACTTTGTTTTCTACGCCAAGCCAAGATTGCAAAAGGCTAGTGTTGGACTAGTTTTTGTAAAACAAGAACATTAGAGCCGATAATCGATGTTCACTTTTCATTTCAAATCATTTAGTGATTGATAGCAACACATTCGAGTCATTTTCTCTTAGGATATCTAAAAAGTGTCAGTTCTTCCATCGTTAAAAATCTTTGCCAAGGTATTCATATGGAGATACCAACACAAGACATTTGCTTCACTACTGTTCATAATACGTGACAAAGTAAAGTTTCCTTTTAGAGCTAATTAAACTATTACTGCATATTAATAAGGCGGATTATAAGCAATTATCTAATATAATGTTCTTATCAAAATTACCCTGTCATATCTTGGCAGTAGATGTCAGTGGAATTCCTGCCACTACCCTAGTACTGGTGTTCCCTCTGTTGCCCTGTATAGTATTCGTGACCCTCTATGACCCCCCATAGTAGTACTGTGTCCTTTCTGTGGTTTCCCATAGTACTGGAGGCCCCCTTCCGTGGCCCCATTTAACTCTGACGTCTCCCTTTTGTGTCCCCTATACCACTGGAGTAGCCTCCCATAGCACTGGAATAGCCCCGCATACCTCTGGAGTCCCCCTTCTATGGTGCCCAATAGCTGCAGAATTCCCCTTCTGTGGCCCCCACAGCTATGGAGTTCCTCTTCTGTGGCCCCCTACAGCACTTAGATGACCATGAAGATTTCCTCCAGTCAGGACTCATCTTTGCACACTCTTACCATACTACCCTAGTACTAGTGTCCACTCTGTGCCCCCCATAAACTAGTGTCCCCTCTGTTGCCCTGTATAGTATTCATGGCCCTCTGTGACCCCCCCCCCTTAGTACTGTTTCCTCTCTGTGGTTCCCCTTAGTACTGGTGTCCCCCTTCTGTGCCCCAATGTAGCTCTGAAGTCTCCCTTTTGTGTCCCCTATACCACTGGAGTGGCACCCCATAGCACTAGAGTAGCCCCTCCCATACCTCTGGAGTCTCCCTTCTGTGGTGCCCCCCATAGCTGTGGAGTTCCCCTTCTGTGGCCCTCTATAGCACTGGAGTAGCCCCCATACAGCTGGAGTCCTCCTGTGGCCCTCCATAGCGTTGGGGTACCTTTTGTGCCTCTCTTCCCTGAATTTAGAGCAACACAAATTTCTCTTACATTCTATCTGCTCGGACATTGCTGTCTCTCAGTCAGTGCAGGCTGCTCCTCACCCTCTCTTGGCAGTACTACACTGACGTCATCTGTCAGATTCATTGCAATATTTCATAGTGCTTTTATGGAAGAAACCTCCTGCAATACGTCACCATCTGGGGCATTATACTATTGCACATACAGGATGGAATATTTTAAGGCTGACACTTCATATGCCGGTGTTAATATAATCCCCACTGGAGTAGGATGTGCCAAACGTATTCAGAGGTGCATGCCTCTAAGGCCAGGCTCAGATGGTTGTAATTCACAGCATGCCATCCGCGAGAGGCATGTGCATCATGTAGCAAGTACGCAAGGACATTGTGAAGTTGCTGCACACCGCCCATCACCATGTACTATCTTGGCGTGTAAGCATGGATAACACATACCAAGACAGCATATGCTGCGATTTGTCTTGTGCGCATTTTTGCGCAATTCATATAAGCAGCACCATGGCCCCCCTATGGGAGATTGGTACAGCGTATTTGGAGTGCAAAATTTGCAATAAATAAGCTACAGAAACATGGTCATGTGGGCTCATCCTTAAAGGGAATCTGTCACCAGGTATGAGCACCAAGTAAAGGTGGCCATACAGCAGGTTCCCTGGAGTCTGGGGAGGTATACCTGGCCTAAATAGACTTCTCAGCATCTGAGGCACCAGACCAGAAAGGACTGCCATATCCCCCTGAATATTGTAAGAGGGAAAATAGGACAAGGGATTTGAACAACTAGAGAAACTGCAAAGCTGAGAGGGATGTGGCCGGTAAATGTGGCTCATTGGGAGGCGCGGGGGAGAGAGGGGAAAGACAGGATGTCTGGCACGCATAACACATACTGAAAGTAAGAAGAGAAGGCGAGAGGGGAGTGGAAAGGGAGGACTAAACGTTGTACGGCTATCTTAGTATATCTTGACAAAGTGTGTGGATTTTATTTTATTTGATTTGATTTGTGTCATTTGATTTACTGATATCCAGATGCCCCCTGCGTGGGGAACTCATTAAAGCTGTTTAATATGCCATATTGTAAATTTTCAATAAAATACTTTGAAACAAAAAAGTTCCTTTTTTGACCTTTTTAGTTTGTGCCAAAGTTTTTGAGGTATTTTCACACCAATTTTCAGTTGATAAATCTCCTCAACACAGTGCCATGGCTCTGATGTATGGAGCTACAGTGACATGTAACTCTGTAGACTCTGCCATGCACATGAGGTCTTACTTTTCCTCTGCTGAGTTTGTCCTTTTATAGCTCAACTTTCTGTGCAAGAAAAGCAAGTCCACTGCTAGCAGTAATGGGGAAGTTCCTCTATTACATTTATGGCACATAAGCTGGAACTAGTGACACAAAAAAAAATTGTAAGTAACTTTAAAAACCTTAAAGATATTCAGGCACGGCGCTAACCGACTTTAAACTATATTATCTGGTGGGCCAAATCGGATACATTTGCCACTGGCTTTCTGATTCAGGCCTTCCAAACTTGGCGCGGTGCTCTCCCAGCTGCAGACGATATTTGAAACTTACATCGGGGAAGGGCGCTTGTGGACTGCAGGAGAAGCAGCTTCACCGGTCTTTCTCCTCACTGCTTTGTTACCTGAGGCTGCAGCGGCAGACAATTTATGGCTTTTCAACACCGCTTTACTGGCCTTCCAGGACCTACAGCCTTGCCAGCCGTCCAGCCACTCAGCTCCAAAGGGTGTCAACCCCCTGTCAATCTTGATTCCACCAGGACTTCCTGGTGGCGTCAAGATACAATAATACAAAATAGTATATAAAAATAGCAAGTGCCCAGATAAATTCTATAAAATCTGGGGGATTTGGTGGGGCTCATCAACCACAACCCACATGTAAAATGCATGTCAGCAGTTGGTGGACCAAATGAGATCTTTGAATCATCCACGTGCCATTTAGCACTTCATAGTATGGGGACTATATCCTGAATTTTACGAGGTATCTTTTCAACTGTGTTATGTTATATAGTGTATACAGTGTTAAGTAACCAACAGTCTTGTATGTTTGAACTGTGTTACTCTCAGGTTTGTCACTTAGTAATATAATTTGGTATGTTCTTACATTCTCAATAAAACAAGTTTAAATAAAAAAAGTAACTTTAAAAAATCTTTGAGGCAAAATTGATGCCTACTTGGCATTGCAAATCTCTGTTTATTAACAACTCCCATATTAATCTTAATTTTTGCTGGTTCAGTTATGTTGTTTTCTTACACCTTGCTCTGCTTCTAATACACCAATTTGGCTATATGTCATCCTCGCGGTTCATGCTTGGGCCTGCACACCCACTCATTCTTCTAAAGCAGTTTTTCTAGTATTAACAAGCAGTTTTTGCTCCAATCACTTTGTTATGAAGACATATGCTCATGGTTTTCTACCTTAAGGACTATGCTCGATGGAACCGAACAGCGCAGAATGGACCCCATTATCTATAATGGAATCCGTTTGGTTTCTGCCAAGCTGCCCGGCTTCTGGACAGAAGAAAACTGCTGCATGCAGCGCTTTTTCTTCAGGTATTTTGAGCTGGTTCTACAACAGAACCTGGAGGTTCAAACGCAGGAGTGAAACCGTCCCTACCTTATTAATTTTGTCTATGAACAACTATCAGAGTAGTTATGTAATGATGATCAATCTTCTATTACAATGTTTTTGGTCTAAAAATACAAAAGTATTAGGCTGCCTTCACACATGCAGGATCGGCTGCCGAATTTCGGCTTGCAGTAGTCCTTATGGAAATACCACAGCGTTTACAGTACAAGCCAAGTGAATAAGATGTAATAAAACTCCTTCATATGTAGTGAAACGTTTTCAGCTGTACAAATGCTAGAAATTAGAAAACTGAATCCTCAGCATGTCTAAATAAATAAAATAAATCTTGTTCTTTGTATAGCATCAACTTATTCCGCAGCGCTTTCAGGTAATTTATTACCCCCCCTCCAAGCTGGGTACTCCTTTTACCAACCTCGGAAGGGTGAGTCAACCTTGAGCCGGCTATGGGAGTATTATTACACCAGACCCCTGTAAACTAGATTCTACTAACACACACAGACATAGAAAAAAACGACTCAGACCAAGTATAGTGAGTTAAATAATGTAAAATTTATTTTTATTTTTTATGTTTTGGTTCTTGCCTCCCATCACTCACAAAGAGCGTACAGCAACACGTAGGACAGGAAAAAACCCCAGTGGAAGAAACCTGCAGGGAAACCATGGCTGCTGTACTGCCCTTCCTCCAGGCATACTAAGGGAGGTAACACTATAAAATGTGTGCAATGTGAAGGTGTGTGATTATCTATAGTGACTGCATGTGACTATCTACGATGACTGCATGTGACTATCTACGATGACTGCATGTGACTATCTATAGTGACTGCATGTGACTATCTACGGTGACTGCATGTGACTATCTACAGTGACTGCATGTGACTAACTAAGGTTTGTTTATGGCTGTACGGTGTGTGTATGTGTGTGTGTGCACATGTATGAGTAGGAGCCATGTGTGCATGTGTGTGATTATAAAAATGATACCGCTCTTCATCAGACGAGGCTGGTGTCGAGATCCTCCTCTGCTTGGCAGAATTTCTTCAACAATGGATACCGGTGGAGGATCTTGCAGAGCAGGCAGTACGGATGCTTGAATCGTTTCTCGCTGATGATGAAGTCTTCCTCGTCCATCCTGAATAGGGGGATAGCCAAGCTGTGATCCATCCGCCGCTCTCTTGTCCATGCCCAATGGGAAGGGGCTTCTGCCATGACCTAGAATTAAACAGTGTATGAATATCATTAGCACCACTGACTCTTCATCAAAGACTGGAGTATTTTATATTATTTCTACTAACCAGATCACACGTGGTTCGGTCCACCCAAGCTCTAAATCCCATCTGGCGGAGCAGCTGGTCCCGTTGCTGGAAGAGTAGGTCTGTGTTCTCCATCCAGGTGTCTCCTAAGGCCCAGGGGTAGATCTGCCACCGAAAGGGGAGTTCTTCTTCCATTTGGTTGGCTAAGAACCTGGTAGAAAAAAATTAAACGAGATGATAGAACACGTCAGAACAGTGTAGAGCGGATTATCTATATAAGAAGGAGAGACCTGAAGAAAAGGGGAGAGCTAATGAACACTAGTAGAAGTAATGTCACCGGATCCTGGAATCTTCTCCATATATCACTTTCCTTTTTTATGACTTATTTTAGTATAGATGTTTATATTTATACATCAGCATGTATATAAATATATGTTATAATAAAAACTCACAGAGCTGGGAAGAAGTTCTTTCGATACTCCTCGGTACTTAGTCCAGCTCTCCTGAAGTACACGAGGACCATCGCCAGGAGGTACTGGTGGGAGGAGAAGGACGGTTAGAGGCTACGACTGCTAACAAGTAAAGAATATAATACCTACTCTGGATGGTTAAATCTCATTGTTACATCTAATAATGACTAGTATGTCACCAGGTTATACAGTGCGGTGTATCTCCAGGACTATTATATTAGCATAAGTCCCTATATGTATGTATGGTGCATATTCTGTAATATTACCTTGTCGGATATCTTCATGCAGCCATCACAGGCGAGGAACATCCAGAAGTATTTTTCCTCTAGAAAAAAAAAATATAAAAAAATCAAGACTTCATCAATAAATGTACCAATTTGTATAGTGAATCCAGTAAAGTTACATGATTTCCTCTGGCACATAACACTGAAATAAGCAGCAGCGGTGGAAGCATTGCATTGCAGTGAATTAATTCTGGGATGAAATCTGCAGCATTTCAGCAATAAATAGAGCAGCTGTGGATTTGAAGATCTGTAGCACAACTTTCCTCCATGGCTGATTTCTTCTGCACCAAGTGAATGGGGTTTGTGAAAACCTCATTCACTTACATTGTACTGTACATTGCTGCGAAACGGCAACCTGCATCCCCAGCCAATTCTGCAGGAAATCTACTGTGTGTAAACTGAAGCTAAAAAACATAAAATTGTTGTAATATATAAAGAATATCAGTGACATAAAGCAGTCTGACAGCTTCATCTTGGATAATGTGTACCTGGTTCAACACTACAACCATTGGAAAGGCCCAATGTGTCTTACCGAGGACACGGAAGAATGCTGCCATCTCCTCCTGCGGTTGGGACTGGTCATCCCTCCTCCTTTTCTGAGGGTCTTCCTCACATGGACTGGGATCCCTCTTCCTCTTCCGTCCTCTGTCGCCTCTTCTGAACAAGGTTCGTAATATATCAACTACGGCGTCCATGATCCTTAACAGGGGGAATAATAAGGGATTATTATTAGGACAAACACTTCCATGGTAGCTGCATTAAACATGTAGATCCCAGTGCAGTCCCTATAGACCTGTCAGTACATTATGTGTATATGTCCCTATAGACCTGTCAGTACATTATGTGTATATGTCACTATAGACCTGTCTCTACATTATGTGTATATGTCCCTATAGACCTGTCAGTACATTATGTGTATATGTCCTTTGTGAGACAGTGACTGACAAAGTGCTGGAGGGTGGATACGTGCCACCGAGTGGCCTGGGCTCGGTGGAGGAAGCCAGCATTTCTGTGTCAGTAACGTTATGTTACTGACACGTTGTAGTTTTGTAAGTGGCTCCAAGCTGCATAGTCCGGGCCGGCTTTTCCTGGAGTGGTCAAAGTGAAGGGTGGGATGGCCACTCCCACGTACCAGGTGAGGCTGGTACCAGGCCTTATAAAGCCTGGGCCTGCAGGTCAGAGAGAGAGAGCGTCTGGCTGAGAGCCAGAGAGAGGACTCTGCGGAGCAAGGAGCCTGGCTAGCCCAGCATGTGGGCTGAGAGAGCCAAAGGCGAGGTTGACAGGGTGACGCCCCTAACCTCAACACCCAGGAGGGTGTGGTGAGACCTCCACAGGTCTGAGGACCGGACTGGCTATGTGACGTTTTGAAGTGAGTAGTCAGGGCTGGACTCTGTGTAGTAAGCGCTCAGACGAGCAGGTGATTATTTTATGTTGGCCTGATGTCAAGGCCTGGTTTATTTGTGTTGTATGCTGCAATAAACCCAGGCGAAGCCTGGACTAAAGGACCTTTTGTTGCCCGGTGTCACTGTCTCTGGCCGCGGATGCCCACGCTGCTACTGACCCTAAACCCTAATCCCTCACACCTTATAGACCTGTCAGTACATTATGTGTATATGTCCCTACAGACCTGTCATTATGTGTATATGTCCCTATAGACCAGTTTTTACATTATGTGTCTATGTCCCTATAGACCTGTCTCTACATTATGTGTATATGTCACCATAGACCTGTCATTACATTATGTGTATATGTCACCATAGACCTGTCATTACATTATGTGTCTATGTCACCATAGACCTGTCATTACATTATGTGTATATGTCCCTATAGACCTGGCAGTACATTATGTGTATATGTCCTTATAGACCTGTCAGTACATTATGTGTCTATGTCCCTATAGACCTGTCAGTACATTATGTGTCTATGTCCCTATAGACCTGTCAGTACATTATGTGTCTATGTCCAGTCCCTCCCTGTGTAGTAACTGAACACTATAATTTCATAGCTTACCTGGAGGTCACATCAGCTCTTCTACACAGAAAAGAAGAAATAAAGAAAATGTCAATAAAGATTTATGGAAATGCAATAAAAAAATATCTCTGTATTTATTCATGCATACAATATATAATCTTGAAAAATATGCAGCATTCCCAAATAAATCAGGTGCAATGGTGATTATTTGCCCAAAAGTTACATTTCTGTCCTCTTAGAGGCACTTTTGACAAATAATGAATCAGTGCTGATACTAAATATTTTAAAAAGTTTCAGTAAATTGCTTAAAGGGGTTGTACAAGGTTAAACTTTTATGCAAAAAGAAGTCCCCATGTGAAAAACGTAAGTAGGGGCTCATACTCGTGTCTCCCCACTCCCTGCAAATCCCCGCCAGCAGCTCCAAGTCTCCCAACTCACATAACGTTTACAGGCTGCAGTGACGACCCGTAAACCCGCTGCTGCAGCCAATGGCAGAGCTCAGCCTGTACATATTATGTCAGCGAGGAGACCCCGAGCCGCCGGTGATTAGTGGGGAGAAGGGAGTGAGAACTGTTTATTATATTTTCCACACTTGGGACCCCTTTTCGCATGAAAGTTTTAACTTGAACAATCCATTTAATTAACATTAATAAAAGTAAAGCCATATAAATAATTCATCATAGTAGTAAAATATATTTATTTATTTACATCGCATAGAGCACATTGCATATATCCATCACATAGATCACATTGCATATATTGATCACGTAGATCACATTGCATATATTGATCACGTAGATCACATTGCATATATCCATCACATAGATCACATTGTATATATCCATCACATAGATCAAATAGCTTAATTCAATTATTTTAATATACATTATTCAATTGTTGCTCATAATTATATACATATAATACAAATAAACTGTACATATAGAATACATTGTATAGAAAAGCCTGATAAATACAAACTCATGGCCATATTTATTCCTCATCATCCAAATCCCCAAGTTAATTCAGTACCCCCATTACATCTTCTCATATATTCATTAACCCAAATATCTTCTCATTAAAGGGGTTGTCCCGCGCCGAAACGGGGGTTTTTTTTTTTTCAACCCCCCCCCCCCGTTCGGCGCGAGACAACCCCGATGCAGGGACGTACAGAAAGCTTACCGGAGCGCTTACCTTAATCCCCGCGCTCCGGTGACTTCTATACTTACCTGTGAAGATGGCCGCCGGAATCCTCTTCCTCCGTGGACCGCAGCTCTTCTGTGCGGTCCATTGCCGATTCCAGCCTCCTGATTGGCTGGAATCGGCACGTGACGGGGCGGAGCTACACGGAGCTACACGGAGCCCCATAGAGAACAGGAGAAGACCCGGACTGCGCAAGCGCGGCTAATTTGGCCATCGGAGGGCGAAAATTAGTCGGCACCATGGAGACGAGGACGCTAGCAACGGAGCAGGTAAGTAAAAAACTTCTGATAACTTCTGTATGGCTCATAATTAATGCACAATGTATATTACAAAGTGCATTAATATGGCCATACAGAAGTGTATAGTCCCACTTGCTGCCGCGGGACAACCCCTTTAATTAAAACTATCCATACTTATTAATAATCCAAATTCTGATTAAACCCATGGACATAAATAGCTGTCAATATGCATTGACCAATTATGGCTATATGGGATAACATAAACCAGCATTGCATGTATTAGATTTGGTTCTTACTAGAGAGGAGCGAGCACCAAAATGCTCGGGTGCTCGTTACTCATGACAAAATTTTCACGATGCTCGAGGGTTGATTTCGAGTGACGAACCCCATTGAAGTCAATGGGCGACCCGAGCATTTTTGTATATCGCCGATGCTCGCTAAGGTTTCCATTTGTGAAAATCTGGGCAATTCAAGAAAGTGATGGGAACGACACAGAAACGGATAGGGCAGGCGAGGGGCTACATGTTGGGCTGCATCTCAAGTTCCCAGGTCCCACTATTAAGCCACAATAGCGGCAAGAGTGCCCCCCCCCAACAATTTTTACTTCTGAAAAGCCCTCATTAGCAATGCATACCTTAGCTAAGCACCACACTACCTCCAACAAAGCACAATCACTGCCTGCATGACACTCCGCTGCCACTTCTCCTGGGTTACATGCTGCCCAACCCACCCCCTCGCATGACCCAGTGTCCACAGCGCACACCAAATTGTCCCTGCGCAGCCTTCAGCTGCCCTCATGCCACACCACCCTCATTTCTATTTATAAGTGCGTCTGCCATGAGGAGGAACCGCAGGCACACACTGCAGAGGGTTGGCACGGCTAGGCAGCGACCCTCTTTAAAAGGGGCGGGGCGATAGCCCACAATGCTGTACAGAAGCAATGAGAAATATAATCCTGTGCCACCGCCATCAGGAGCTGCACACGTGGGCATAGCAATGGGGAACCTATGTGCCACACACTATTCATTCTGTCAAGGTGTCTGCATGCCCCAGTCAGACCGCGGTTTTTATAAATAGTCACAGGCAGGTACAACTCCGCAATGGGAATTCCGTGTGCACCCACAGCATGGGTGGCTCCCTGGAACCCACCGGTGGTACATAAATATATCCCATTGCATTGCCCATCACAGCTGAGGTAATGTCATGTTAAATGCAGATGGGCTTCGGCCCACACTGCATGCCCCAGTCAGACTGGGGTTCTTTAGAAGTGGACACATGCAGTTACAACTCCGCGTGGACCGACAGCATGGGTGGGTGCCAGGAAGCCACCGGCGGTACATAAATATATCCCATTGCATTGCCCATCACAGCTGAGGTAATGTCATGTTAAATACAGGTGGGCTTTAGCCCACACTGCATGCCCCAGTCAGACTGGGGTTCTTTAGAAGTAGACACATGCAGTTACAACTCCCTGTGAACCCACAGCATGGGTGGCTCCCTGGAACCCACCGGCGGTACATAAATATATCCCATTGCAGTGCCCAGCACAGCTGATGTAATGTCATGTTAAATGCAGGTGGGCTTCGGCCCACACTGCATGCCCCAGTCAGACTGGGGTTCTTTAGAAGTGGACACATGCAGTTACAACTCCCTGTGGACCCACAGTATGGGTGGCTCCCTGGAACCCACCGGCGGTACATAAATATATCCCATTGCATTGCCCATCACAGCTGAGGTAATGTCATGTTAAATGCAGGTGGGCTTCGGCCCACACTGCATGCCCCAGTCAGACTGGGGTTCTTTAGAAGTAGACACATGCAGTTACAACTCCCTGTGGACCCACAGCATGGGTGGCTCCCTGGAACCCACCGGCGGTACATAAATATATCCCATTGCAGTGCCCAGCACAGCTGAGGTAATGTCGTGTTAAATGCAGGTGGAGTTCGGCCCACACTGCATGCCCCAGTCAGACTGGGGTTCTTTAGAAGTGGACACATGCAGTTACAACTCCGTGTGGACCGTCTGCATGGGTGGGTGCCAGGAAGCCACCAGCGGTACATAAATATATCCCATTGCATTGCCCATCACAGCTGAGGTAACGTCCGATTAAATGCAGGTGGTCTTCGGCCCACACTGCATGCCCCAGTCTGACCGGGGTTTTTAATACATGGACACTGGCAGGTACAAATCCCTAATGTGAAGTCCCTGTGGACACACAGCATGGGTGGCTCCCTGGAACCCACCGGCGGTACATAAATATATCCCATTGCAGTGCCCAGCACAGCTGAGGTAACGTCAGCTTTAATGCAGGTGGGCTAAAAATTACTAGGATTACAACGTAGGCGAGGGCCCCAAAAAATTGGTGTACCAACAGTACAAATGTACTTCAGAAAAATTGCCCATGCCCAACCAAGAGGGCAGGTGAAACCCATTAATCGCTTTGGTTAATGTGGCTTAATTTGTAACTAGGCCTGGAGGCAGCCCAGTTAAAATAAAAATTGGTTCAGGTGCAAGTTTCAATGCTTTATTCAATTGAGAATTGAAATGTATAAACATTGTTTACAAAAGTTATATGACTGAGCCTTGTGGGCCTAAGAAAAATTGCCCGTTCGGCGTGATTACGTCAGGTTTCAGGAGGAGGAGCAGGAGGAGGAGGATGAATATAATACACAGATTGATGAAGCTAAAAGGTGCCCGTTTTTGATGGTGATAGAGAACGATGCTTCCATCCGCGGGTGCAGCCTATGTATTGTTTAGGTATCGCTGCTGTCCGCTGGTGGAGAAGAAAAGTCTGGGGAAATCCAGGCTTTGTTCATCTTTATGAGTGTAAGCCTGTCGGCACTGTCGGTTGTCAGGCGGGTACGCTTATCCGTGATGATTCCCCCAGCGCACTAAACACCCTCTCTGACAAGACGCTAGCCGCAGGACAAGCAAGCACCTCCAGGGCATAGAGCACGAGTTCAGGCCACATGTCCAGCGTCGACACCCAGTAGTTGTAGGGGGCAGAGGCGTCACGGAGGACGGTCGTGCGATTGGCTATGTACTCCCTCACCATCCTTTTACAGTGCTCCCGCTGACTCAGCCTTGACTGGGGAGCGGTGACACAGTCTTGCTGGGGAGCCAGAAAGCTGTCAAAGGCCTTAGAGAGTGTTCCCCTGCCTGTGCTGTACATGCTGCCTGATCTCCGTGCCTCCCCTGCTACGTGGCCCTCGGAACTGCGCCTTCTGCCACTAGCTCTGTCGGATGGGAATTTTACCATCAGCTTGTCCACCAGGGTCCTGTGGTATAGCATCACTCTCGAACCCCTTTCCTCTTCGGGTATGAGAGTGGAAAGGTTCTCCTTATACCGTGGGTCGAGCAGTGTGTACACCCAGTAATCCGTAGTGGCCAGAATGCGTGTAACGCGAGGGTCACGAGACAGGCATCCTAACATGAAGTCAGCCATGTGTGCCAGGGTACCTGTACGCAACACATGGCTGTCCTCACTAGGAAGATCACTTTCAGGATCCTCCTCCTCCTCCTCAGGCCATACACGCTGAAAGGATGACAGGCAAGCAGCATGGGTACCCTCAGCAGTGGGCCAAGCTGTCTCTTCCCCCTCCTCCTCATGCTCCTCCACCTCCTCCTCCTCAAAGCGCTGAGATATAGACAAGAGGGTGCTCTGACTATCCAGCGACATACTGTCTTCCCCCGCCTCCATTTCCGAGCGCAAAGCGTCTGCCTTTATGCTTTGCAGGGAACTTCTCAAGAGGCATAGCAGAGGAATGGTGACGCTAATGATTGCAGCATCGCCGCTCACCATCTAGGTAGACTCCTCAAAGTTTCCAAGGACCTGGCAGATGTCTGCCAACCAGGCCCACTCTTCTGTAAAGAATTGAGGAGGCTGACTACCACTGCACCGCCCATGTTGGAGTTGGTATTCCACTATAGCTCTACGCTGCTCATAGAGCCTGGCCAACATGTGGAGCGTAGAGTTCCACCGTGTGGGCACGTCGCACAGCAGTCGGTGCACTGGCAGATTAAATCGATGTTGCAGGGTGCGCAGGGTGGCAGCGTCCGTGTGGGACTTGCGGAAATGTGTGCAGAGCCGGCGCACCTTTCCGAGCAGGTTTGACAAGCGTGGGTAGCTTTTCAGAAAGCGCTGAACCACCAAATTAAAGACGTGGGCCAGGCATGGCACGTGCGTGAGGCTGCCGAGCTGCAGAGCCGCCACCAGGTTACGGCCGTTGTCACACACGACCATGCCCGGCTGGAGGCTCAGCGGCGCAAGCCAGCGGTCGGTCTGCTCTGTCAGACCCTGCAGCAGTTCATGGGCCGTGTGCCTCTTCTCTCCTAAGCTGAGTAGTTTTAGCACGGCCTGCTGACGCTTGCCCACCGTTGTGCTGCCACGCCGCGCGACACCGACTGCTGGCGACGTGCTGCTGACACATCTTGATTGCGAGACAGAGGTTGCGTAGGAGAAGGAGGAGGAGGGTGGTTTAGTGGAGGAAGCATACACCGCCGCAGATACCACCACCGAGCTGGGGCCCGCAATTCTGGGTGTGGGTAGGACGTGAGCGGTCCCAGGCTCTGACTCTGTCCCAGCCTCCACTAAATTCACCCAATGTGCAGTCAGGGAGATATAGTGGCCCTGCCCGCCTGTGCTTGTCCACGTGTCCGTTGTTAAGTGGACCTTGGCAGTAACCGCGTTGGTGAGGGCGCGTACAATGTTGCGGGAGACGTGGTCGTGCAGGTCTGGGACGCACATCGGGAAAAGTAGTGGCGACTGGGAACCGAGTAGCGTGGGGCCGCCGCCGCCATCATGCTTTTGAAAGCCCCTGTTTCCACAACCCTATGCGGCAGCATCTCCAGGCTGATCAAATTGGCTATGTGCACGTTTAACGCTTGAGCGTGCGGGTGCGTGGCGGCGTACTTGCGCTTGTGCTCAAACACTTGCGCTAGCGACGGCTGGACGGTGCGCTGAGAGACATTGGTGGATGGGGCCGAGGACAGCGGAGGTGAGGGTGTGGGTGCAGGCCAGGAGACGGTAATGCCTGTGTCCTGAGAGGGGGGTTGGATCTCAGTGGCAGGTTAGGGCACAGGGGGAGAGGCAGCGGTGCAAACCGGAGGCGGTGAACAGCCTTCGTCCCACCTTGTGGGGTGCTTGGCCATCATATGTCTGCGCATGCTGGTGGTGGTGGCTCCCCGGCTGATCTTGGCGCGACAAAGGTTGCACACCACTGTTCGTCGGTCGTCTGCACTCTCAGTGAAAAACTGCCAGACCTTTGAGCACCTCGGCCTCTGCAGGGTGGCATGGCGCGAGGGGGAGCTTTGGGAAACAGTTGGTGGATTATTCGGTCTGGCCCTGCCTCTACCCCTGGCCACCGCACTGGCTCTTCCAACCTGCCCTGCTGCTGCACTTACCTCCCCCTCTGAAGACCTGTCCTCAGTAGGCTTAGCATACCTGGTGGGGTCAGTCACCTCATCATCCTGCTGCTCTTACTCCGAATCCTCTGTGCGCTCCTCCCTCGGACTTACTCCAATTACTACTACCTGCGTGACAGATAACTGTGTCTCATCATCATCATCCTCCTCACCCACTGAAAGCTCTTGAGACAGTTGCCGGAAGTCCCCAGCCTCATCCCCCGGACCCCGGGAACTTTCGAAAGGTTGGGCATCGGTCACGACAAACTCCTCCAGTGGGAGAGGAACCATTGCTGCCCATTCTGGGCAGGGGCCCGGGAACAGTTCCTGGGAGTCTACCTGCTCCTCAGAATGTGTCATTGTAATGGAGTGAGGAGGCTGGGAGGAAGGAGGAGCAGCAGCCAGAGGATTCAGAGTTGCAGCAGTGGACGGCGCAGAACTCTGGGTGGTCGATAGATTGCTGGATGCACTTTCTGCCATCCACGACAGGACCTGCTCACGCTGCTCATTTTCTAATAAAGGTCTACCGCGTGGACCCATTAATTGTGAGATGAATGTGGGGACGCCAGAAACATGCCTTTCTCCTAATCCCGCAGCAGTTGGCTGCGATACACCTGGATCAGGAGCTCGGCCTGTGCCCACACCCTGACTTGGGCTTCCGCGTCCTCGCCCGCATCCATGTCCTCTAGGCCTACCCCTACCCCTCAGCATGGTGTATTACCAGTAGTGCAGAAACAGAATGCTGTAATTAAATGTGCCGCTTATTGGCCTGTGGTTGGAGGCTGACTTCACTTACGGAACGCACAGCAGAGCCAGGAAAGAATTTTGCGCAAGCCTGCTGTAACACTTAGCTAGCTGCGTATTAATTAGGACTACTACCCCCAGCAGAGACGCAGTACAGTCAGGACGGTCACAGGCAGCCCAAATATATTTTTTTAGCCCAAATTTTTTTGGAAAAGCCCACTGCCTTTATAGACAGTATGTCTTTCACGTTTTTCACTGTCCCTGCTTCAGCACTACTGGCCCTATACTATGTAAAATTACTGCAGTGCAGACTGTTTCCCTCTGGACAGGATGACAGCAATGATGTAACAGGCAACGCAGAGCCAGGAAAGAATTTTGCGCAAGCCTGCTGTAACACTTAGCTGGCTGCGTATTAATTAGGACTACTACCCCCAGCAGAGATGCAGTACAGTCAGGACGGTCACAGGCAGCCCAAATATATTTTTTTGTCCCAAATTTTTTTGGAAAAGCCCACTGCCTATATAGACAGTATGTCTTTCACGTTTTTCACTGTCCCTGCTTCAGCACTACTGGCCCTATACTATGTAAAATTACTGCTATGCAGATTGTTTCCCTCTGGACGGGATGACAGCAATGATGTAACGGGCAACGCAGAGCCAGGAAAGAATTTTGCGCAAGCCTGCTGTAACACTTAGCTGGCTGCGTATTAATTAGGACTACTACCCCCAGCAGAGACGCAGTACAGTCAGGACGGTCACAGGCAGCCCAAATATATTTTTTTGTCCCAAATGTTTTTGGAAAAGCCCACTGCCTATATAGACAGTATATGTCTTTCTCATTTTTCACTGTCCCTGCCTCAGCACTACTGGCCCTATACTATGTAAAATTACTGCACACTGTTTCCCTCTGGACGGGATGACGGCGGTGATGTAACGGGCAACGCAGAGCCAGGAAAGAATTTTGCACAAGCCTGCTGTAACACTTAGCTGGCTGCGTATGAATTAGGACAACTACCCCCAGCAGAAACGCAGTACACTCAGGACAGTCACAGGCAGCCCAAATAGATTTTTTTCCCCAAATTTTTTTGGAAAAGCCCACTGCCTATATAGACTGTATATGTCTTTCACTGTCCCTGCCTCACCACCACTACTGGCCCTGGACTATGTAAAATTACTGCAGACTGTTTCACTCTGGACAGGATGACAGCGGTGATGTAAGAGGCAACGCAGAGCCAGGAAAGAATTTTGCGCAAGCCTGCTGTAACACTTAGCTGGCTGCGTATGAATTAGGACAACTACCCCCAGCAGAGACACAGTACAGTCAGGACGGTCACAGGCAGCCCAAATAGATTTTTTCCCCAAATTTTTTGGAAAAGCCCACTGCCTATATAGACTGTATATGTCTTTCACTGTCCCTGTCTCACCACCACTACTGGCCTTGGACTATGTAAAATTACTGCAGGACGCAATGCTCTGCACGGCCGATATACCAAAAAAAAATAAAAATGTGCAACACTGCAAAAAGCAGCCTCAACAGTACTGCACACGGTCAGATGTGGCCCTAAGAAGGACCGTTGGGGTTCTTGAAGCCTAAAATCAATCCTAACACTCTCCCTATAGCAGCTCCGGCATCAGCAGCACTTTCCCTGATCTCTGTCAGAATGCATCTGTGGCGAGCCGCGGGAGGGGACGATTTATATACTCGGGTGACACCTGATCTCGCCAGCCACTCACTGCAGGGGGGTGGTATAGGGCTTGAACGTCGCAGGGGGAAGTTGTAATGCCTTCCCTGTCTTTCTATTGGCCAGAAAAGTGCGCTAACGTCTCAGAGATTAAAGTGAAAGTAACTCGAACAAATGTTTTTAGGCAGCAGCACTCACCGACAGATCCTGCTCAGGAGGGGTTCTGTTTCAGTAGGAACGCAAAGATGCAAGCTTCCTGTGAGGACTGGACTGGCGTCCCCAGTAAATCCAGAAGTGTAGAGATAGAAAAAGGAGCAGCATCCAACGATGTTAAACTGAAGATATCAAATGTATAGCAGACACAGCTTGTATGTCTCAAAGTATGGTTCTTTATTCCCACACACCAATATGCAGAGACGTTTCGACTCACACAAAACAGAGTCTTTCTCAAGCTGCTGAAAGACTCTGTTTTGTGTGAGTCGAAACGTCGCTGCTAGAGATGAGCGAACGTACTCGTCCAAGCTTGATACTCGTTCGAGTATTAGTGTGTTCGAGATGCTCGTTACTCGTGACGAGTGCCACGCGATGTTCGAGTTACTTTCACTTTCATCTCTGAGACGTTAGCGCGCTTTTCTGGCCAATAGAAAGACAGGGAAGGCATTACAGCTGACGTTACATCAGCTGTGTTGGGCACTGCAATGGGATATATTTATGTACCGCCGGTGGGTTCCAGGGAGCCACCCATGCCGTGGGTCCACACAGAGTTGTAACTACATGTGTCCACTTCTAAAGAACCCCAGTCTGACTGGGGCATGCAGTGTGGGCCGAAGCCCACCTGCATTTAATCGGACGTTACCTCAGCTGTGATGGACACTGCAATGGGATACCTTAATGTACAGCCGGTGGGTTCCAGGGAGCCACCCATGCTGTGGGTGCACACGGAATTCCCATTGCGGAGTTGTACCTGCCTGTGACTATTTATAAAAAACCGCGGTCTGACTGGGGCATGCAGACACCTTGACAGAATGAATAGTGTGTGGCACATAGGTTCCCCATTGCTATGCCCACGTGTGCAGCTCCTGATGGCGGTGGCACAGGGTTATATTTTTCATTGCTTCTGTACAGCATTGTGGGCTATCGCCTCGCCCCTTTTAAAGAGGGTCGCTGCCTAGCCGTGCCAACCCTCTGCAGTGTGTGCCTGCGGTTCCTCCTCATGGCAGACGCACTTATAAATAAACATGAGTGTGGCGTGGCATGAGGGCAGCTGAAGGCTGCGCAGGGACACTTTGGTGTGCGCTGTGGACACTGCGTCGTGCGGGGGCGGTGGGGGGGGGTTGGACCGCATGTAACCCAGGAGAAGTGGCAGCGGAGTGTCATGCAGGCAGTGATTGTGCTTTGTTGGAGGTAGTGTGGTGCTTAGCTAAGGTATGCATTGCTAATGAGGGCTTTTGAGAAGTAAAAGTTGTTGGGGGGGGGTGGGCCCACTGTTGCCGCTATTGTGGCTTAATAGTGGGACCTGGGAACTTGAGATGCAGCCCAACATGTAGCCCCTCGCCTGCCCTATCCGTTGCTGTGTCGTTCCCATCACTTTCTTGAATTGCCCAGATTTTCACAAATGGAAACCTTAGCAAGCATCGACGATATACAAAAATGCTCGAGTCGCCCATTGATTTCAATGGGGTTCGTTACTCGAAACGAACCCTCGAGCATCGCGATAATTTCGTCCCGAGTAACAAGCACCGGAGCATTTTGGTGCTCGCTTATCTCTAGGACTCGCTGCATATTGGTGTGTGGGAATAAAGAACCATACTTTGAGACATACAAGCTGTGTCTGCTATACATTTGATATCTTCAGTTTAACATCGTTGGATGCTGCTCCTTTTTCTATCTCTACACTCCTTCAGGAGTAAGTGTTTATCTGATGCTGGCCATCTTCATTCTCCACTGATTGCCCCTTGAGATTAAATGAGCAGTTTGAAATGACTAAAGGTATTTAGGAATCTATGTATAGTACTCTGTACTGCATTCTTTCATAATTTATTTCCTTTATCTCCCATTCCTGGACAACCCCTGTAACCACCCCCCTCCGTCCCCCAAATTTAGCTTGGACTATGACCACCACAGATACCGCTTATAACCGTATCTGCAAATTGTGTGAGATGTTACCCAATCTCAACCACACACTGCTTAGAAAATGTGCAGCATATCAGCTTGTGATGTGGACTTCACCTTATTCAGTGAGCAAGGTGAAAATCCCTGGTGGATTCTGCTGTAAATCCGCTTAAATCGCAAGCGGATTTTGGTGCACAAACGCAGCAAAAGCTTGCAGTGTGTGTTCGTACCTAAAGGGTTAAACCGACATTTAAATGGGACAAGTCAAATGGGTGAGTAAATAACCCCTTAGTGACGAAGCCTGTTTGCGTTTTTGTGACGGAGCCAGATTTTGGAAATCTGACATGTGTCACTTAACATAGCTTAGCTCCGTAAAGGCTTTGTATATCCAAGTGATTCTGACATTGTTTTTTCGCCATTTACACATTTTTGATGATATATATTTCCATCTGTTTACTTTATTCTGGCGCACATTTAAAAAACGTTCGCATTTTTTTTTAACCATTTAGGAGATGGAAATTTAACATTACTTTTCAGCATTTTGAGAAACACTTTGTTTTCCTACACCAAGCCAAGATTGCAAAAGCTCATGAGTGTCAGAATGATAGATACCCCCACAAATGACCCTATTTTAAAAACTGCACCCCTTCATGTATTCACTGGGGGGGGGGGGGGGGATGAGTATTTTGACCCCACTTTTTTTCAGGAATTAATTCAATTTGGGGGAGAAAAAAAATAAAATTTCATATTTTTGCAAATATGTCATTTTAAAGACATTTTTTTCCTATAGTGCACATGAAAATGAGGATTGACACCCCAAAATGGATACCCCTGTTTCTCCCGTGTTCAGAAATATACCCATTGTAGCCCTAATCTTATGTCTTGATGCACAACGGGCCCCAAAATCAAAGGAGTAGTCAGAGTCTTTCAGAACATAAATTTTGCTTAAAGGGGTGGTCTCGCGAAATCAAGTGGGGTCATACACTTCTGTATGGCCATATTAATGCACTTTGTAATATACATCGTGCATTAAATATGAGCCATACAGAAGTTATTCACTTACCTGCTCCGTTGCTAGCGTCCCCGTCGCCATGGTTCCGTCTAATTTCGGTGTCTTCTTGCCTTTTTAGACGCGCTTGCGCAGATCCGTCTTCTCCCTTCTTCTCCCTTCGGCTCCGCTCGGCAGCATCGGCATTTTGGCTCCGCCCCCTTGTACGCATCATCGCGTAGCTCCGCCCCCGTCACGTGCCGATTCCAGCCAATCAGGAGGCTGGAACCGGCATACATCATGGGGCGGAGCTACGCGATGATGCGTACAAGGGGGCGGAGCCAAAATGCCGATGCTGCCGAGCGGAGCCGAAGGGAGAAGAAGGGAGAAGACGGATCTGCGCAAGCGCGTCTAAAAAGGCAAGAAGACACCGAAATTAGACGGAACCATGGCGACGGGGACGCTAGCAACGGAGCAGGTAAGTGAATAACTTCTGTATGGCTCATATTTAATGCACGATGTATATTACAAAGTGCATTAATATGGCCATACAGAAGTGTATAACCCCACTTGCTGCCGCGAGACAACCCCTTTAAAGGAATTTTAGGCTCCATAGCCCACTTGTAGAGCTCTTTAGCTGCCAAAACCATAGAGAACCCCCACAAATGACCCCATTTTGAAAACTAGAATTTAATCACAGAGGCAGACCAATCTACTTTAACTTTAGAACCCTTCACAGAGTAGACATGGCTAAAAATGTATAATTTATTTATTTAATTAAAAAAGAAACTTATTCGGGGCTCAAGATAAACACTTAACAAAACTATCACACAAAAAGGACGTGGCCGTAATAAAGTCGTCACGTAAAGATATAGAGATAGTTTTTTTGAAAGAAATAAAACAAAATTTTCTTCAAGACTCAAATGAACCTATGATGAACAGGGTAACATATTCAATGTATACTAGAAGAAGACTTTAGAAAGAAAATTACTTGGATAATCGACCTAAAAAAGGAAGATTATAAATCTCTAAGGTGTTTGTAATGATCACAATACATTAATGGTTCAACGCGTTTCGCCGTTGATGTAACAGCTCATCAGGAACAAAAAAAACGAAGAGATAAAAGATATAAAGATAATTTCCTCCAAAATACAAAAATGCAAAAAAAATTGATGCAGAAGGAGATAGAGCCTTTTTTCAGCATAATCTTGGGAGCTCCTCTCTTTCATTTTATGCATTGCAAAAAAACTTTTTTGCACACAGAGGACTGTATGGGTCAACAATACCATCTTTTCCCATTAATCCATAACTAGACGACTGCTCTGATATTTAATTCTTCTCCCTATAAAACTATAGAGAAGCCCCACAAATGACCCCATTTTGAAAACTATACCTCTTAGCAAATTTATCTAGGGGTTGTGGCAAGTTGGGGTTACTTGCCCGAGATCTCCTGCTTATTTTCCCCTGCCCAGCGGCGGCCAAAACGACAGAGAACCCAAACAAATGATCCCATTTTGAAAGCTAGACCCCCGAATTCATCTAGGGATGTACTGTGTATTTTTAGTTTACATTTTTTGAATAAATCTAAGCAAAGCAGTAGGAAAAAATTAAGATACTCATTTATTTGGCAATTGTGTCAATTTCAAAACAGTTTTTTTGTACAGCACACATATGAATGAAGACTTGCACCCCAAAATGGATACCCCTGTTTGTGCTGTGTTCATAAACATACCCATTGTGGCCCTAATCTACTTACAGGACACATGGCTAAGCCTATAATAAAAGGAACACTCGCTGGATTTCAGGGTACAATGGAATAAATTCTAGGCCCATAGCACACTTAAAGAACCCCCACAAATGACCCCATTTTGAAAACCAGACCCCTTAACAAATTTCTCTAGGGGTGTACTGCATATTTTGATCCCAAAGTATTTGAATGAATCTAAGCAAAGCAGAAGGAAAAAATTACGATTTTCATTTGTTTGGCAACAGTTTTTTTGTACAGTGTACAAAGGACTGTAGAAGTTCACCCCAAAATGGATACCCCCATTTGTCCCATGTTCATAAACATACCCATTGTAGCCCTAATCTACTTACAGGACACATGGATAGGCCTATGATGGAGGGAACACCCGTTGGATTTCAGGGCACAACTAAATAAATTTCAGGCCCCATTGCTGCCTTGTGCGTAAAATTAATTGACTCCCTAAAAATAATCCCCCCCCTCCCACACACCCTTTTTGGTGTCCTCCAAATCTTATATAAAAGTAATAATGTTACCTGTGTGGTATTTCTAAAGACAGGGGTAATTACAGGGGCCTGGTTGGGATGGGTACATGGGACAATAAAATTGGGTACCCCCTCTCCTCTCATGCTTTTTGGGGGTTATTTCTTGACCTCAGCGGCAGAGATGGGGTCTAAAGAGTGCCGCTCTATAGGGCTTTGTACGCTTGCTGAGGTGTGGCGGTCTCACACAGAAGTCGTTCAACAAGCTGCTCCCGGAACTTCAGTAAGGCGAGCGTTCTTGTGGACTTTTTGTAAATTACGTATTACAGGTAGCGATTAAATAGCGCCAGGCTCAAACGGACGGATGCAGAATACGCTTGTGGAGGCCGCAGCGGATCCTATCTGTGAGCTAAGCTGTGGCCCTGCATACGGCCGTGTAATGTACTACGTATAACTGCCTACTGACGCAGGCGGTCATGCGCAGTACAACTTTTTTTGTTTGTATTTCTCGCACCAACGCTTAGCGATGACGCGGGTACCCGCAGCCCGTACCCAATGTAGTTACGTATGGGCTGTGGGTATATCCACGACCATGGAGCACAATGGGCTCTATGTTGCGGATATCTGCGGTAAAATAGAACATGCTGCATTCTGTTTTCTGCAAGTGGATTACGACATGCTAATGTGAGCAGAATTGTGTAATCCAATGCGACTGATCTGCGTATTACCGTGGATCAGACGTATGCGGAATCCATAATTCCTATCCGGGACCGGTCAACGAGGTCACTACTCCAGGCTCTCGGCGACTGTTGGTCGCTGGGAGCAAGGAGATTTTAAATTTCCTGGGCTCCCCGACTCCTGCGCATGTGTCCGGCATATGTGATTGAACCAATCACAGTCATTCATCGAGCACTGACTGTGATTGCCTAAGCGTCAGCCAATCACAGCCAGCGCTTCCAGTAGGCGGGATTTTTCAATCCTGAAGATGAAGAAGAGAAACAGTGCCTGGATCAAGGGAGAAGCTGCAGCGGAGTCCCGGAGAACACGAGAGAGGTGATGTATACTTTTTTTTGGGTTGTTTTTATAGCTACAGCCTATTTTTGGGGTAGGGCTTATATTTCAAGCCCGCCTACCAAAATCCTCGCATGTGATGCTACAAAGTCGTGCGACTTTGTAACGTCACATGCAACTTTGTAGCGCTACAAAACCGCGGTATTGCACAGACCAGCAATACGATAACGCTGCGATTTTCTTGCGGCAATGCCATGTCGCACGTGTAAAGGAGGCCTAATGGTCGCAAATAGGTGTTATTCACATTATATACATATGGCAACTTATTCTGAAAAGTCACCTGTAACCACAAGTATGCTTTAAGGGGCTATCTCATGAAGACAACTCATTTGTATAAAGCAGGGTGCATAAATAAATGACCAAGCATGTCATAAATGAACAGGCCAGGTTTTTCTTAGAGGCTCTTCATTCTGGCATAGAAGGGGATACCCAGCAGTACATGCCCCTCTATCTGATTTTTATGTCCAAATAGAGCATATAGACCGTGGTTGTCGTCGTGGGATAATCCCTTTGTGTTAGAACTCGTTTTCATGAAAAATATTCTCTGCCAAACCCTTTTTCCAATTAGTTCAATTACCTTGTTATAAGAATTGTCAATTTTTTCATGACTAGGGCTGAAATGATTGAGCATGTCTAGATCTGTAGCTTCATATTCTACTCTGAGTTACAAATTGGTCTCTATCCCGTCTTCTGTAGAGAAGCAGAGTTTCTTTACATCGTCCAGAAGGCAACTGTATGGATTGACTATATACATGACCTTCTATAGACAGATCTCATATATCTGTGTACAGCAGCAGCCCCTGAGATCTGATCCGTCCATCTGAATGCAAAGTTTATTAGAGTACTAGACACAGTCACTTATTTCAGCCACATTTCTAAGTCATGGACAACCCCTTAAGACGTAACTTAAAAATTCACGAGTGCAAAAAATATGGGCAGATCTCTGATTAGCTTACAAACACTGCACTTAAAAGGGTTTTTCTAATTAGACAATTAAGGCATATCTGCATGATACGTCATAAAAGTCTGATAGGAGGGGCCCTACTGCTAGAGCTTCCACCCATTTAGAGAATGGGTGAGCTTCAGCCTATACTGCAAGAGAAAGCAACTGCACTCAGATGGGGCAAGTGAGCAGCCATGCATTGATCTTCCTGTGTCCAGATGATTGGGGTCGCACAGAATAGAATGGCATTGTGGGCCCTATGTGCACCCCTGAGGATCAGTTACAGCAAATGTAGACCGATAGGCGGTAGGATACCATATGGAACCTGTATTCCTCCATGCCTGCCCGAATCACATCTCGCAGCCAAGCTAGAGGTGGCCCAACAGGGTACTGGAGCCTTCATGCTGCCTGTATCACATCCTGTATCCAAGCTAGTGGTGGCTCAACAGGGTACTAGAGCCTTCATGCCTGCCTGTATCACATTTTGCATCCAAGCTAGAGGCGGTCCAACAGGGTACTGAAGCCTCCATGCCTGCCCATATCACATCTTGTATCCAAATGAGAGGTGGTACGACAGGGTAGTAGAGCCTCCATGCCTGTCCATATCACATCTCGTATTCAAGCTAGAGGCGGCCCAACAGGGTACTTGAGCCTCCATGTCCACCTGTATAACATCTTGTATCCAAGCTAAAGATGGTGCAACAGGGTACTAGAGCCTCCATGCCACTCTGTATCACATGTTGTACCGCCTCTAGTTTGGATACAACAGGGTACTAGAGCTCCCCCTCAAGTGTTCCGTTTCCAGAAAATAAATTCTCCTTTTGCTTTGATATTGTAATCACTTACTTACATCAACGTTACAATCACAGAGAAACTGTTCATTCGATTCGGACAACTTAATCTAGGCGCTTGCTGATTTTTTTTTTTAATTTTTATTTTTTACAATGCTCGTAATTGGCAGATCATAATATAGAATTAGACAAACACACATAAAGTCAAATAACTTTATTGTATTTTTTGCCACAGTAGTTCATTCTATCAATGTGATCCGCAGTTCATTCCAGGCTGCATTCTGGTTTTATAGCCATGTGCCTTGTGTTGTCCCAACTGCTAATAATTAATTGAGGATGCCAGCAAATGTGGACCGATGGGCTGCAGGATACCATATAGAACATGTATTCCTCCATGCCCGCCCAAATCACATCATGCATCCAAGCTAGAGGCAGTACAAAAGGGTACTGGAGCCTCCATGCCCACCCAGATCACATCTTGGATCCAAGCTAGAGGTGACCCAACAGGGTACTAGAGCCTCCATGCTCATCCGTATCACATCTCACATCCAAGCTAGAGGTGGTACAACAGGGTACTGGATTCTCCATGCCCACCCGTACCACATCTTGCATCCAAGCTAGAGGCAGTACAACAGGGTACTAAAGCCTCCATGCCGATCGATATCACATCTTGCATCCAAGCTAGAGGTGGCCTAACAGAGTACTAGAGCCTCCATTCCTGCCCATATCACATCTTGTATTGGAGCTAGAGGCGGTACAACAGGGTACTAGAGCCTCCATGCCACTCTGTATCACATGTTGTACCGCCTCTAGTTTGGATACAACAGGGTACTAGAGCTTCCCCTCAAGTGTTCCGTTTTCAGCAATAAATTCTTCTTTTATTCTGATATTGTAAAAACTTACTTATATCAACGTTAGAATCACATGGAAACTGTTCATTCGATTCAGACAACTCCATCTAGGCGCTTGATGATTTTTTTTGACAATGAGTGTAATTGGCACATCATAATATACGATAGAATTAGACAGACACACATGAAGTTAAATGACTTTATTGTATTTTTTGCTACAATAGTTCATTCTATCAATGTGATCAGCAGTTAATTCCAGGCTGCATGTTTCATAGCCATGTGCCTTGTGTTGTCCCAACTGCTAATAATTAAAGAAGGGTGCCAAAATGTGGGCCAAACCAAAAGTCATCCATTTATTCCTCTAGTATCTAGTGACATGATTGAGACTTGTATAATGGACATTACTACAACCTATGAAATAGCCACCTTTAGATGCCATTTTACCTACTAAGCCTATACCCTGAGTCCTGACCAAACTAGTGCAGCAAAAATATTGACATCTAGGCAGAGAGAACACAGCTTTGAGAATACTGAGTGGATTTCCCCAGCCTCCTCTGCTCTCATTCCCACCAAGTTCACTGAGCTCAGAAGAAGTACTTATGGCAGTTCGAGGATAAACAATAGTCCCTCCCGGGAAGTATGGCAGTGATGGGATGATAGTACAAGCAGTCAGAAGTTAAATTAAATGTCTAGTTTATAAAAAATAACTTTGCCTCCATAAGCGGCAGTGTGGTTACTAGAGGAGCAGAACTGAAGTCCTTTTGTCAGAACTTACATTTGCTCCAGAGATATCATGCTAAATGTTCCTATAAGGATGAAAAGTTCCCCTACGGCTGTGCAGAGATCCATAGACTTGAAGTGCCTTGCTTATTTTGCAGTTTCCGCAGGTCTGGGGTGACTCGTCCTGTGGGGTGTATAGGGGTTGGATCTGACTTTGTACAGTTTCCTCATCGTGGAATGAGGGATTCAGTCTCCATGTTATATGACATTTAAATATAAGTAATCTAGCCGTTTCCTTATTTGTTAAAATATGGAATTGTGTGGGTTTGTTATTTTTTTAGTTTTAGCAGAAGCATAACCATAAGGCTCTACTAGGGTTTCTCACTCAGCATTATTAGACTAAATGGCAAGTCTGCCTAGTTATGCAGCATTACATCCTCCTATTGACCACCCTGAGGTAAATGTCATTCAAGTTCTTCAATTGATCTTTAATGCAGTAAACTGGTAATTTTATTTCTTTTCAGCCTCAAAAAATACATAATACAAGGTAGCAACAATGTTTCAGGTTATGACTGTAAGTTGTATTGAGCAAAGGAGAACAGTCAAACCCCGTTTCAGGTCAAATTTTGCTGAAAGTTCAGTTTGGTGCAAACTTGGACCTCAAGTGCTTTGTTTTGGTCAAACTCTCTAAAGTTCCTGCTCCTCCTCTAATGTGGCTCAGCAGTTATTACTGTTGTGTTGCAGCCACACTGGGGTCTTGGGTTCAAATCTGACCAAGGACAACATCTCCTTGGTCACATTTGGACCTAGGATCTCAGCACTGCAAAGCAACTCTGCTAACCACTGCCGTCTTCTTCTTCTTCCTCTGGAGGAGTAAAAGGAGAAGAAGCACAAGGCGGACATGCAAACTGCATGCAGATGTTATCTTTGGTCAGATTTGAACCTGCTGCAAGGCAACAGTGCTAACCACTGAACCACTATGTTTAATCTTTCTTCCTCAAAAAGTTTGCTCAACGCTCATGGCCCATTCACACGCAATGATTATCGCACAAAATTTGTTAAAACAATGGCTTATGAGCGATAATCATTGCATGTAAATGCTCCCATTGTGCAGTTTTTGTCTGAAGGATGATTTTTAGGTGAGTTTAAAAACCATCCTTTAGACCACCTGTTGTCTTCTCCATGGGAGCAGGAAATAACATTGTATTCTCTCTGCAGCCCATGCGAGAAAACAGGAGCGGTGATTACATTGTATTCATGCGTCAACCTGTGACATCCCTTGCCACAACAAAGGAGCTGATAATTTACTAATGGGCATTAGTGCCCATTAATACATTATGCAAAATGATCACTAAAACTGTCAATCTTTCAATCCTTTAACTGTTAAGGCCCATTTAAACACAAAGATGATCGCTCAAAAGATGGCTTTTAAGCGATCATTTTTGCATAAACTACTAATTGGTACTAATGCATATTAGTACCACTTAGTAGAGTGTGAGCCACCTGGAGCTGTATTCAGATAACAGACCACCCGCTGTTCGCTGAATACTTTCTCTTTGTTTTGCTGGTGGGGCTGACAGCTCAGGCAATGCAATCAGCTGTTATCAGCTCTTCTCCTGCAGAGCACAGTGTGCAGTCCGTCTTATCAGCTCTTCTGCTGAATGACGGATTTCAGGAAGAACTGAATTCCATTTTTCGGCAGAAAACTGAAAGATGGGCACATTTAGACACAAAGATTTGAGCGATAATTGTTGTGTCTAAATGGACCTTTAGCCCTTGCACTGATTAGACTGTTGACCTTGTTCATACATCAGCTTGACAAAGGGCTTGCAGTTATAGCCTGACCATTTCTGTTATCTTGTACTACGGTGCATTCAGAGACTGAAAAAAAGGAAATCACTACTTTATTGCCTTAAATACATCTTTAGTTGAAGAATTTGTATAATGCCACCTTCGGGTGGAAAAGGTTCCCTAGGATGTGCATCACCTACAGACCCTATTCAGAGAGTTCTATTGTCACTTGGTATAAAGCAGTAAATGCCAATCAAAACTCTAGTAAAGCTCTGACAGCTCCTGTAGAGGCTGTAATAGTAGCAATATTGGCTGTCGCCCACTTATCCAGAAATGGGTATAACGAAGTAGTAACATTTTTAGCAACTTTTAGAAGAGAATAGCAAAAGAATTCATATTGATGGCAGATATATTTGGATTTTAGATGGAAAAGTATGTCAGCTACTACATAGCTTCCATCCCAAAAAATGCTTGAGTCAGAATCTGATTGATGGCCTAGAAGGTATAAAATATTTTTACAGCATCTTGGGCCATAGTTTTCAAATGTGTCCTTCCTCCAGTGTTGATTGGTATTACCTTTTGAGAAAGTTCTCATAAAAAGCAGTTGTCTTCTGGGATGTGAAGCTCTTTAGTCCTGGATGTCCATTATTTTAAGGTCTGTTACTACAACATTTCAGTAGATGCAAATATAAGAAAGTTGCATTTCACACACAGAATTTCTGTATAATCAAACCATTCAAATCACAATCACCCAAAAATAGGAATAAAAATATATATGTATATATAATATGACTGAGAAGTGAGGTCAAAGTCCAATCTACTAGCCTGTAAAGTCTTTGTAACTCTCTTTACAAATATAATTCACAGCGTTTACTGGAAATGTCTGAGGTTATTTTCCTTTCATCCAACATATGTGAAATACGTTTGAGGGTGCGCTGAGTTTTCTTTGGAAATGCTGAAAATTCTGGCATGTGGAGGGTCAGGTCCCACAGTCCCAAGGTTCAAACCTGAGTCTTCACACCCCAGCAGGTATACTAGGATGTTAAAAGCAATTTAGCAGGTACTTTCCATTACCCAGGAGCCATATGTTGGGTTCCAAAGATTTTTAGACTTGTTCTTTAGTTTGTGGGACATTAGGGATTTTGTCTCTGTAACTGAGTTTGGGTTTGGTTGGACCCATGAACCTTCTGGGGTTTCTGTAACACACTGTAAGCCTGGTGATGAGATGTTCCAGCCTGCTAAGTTTTCAACCAGTAACTCCTGAGGAAGATCTCCCAGTTTGCTTTCCATGGTTTGTGCGTCCAACAAAGGAGGAAGAGATGCGTTGCCTACTAGGGGTGTCATCTCAGTACAGCTGCTTGGTCGCATTATTGTACTTCCTTCATCTTCTGGAGGTGGTCCACTTTCTACAGGGAGCTCAGTATTGACGACATCTGGATCCTGAAACATAGGAACACTGGTGGTTATAGGGTATATTCTTTAGGTTGAATTATGAGCTAAGTGCCCAAGAGGTCATGTGGACACGTTCTGGTAGAAACTGAAAACATCTTCAATTTACACATATTTTGAAATCTCAAAAATCCATCTAGATTTTGCATTGCCTCTATTAAGTAATTTACAGTTTGTTTTCATATATTGTGAACATTCCAATTACAAAGGAGTACTAACTCCTAAATTCTAATTCACAAACCCTTCGGAAACCCTGCAACGTTCTACTCTTCAAAATCTTCCTAAATCTAGAAATAACCTTTGATTCTCCTTGCGGCATCTCATCTCCAAGATGCCTCTCGTTTTGCTTCTTTTCCGGGGCAACTCTCTTTCTAATGCCACCAAACTTTCAGTCTCAAGGAATTTGACCCTGAACAGGCAATTAAAAGTTTTGTTACTGCTTAATGAACTGTAGGTTACTTATTAGAGATGAGCGAACGAGATGAGTGTTCGAGATGCTCGTTACTAGAGGCGAGCACCACGCGATGTTCGAGTTACTTTCACTTTCATCTCTGAGACGTTAGCGCGCTTTTCTGGCCAATAGAAAGACAGGGAAGGCATTACAACTTCCCCCTGCGACGTTCAAGCCCTATACCACCCCCCTGCAGTGAGTGGCTGGCGAGATCAGGTGTCACCCAAGTATATAAATCGTCCCCTCCCGCGGCTCGCCACAGATGCATTCTGACAGAGATCAGGGAAAGTGCTGCTGATGCCGGAGCTGCTATAGGGAGAGTTTAGGATTGATTTTAGGCTTCAAGAACCCCAACGGTCCTTCTTAGGGCCACATCTGACCGTGTGCAGTACTGTTGAGGCTGCTTTTTGCAGTGTTGCACATTTTTTTTGTATATCGGCCGTGCAGAGCATTGCGTCCAGAGCATTGCGTTCTGCAGTAATTTTACATAGTCCAGGGCCAGTAGTGATGGTGAGGCAGGGACAGTGAAAGACATATACAGTCTATATAGGCAGTGGGCTTTTCCAAAAAAATTTGGGAAAAAAATCTATTTGGGCTGCCTGTGACCGTCCTGACTGTACTGCGTCTCTGCTGGGGGTAGTTGTCCTAATTCATACGCAGCCAGCTAAGTGTTACAGCAGGCTTGCGCAAAATTCTTTCCTGGCTCTGTGTTGCCTCTTACATCACCGCTGTCATCCTGTCCAGAGGGAAACAGTCTGCAGTAATTTTACATAGTCCAGGGCCAGCAGTGGTGGTGAGGCAGGGACAGTGAAAGACATATACAGTCTATATAGGCAGTGGGCTTTTCCAAAAAAATTTGGGAAAAAAAATCTATTTGGGCTGCCTGTGACCGTCCTGACTGTACTGCGTCTCTGCTGGGGGTAGTTGTCCTAATTCATACGCAGCCAGCTAAGTGTTACAGCAGGCTTGCGCAAAATTCTTTCCTGGCTCTGCTGTGCGTTCCGTAAGCGAAGTCAGCCTCCAACCACAGGCCAATAAGCGGCACATTTAATTACAGCGTTCTGTTTCTACACTACTGGTAATACAGCATGCTGAGGGGTAGGGGTAGGCCTAGAGGACGTGGACGCGGGCGAGGACGCGGAGGCCCAAGTCAGGGTGTGTGCACAGGCCGAGCTCCTGACCCAGGTGTATCGCAGCCGACTGCTGCGGGATTAGGAGAGAGGCACGTTTCTGGCGTCCCCACATTAATCTCACAATTAATGGGTCCACGCGGTGGACCTTTATTAGAAAATGAGCAGTGTGAGCAGGTCCTGTCGTGGATGGCAGAAAGTGCATCCAACAATCTATCGACCACCCAGAGTTCTGCACCGTCCACTGCTGCAACTCTGAATCCTCTGGCTGCTGCTCCTCCTTCCTCCCAGCCTCCTCACTCCATTACAATGACACATTCTGAGGAGCAGGCAGACTCCCAGGAACTGTTCTCGGGCCCCTGCCCAGAATGGGCAGCAATGGTTCCGAATCCTCTCCCACCGGAGGAGTTGGTCGTGACCGATGCCCAACCTTTGGAAAGTTCCCGGGGTCCGGGGGATGAGGCTGGGGACTTCCGGCAACTGTCTCAAGAGCTTTCAGTGGGTGAGGAGGACGATGACGATGAGACACAGTTGTCTATCACTCAGGTAGTAGTAATTGGAGTAAGTCCGAGGGAGGAGCGCACAGAGGATTCGGAGGAAGAGCAGCAGGACGATGAGGTGACTGACCCCACCTGGTTTGCTACGCCTACTGAGGACAGGTCTTCAGAGGGGGAGCAAGGACAGGTCTTCAGGGCAGGTTGGAAGAGGCAGTGCGGTGGCCAGGGGTAGAGGCAGGGCCAGACCGAATAATCCACCAACTGTTTCCCAAAGCGCCCCCTCGCGCCATGCCACCCTGCAGAGGCCGAGGTGCTCAAAGGTCTGGCAGTTTTTCACTGAGAGTGCAGACGACCGACGAACAGTGGTGTGCAACCTTTGTCGCGCCAAGATCAGCCGGGGAGCCACCACCACCAGCCTCACCACAACCAGCATGCGCAGACATATGATGGCCAAGCACCCCACAAGGTGGGACGAAGGCCGTTCACCGCCTCCGGTTTGCACCGCTGCCTCTCCCCCTGTGCCCCAACCTGCCACTGAGATCCAACCCCCCTCTCAGGACACAGGCACTACCGTCTCCTGGCCTGCACCCACACCCTCACCTCCGCTGTCCTCGGCCCATCCACCAATGTCTCTCAGCGCACCATCCAGCCGTCGCTAGCGCAAGTGTTGGAGCGCAAGCGCAAGTACGCCTCCACACACCCACACGCTCAAGTGTTAAACGTGCACATAGCCAAATTTATCAGCCTGGAGATGCTGCCGTATAGGGTTGTGGAAACGGAGGCTTTCAAGGGTATGATGGTGGCAGTGGCCCCGCGCTACTCAGTTCCCAGTCGCCACTACTTTTCCCGATGTGCTGTCCCATCCCTGCACGACCACGTCTCCCGCAACATTGTACGCGCCCTCACCAACGCGGTTACTGCCAAGGTCCACTTAACAACGGACACGTGGACAAGCACAGGCGGGCAGGGCCACTATAACTCCCTGACGGCACATTGGGTGAATTTAGTGGAGGCTGGGACAGAGTCAGAGCCTGGGACCGCTCACGTCCTACCCACCCCCAGAATTGCGGGCCCCAGCTCGGTGGTGGTATCTGCGGCGGTGTATGCTTCCTCCACTAAACCACCCTCCTCCTCCTACTCCTACGCAACCTCTGTCTCGCAATCAAGATGTGTCAGCAGCAGCACGTTGCCAGCAGTCGGTGTCGCGCGGCACGGCAGCACAGCGGTGGGAGTCAGCCTCCTCAATTCTTTACAGAAGAGTGGGCCTGGTTGGAAGGCATCTGCCAGGTCCTTGGAAACTTTGAGGAGTCTACCCAGATGGTGAGCAGCGATGCTGCAATCATTAGCGTCACCATTCCTCTGCTATGCCTCTTGAGAAGTTCCCTGCAAAGCATAAAGGCAGACGCTTTGCGCTCGGAAACAGAGGCGGGGGAAGACAGTATGTCGCTGGATAGTCAGAGCACCCTCCTGTCTATATCTCAGCGCATTGAGGAGGAGGAGGAGGAGCATGAGGAGGATGAGGAGGAGACAGCTTGGCCCACTGCTGAGGGTACCGATGCTGCTTGCCTGTCATCCTTTCAGCGTGTATGGCCTGAGGAGGAGGAGGAGGATCCTGAAAGTGATCTTCCTTGTGAGGACAGCCATGTGTTGCGTACAGGTACCCTGGCACACATGGCTGACTTCATGTTAGGATGCCTTTCTCGTGACCCTCGCGTTACACGCATTCTGGCCACTACAGATTACTGGGTGTACACACTGCTCGACCCACGGTATAAGGAGAACCTTTCCACTCTCATACCCGAAGAGGAAAGGGGTTTGAGAGTGATGCTATACCACAGGATCCTGGCGGACAAGCTGATGGTAAAATTCCCATCCGACAGCGCTAGTGGCAGAAGGCGCAGTTCCGAGGGCCAGGTAGCAGGGGAGGCGCGGATATCAGGCAGCATGTACAGCACAGCAGGGGGACACTCTCTAAGGCCTTTGACAGTTTTCTGGCTCCCCAGCAAGACTGTGTCACCGCTCCCCAGTCAAGGCTGAGTCGGCGTTAGCACTGTAAAAGGATGGTGAGGGAGTACGTAGCCGATCGCACGACCGTCCTCCGTGACGCCTCTGCCCCCTACAACTACTGGGTGTCGAAGCTGGACACGTGGCCTCAACTTGCGCTGTATGCCCTGGAGGTGCTTGCTTGTCCTGCGGCTAGCGTCTTGTCAGAGAGGGTGTTTAGTGCGGCTGGGGGAATCATGACAGATAAGCGTACCGGCCTGTCAACCGACAGTGCCAACAGGCTTACACTCATCAAGATGAACAAAGCCTGGATTTCCCCAGACTTCTCTTCTCCACCAGCGGACAGCAGCGATACCTAAACAATACGTAGGCTGCACCCGCTGATGGAAGCATTGTTCTCTATCACCATCAAAAACGTGGACCTTTTAGCTTCATCAATCTGTGTATAATATTCATCCTCCTCCTCCTGCTCCTCCTCCTGAAACCTGACGTAATCACGCCGAACGGGCAATTTTTCTTAGGCCCACAAGGCTCAGTCATATACTTTTTGTAAACAATTTTTATACGTTTCAATGCTCATTAAAGTGTTGAAACTTGCACCTGAACCAATTTTTATTTTAACTGGGCTGCCTCCAGGCCTAGTTACAAATTAAGCTACATTAACCAAAGCGATTAATGGGTTTCACCTGCCCTCTTGGTTGGGCATGGGCAATTTTTCTGACGTACATTAGTACTGTTGGTACACCAATTTTTTGGGGCCCTCGCCTACAGTGTAATCCAATAAATTTTTTGCCCACCTGCATTAAAGCTGACGTTACATCAGCTGTGCTGGGCACTGCAATGGGATATATTTATGTACCGCCGGTGGCTTCCTGGCACCCACCCATGCTGTCGGTCCACACGGAGTTGTAACTGCATGTGTCTTGTTATAAAGAACCCCAGTCTGACTGGGGCATGCAGTGTGGGCTGAAGCCCACCTGCATTAAACATGACATTACCTCAGCTGTGATGGGCACTGCAATGGGATATATTTATGTACCGCCGGTGGGTTTCAGGGAGCCACCCATGCTGTCGGTCCACACGGAGTTGTAACTGCATGTGTCCACTTCTAAAGAACCCCAGTCTGACTGGGGCATGCAGTGTGGGCCGAAGCTCACCTGCATTAAACATGACATTACCTTAGCTGTGATGGGCAATGCAATGGGATATCTTTATGTACCGCCGGTGGCTTCCTGGCACCCACCCATGCTGTCGGTCCACAGGGACTTCACAATAGGGAGTTGTACCTGCCTGTATCTATGAATTAAAAACCCCGGTCAGGTTGGGGCATGCAGTGTGGGCCGAAGCCCACCTGCATTTAATCTGACGTTAGCTCTGCTGTCCAGGGCACTGCAATGGGATACATTTATGTACAGCCGGTGGGTTCCAGGGAGCCACCCATGCTGTGGGTGCACACGGAATTCCCATTGCGGAGTTGTACCTGCCTGTGATTATTTATAAAAAACCGCGGTCTGACTGGGGCATGCAGACACCTTGACAGAATGAATAGTGTGTGGCACATAGGTTCCCCATTGCTATGCCCACGTGTGCAGCTCCTGATGGCGGTGGCACAGGATTATATTTCTCATTGCTTCTGCACAGCATTGTGGGCTATCGCCCCACCCCTTTTAAAGAGGGTCGCTGCCTAGCCGTGCCAACCCTCTGCAGTGTGTGCCTGCAGTTCCTCCTCATGGCAGACGCACTTATAAATAGACATGAGGGTGGTGTGGCATGAGGGCAGCTGAAGGCTGCGCAGGGACACTTTGCTAATGAGGGCTTTTCAGAAGTAAAAATTGTTGGGAGGGGGGGGGGCACTCTTGCTGCTATTGTGGCTTAATAGTGGGACCTGGGAACTTGAGATGCAGCCCAACATGTAGCCCCTCGCCTGCCCTATCCGTTGCTGTGTCGTTCCCATCACTTTCTTGAATTGCCCAGATTTTCACAAATGGAAACCTTAGCGAGCATCGGCGATATACAAAAATGCTCGGGTCGCCCATTGACTTCAATGGGGTTCGTTATTCGAAACGAACCCTCGAGCATCGCGAAAATTTCGTCATGAGTAACGAGCACCCGAGCATTTTGGTGCTCGCTCATCTCTATTACTTATCAATGGGCACAAATAAGAGCGTACATACCACAGAAATGGCTGTTAAGGGGCCCTTGGAGACAGTTGATCCAATCCTAGTTGGTTCCATTCCTTTGCAATTGAGTGTCAAGAACTATCCTCTGCAGAGAGGCTGCATTGTTAGCAAACAAGGGGTTCGAGGATTTGCTCAAGGGCCACTAAAAAGCAGTGGAAGGGAAAACAAACACCAGATCTTTGTGTCCTGAACGTCAGAACCTGGCACTATAATCATTGCCTCTCTTTAATTTTTTGCTTTGGGGCCCCTCTCTTTTTTGTACACACAAAAATACATGCTTTTAAGCAAGGTAGTTGATATTGCCTCTTTCGGAAGCCATCTTGTTTTCTGTTTGAGCCTACCTAAGTTTTTATAGAAGGCCTGAATGTTGCTTGAGTATTGTGTGAATAAGAATACTTTTATATGAGATGAGTATCCGGTGCTTAAGCATGACATTTGTCCTTAACAAGGAACAGCAATCAGTCAAAATCGCTTGTTTGAGCAATTTTCCGGCCAATAGCTGGCCCATGTAAAAGTACCCTAGGTTGTGCCTGGCTTCTTTTTCGTGCCCTAGTTGCTTTTGAAACTTTTAAAGGTGGGGGAGAGCAACAAACAGAAGTGGTAGCACTCCCTAGTTAAGGCTTGGTATGGAGCAAATCCAGGGGTTACGCCATCATGGACTCCTCAATGTAACACAATACAGAACATACTTTGAATATAATACAAATAAATACTGACAATTTCTTGGAAAAGCTCTTAATGTATACAGTAGAGGTTGAGGCAATGTTTCAGGAGAGAGCTCTTTGTCAAGCCAAAGAAGATGGGAAAACAGGACCAAGAGTCGCTGTACGAACACGCTATGCGGTGTCTGTTCCTGTGCTGTGCTACATCGAAGGTGGGGGAGATTCTGAGTGTTTGGGGAAGTGAGTTTCGGATTACTGTGGATGCATGGGAGAAATCCTGGGGTCAGTAATGTGAGGAAAAGACAAGTGGAGAGCAAAAAGAAATTTTGCAAGGTGCAGTGGTTACATGTGGGGAGCAATTGGGAAATTAGGGCAGGTTTATGGAGAGGTCAGGTTGAGCACAGCCTTGTATATCATTAGTAATGTGGTATTTTGAGCTGAACTTGCAGAGAATTGGATAGCCAATTAAGGGATTGGCAGAAGAGTAACATGGGAACATGTTGATTGTTGCAGCCGTTCTGAGGTTCCCACCTTGCTTTCAGGCCAGACCAGGGTTTAGCAGCATTCCTACTTCTCCTGGAGCTGAGAGGTGTGGTGGTTGCAACATTGATGTCAGTCAGCACCTGGTGCTAAGTAGCACTGCTCCTATTTAAGCAGTGCTAACTGTTACTCCTGTGCTGGTCAATGATTCACTTCAGTCCTATGTTGGACAGCGGCGGAGCAACACAGAGTGGTGGAAGCTCTTCATTTGAAGCTAAGTTCTTTACTGTTTGGTTTTGTTTCTCCTTTTGTTTTGTGCTAGGGCCCCCAGTGAGGGACTGGTCAGTGGCCCAGGTTCGAGTGCAGGCTCGCACTTATCAGCGCGGTCGGACTGCCGAGTAGGCAGGGCCCCCTCCCGGGTTAGGGGACGATAGGGAGAGCATTCCCCTTTAGTTTTTGTTTCCTTTTGCACAGTTGTGCCTTTGATTTATGTTATTGAGGTTGCACGTCCAAAGGACGCAATATTGATTAACTGGAGAGTAGAATTGGGGGGTAAATTTGAGGGGTGCAAAATTGTTGGATAGGGGCCACAGAGAAGGATGTTGCAGTAGTCAAGGTGGGAGATGCTGAGGACATCATCTCTTCCAATTATCAGCAGGAAAACCTATACTTCATAGGAGAGGCAAAACGGGCTTGAAATTTATCAAAAGTGGAGCAGTTGCCCATAACAATCAGTCAGGTATCTGCTTTCATTTTCCGAAAGCCCTTGGAAACATCAAAGCAAAAATGTGATTGGTTACTTTGGGCAACTGCTCCACTTATACTTTGCCCCAATTATGATAAATCTTCCTTCACATGTCTGTAAGTGGATGTTGGGAGTCAGCATAAGCTTGTGATAGTTCTGAAAACACATAACAGAACTCTTATCTGACAAAGTAGCTGCTTGATGACATTTATACCTGGGTGCAGTAGATTATTCTCTCCAGGATGGTAGAGAAGTTGGGCCGGTGATCTGGTGCATGCTGCCAGCACTGTGTCATAATTCGATAACTGAAATAAGAAGTAAATACATTAAATGAAGCAAATTCTGTTTACAGCTATTGTTTTATATACAGTAAAGTATATTTTACATCAGCAGTGCTGGTATTAATCTCATTTAGGCAAATTCGAATAAACTCAAAAGTCCAAATTGGTGTTTTAGGGCCCTTTTATATGGGACAACTGTTGGGTGCAAAAGCACCCAACAGCCACCCCCGAGATAATCGCTCCTGTGTTTTCCCACAGGAGCAATTATTGCTTAGTGAATTGCGGCAGAGCAGGCCACGGATCCTTACCGGCCCGCCCACCTCCATTATCAGTAAACAGGCAGTCATTCATAGTTGAACAACTGCCTTGTTTACATAAGCCAATCATCATTTGATTTTTGTGCTGGCACGATCAAATGACGATTGAATTATCGTTTGCCATTCAGATCGTGCAGGCATTTACACTGAACAACTATCGTTCAGATTCCTACAACCCAGCAAGAATCAGAAGGATAAAAGGGCCATTAGAGGCATCAGAAAAATGGATTTGCTCGGGTTAGAGCAGCTTAGTAAATACAAATAGTTCTTTAAAATTATTCCTGTACCCGATACAGTTTTGCTGTGCCAAAGTAGTGAAGTCTATCATGTTCAACAAAACTACACTAATCATAAAATAGGAACCGAATTTGATAATGCACTAAAATCTTAGAATCATAGAAAGGTAGAGTTGGAAGGGACCTCCAGGGTCGTCGGGTCCAACCCCCTGCTCGATGCAGGATCACTAAATCATCCCAGACAGATGTCTGCCCAGCCTCTGTTTATGGAACCCAGTTCCATATATTGCGTGAAAATACCACACTTCCTAACAGGCCCCACCTAATCCTGGTGGTCCACTTGGCCCTCCAATGCCAAGAGCTACAGTCCATATAGATCCATTTTCAGCTAACACTATCTTATTGGGCATCTCATTTAGTCTATTATTTTATAGATATAACTGGAATAAATCAGTTCTAGAACAATATCACACGCACACTGGTCCGGGACAGTTCTTCGGGGGATCCATGCGTCCGCCACTTGTGACAAACTCCAGTACCTCTTGGTTAGTTTTGCATGGGTACGGCATGTAACCTAATGAAAAGATCTCCCAAAGCAACACGCCAAAGGACCTAGGAAGACATTAGAAAGATGTGAAAATCTTGAAGGCCAATATTAGTATTTAATTTGTTTTATATATTGCTGTCACCACCAAAGTTACACCCTGAAAACTTCTCATTGTTATATTACCATGTATCAGTCTTAGAAGTGAAGATCCCCTCTAGGAAAGCCTCAGGGGGCATCCATTTTACAGGCAACATCGCTCTCCCTCCTTTACGGTAATAGCTGGCTCTGGAGAAATATAACACAACAAGCAAGTAAACTAGCACCAACCACCTGCCATCAGTTATAAATCATTCATGAATAAATGGATCATAAGTATGAGGACCATCAAGTGGAGATTTACCAAGGCAACTTTGTAGAACGCTTAGATGGGTGGAGGAAAACGTTTTGGCACAATGGTGGTGCCTGTCAAGATTGGTGATAGCCATCTTTGATTCAGCCCAATAAACTCTAATGGAGAGGGGTCATGAAATACATAACTAAAGGGTTGAATCAGAAATTGATAGGTGTGGTCACTTTTTAATAACTGCAACCATTTTCAAGTTATGGATGATGTTGTGTCGAGTATTAATAGAATTATCTGGTGTGTAAAACCGTAATCGCATGTCTTTTCAGGTACCAGAAGATGCCATAAACAATCCAGGACAGAATTCAGATCATCCTGATGGTCGGTAAAAGAAGAACACTTGAAGTCGCCGAAGCTGTCAAACAAGAGTTCTTGTGAAGACAGCCATTGAGCACATAAACTGTCAGGAAACGGATAGGAAACTGATGCAGAAGTTCCGGGAAACTGGTTGTGTCCAGGACAAACTGAGAACTGGTTGTACGGCTTGTGATTCCAACTCCTAACTGCCAACAGCTGTGCTAGTTGTTTTCATGAAGAGTTCACATAAAAGCACCAGGTACTGGCGTTGGAGCATGGCGTGTCAGCCAAATGTCATAAGGATCCTCAAGACATACAAGTGGTTACACCATAGTGCATAAAAGTTTTCCCCACCCATCTAAAAGTTCTACAAAGTTTCCTACTTGTATCTTTTTGTTCTGAAGATATTCTTGCTGGCGCAAACATTTGAAACACCCTGTACAATGAAAGCATTGTGACACTTGCCTATAAATGTCTCGAGCCATTCCAAAGTCACCTATTTTGGCTACACGTCCGGTACCGGAGAATGTCAAAAGGCAATTTCTGGCTGCAATATCCCTAGTGGAGAAAGGTTATGATTTGGTTAAAAAATCTCAGTGTACTCCGATATTGTATATTTCATATTCCTCACACTTCCAAATAATATGCATAGAAGTTTATAGTCTCCTAGGGGTGGAAGGGGCAATTGCCTCAGGTCTTTTGTAATTCACAGTCCTCTATTATCGCTGTGTGACCATGGGCCCTAACCCATTTTAGACTCCTCTCTTAACTACTTTAAAGGGTTGTACCAAAATTGCAAGTTATTCCCTATCCATACTAGTGCTCAATTCACTGTCAATGGAGCTGCCAAGATACCCGAGCAACATCTGCTTGAGTATCTGGTTCAGCTCCATTGAATTGAATGGTGCACTCATCGCACATACTCAGTCAGTGGTGCTTTCACAGTAACGTCACTACGGCGGTGGAAATGACCCCCACAGTGACAGTCAGAGCTGGACACTGAAGTCCTGTTCTGAAGACTAGCAGGGGTCTCAGCAGTGAGTACCCCACCAATCAGCAAGTTATACCCTATCCTATGGGTCGGGAATAACTTGCAGTTTTGGTAAAACCCCTTTAAGTGACCTGTTGGAACCAAAGGTGTCAGCATGAAAGGTGGCATGATTACAGTAGGTAGGTTGGAAGCATATTTAGGCACTGTATATCACTGTTATTATGTACACTATATAGATTTGGTATTTGGATAGTGTATGGTGCTGGTTTTTGGTAGTGTATGATGTCTATCCCAGTCTACTTCTTTGGCTGTTGAATGGTACTTTTATATGGACATTGTATAGCACTCAAGGATGTAGCCCAAGCCTTTTAAAGGGTCCAAATATCCCACTCTCACATAAAATGACACCAGTAGTATAAATCGCACATTGTAAGTGACAGGCCAAATTTCAGATTTTGCATTAGGGCCCATGAACGTCAAGATACACCTCTGATAGCACTGTTCTTAGCAAATCCCTCTCTCCAAATAGAGAGTGAGGCAAGGAAGGATCCTCCGCATGCTTTGATTTGATACTGTATGAATTTTATGAATGGTATTCTTTATTTTCATGTTTACCACATTATAATGCCACTTAGTCCCGTTCCCTATGTACCTGTGAATGAAATGGTTCTCCTCTAGGTATTTGCACCCACAGGCAATATCTCTGGCCATGTTCAGCAGGTCTGTCATTGTTAAGGATGATGGCTGATTCTGAGACACAAATGGATGAAATTAGAATCTGTTTAAAAGATAACAACCAGATAGATTCTTGCTGGATACTTCTTCATTTACCCTTGGATCTTAGACTCTGCAACTCTTAGATGAGATGCGCAACTGGTGCATAAACGTCAATTGGAAATTTGCAGCAAAATTGGCGTATGTTATATGTGGATTGTGCTGCATTGAAAGGGATGAAATCCACATCTACAGCAGAGAGTGACACACTGGGGATTTAATAATCTGCATGGCAGGTCAATATCTGTGCAGAAAGATTCTGCAGTATGTGGATGAGATTTGTTCAACTCTCATCTAAATGGGTGATACTGTAATCTGCTGTGGATTCTCTGTGCACAAATCCACATGGAAATCCACATCTGGTACATGCGAATTCATCCTAATGGTGGGTTCACAATTGGCTGATTTTGGTGCGGATCTTCACCCTTTTTAATTGAATTCAAACTGAAGTGGTTAAATATCCTGCAGATCTGCAGCAAATCAGCAAGGTGTGAACACCTAAGCCTAAGGCCGCTTTCAGATGAGCGTATTTGTTCAGTGTTTTGTGGACCGTAATACAGAGCTATTGTCAATTTATGTATCTATTCACATGGCTGTATTTCTCACAGCCATTTTTAAAAAATGTAGCATGACCTATTTGTTCCATTTTTGCCTCTGTGTTAGTATTATTGGCTACTGGGCCAATATAGATCAGCATTTACCCAACAGTTAATAAAACCAAGGAGAGTAACAATGGAGGCAAATACAGATCAAATACTGATGACACACTGTTGTAATCTGTAATACAGATCCATATTATCAACGTGTTACAATACACTGATCTGAAACTAGCGTAAGGGCTCGTGTGAAAGTAATCTAGAAAAATGTTTAAACACTTCTGCCAGTTTTTACAGTTAGGACTCGTTCACACAAGCGCACAAAACAGTGTGACTATTAGAACCATTGGTTCCCAATGACGTGTTCACTGTTCACATGTCCATCTTTTGCAGGTGTGCAAATCCACGCACCTGCAAAAGATAGGACATCAATGCTGTGGAAAGATCCGTGCTGCGTGCAACTATTCCCTGTGGAGAATCCCCTCATCACTGAACACTGTGACAGCACAGTCACAGTGTTCAGTGACAAGGGGACTCCCTGCGGGGAGTAACGAATCCCCTGTCACAGCTGTCACAGAGGACTGCAGTGTTCTCTCGTTTCTTTCAATGGGGCCACCGCTGTTGCCAGCAGTCCCATTGAAAGCAATGGGATGCAGGCAACCACTGCAGTGATTTTTGAGGAACGGCTTTAAACATAAGCCCTTCCCAGAAAATCAGCCCTAGCTTGTGTAAAAAATGTAAAAAATATATATTCACCTCTACGGCGCTGCTGGTGCTTAGCACTGTACTGAAGTTCTTTCAGCAAGCAGGGATTTAAAATCTCTGCCTCCAGAAAGGGCTGTGTCTGATTGGCTGAGCGCTCAGCCAATCACAGGCAGCGCTCAACCATTCATTGAATGACAGCTGAGCGCTGCCTGTGATAGGTTACAGTGCTCAGCCAATCATTGAATTTTTAAAATCCCCGCCTGCTGAAAGAACTTCAGTACAGTCCTGGGGAGCCAAGCATGAGGACGCACCAGCAGTGGAGAGGTGAGTATATATATTTTTTATTTTTTACACAAGCTAGGGATGATTTTCAGGGAAGGGCTTATATTTAAAGCCCTTCCCCGAAAAATACTGCAGTGGTTGCCTACATCCCATTGCTTTCAATGGGGCCACCGGCAGCAGTGGTAGCCCCATTGAAAACAACAGGAGAACATTGTGATCCTCTGCCACAGCTGTCACAGTTGTGGCAGGGGATTCTTTTGCCCCTGCTGCATTCCCCTCATCACTGAACACTGTGACAGTGATATCACAGTGTTCAGTGATGAGGGGACCTTCGTGGAGCAGAGGCTCCAGTAAACGGGCAAAGTGTCATGCGCAAACTTTGCCCGTTCATGCGTGTTCCGAAGAGCGAGGAGTGCATTTTTTTTCATGCACATATGCTTGCAGAAAAGCACGCTCGTGTGAACGAGGCCTTACAGAGCAACGCACAGCAGTGAATAAAAAAATACAGCTTATAATGAGTTGTTTTTCTTCACTAGACAAATATCCTTGTAATTATAATCATGCCTCGTGGTGTTCGGAAGCAACTCTTTGGCTAATGTCATATGAGTGTATTTAGTCCGTGTTTTGTAGACTGTAATGTAAATCTGTCTATTCACAGGGCCAGATTTTTTCACTGTAGCTGCTTAAAAAACAGCATGACTTATTTTTGTGTTTTTGCCTACGTATTGTATTGTTTTCTAAATAAAATATACTGGCGAAGACTGATAAAATACTAATGACATAGATTTGTATTGTAATGTCATCTATAACACGTCTGTACTACAGATCTGTTTACGGACGTGTTACAGTACGCTTGCCTGAAACCAACCTTAGGCCCAATGTCCACGGGCAAATTTGAATTGCGAAATTCAATCTGCAATTCAAGCCGCCCATAGGAAAGCATGGGCGTCCGCACTGGAATTAAAGCATGCAGATTTGTTTTGTGGACCTTTTGGTCTGGAAAACAAATCGCAGCATGCTTCATTTCAGCTGACACTGCGGACGGGCTGCAGAATCTGCGGTAAAGCAGAAGTTTAAGAAAAAACAAGCTCCACTGCCCATGTGTGGCGGCGCGCCGGTCGGAACTTCCGCACACATCTACAGTGAAAAAAATAAAAGAGGCGGACAGCACACAGAAGACCAGGCTGATCCTCCGTCACAGCAGGGCGGTATTCCGCAACGGGCTCCCGCATGCGGAAACTGATCTGCCTGCAAACATTGGGCTTCAGGGGTTATTTAATCGAGTGTATATCGGCCGGCGCTTTCACGGCCGACCTATATATTCTTCCGTCTGAGCAGTGCCTCCTTCCCTCCCCCTCACCGACTCTCGATCTCTCTCCTCCACTCCGGCGTTTGCAATGGGAGGGGATGGGGCGGAGCTAAGCTTAGCTCTGTCCCACCCACTCTCATTGCTGGCTGCGGACAAGGGGCGGGGAGGGTGCGGGAGCTTAGCTCCGCACCCGTCCTGCCCACTCCCATTGCAAACATCCGGAGTGGAGGAGAGAGGCAAAGAGCCGGTGAGGGGGAGGGGGGACTGCTCAGATGGAAGCGTATATCAGCTGGCAGTGAAAACACTGGCCGATATACGCTCATGTAAATAAGCCCTCAGGTTGTATTTATATGGATAAGTGCCATGTAGGTCAGTGAAAAACTGACAGTTTCACCTGTGATTTTACTGTGTGAACGATACGTTTGAAAAAAAAAAGTAAGATTTAGGGCTTCCACCCACTTGCCTTTTTTTCACGCGTTATAGCTTGTTTTTTTTTCATGCCATATGGGCTCCTGCACACTTGCGTTTTTTTCACGCGTTATAGCTTGCCTTTTTTCATGCTATATTGCTGCTTTTTTTTCATGCGATTGTCAGTGGGACTTTCTAATGTTAAAAACGCACCAACTTGCAAAGCGTTTTTAACATTAAAAAATGTCCCATTGACAATCGCTTGAAAAAAAAGCAAGTGGGTGGGGGCCCTTATGCACAATTTCACTCACGTCAAATAACAAAAATCACATGTGGTGTCAATACTTAAAAAATGGATTATACTTGTATTCAAATCTCATAGCATGTGAGTATGATGCGGTTTTTTTTCACTCTTCCATAGAAAATAACGGCAATTCTTTCTGCAGAATCGCAGAAAAATAGGACATGCTGTGATTTTTTTGATCCCAGATTGCCGCCCAAAGAGAAAAATCACTGATGTGTATTAACAAATTAAAAACAATGTTTTTTTTTTCCAGTAAGAGTTCTGTCCTCCTCGCAATCAGATAAAAAAAATCACCTGTATAAATACAGCCTTACACGTAGTGGATTTTGGCGCATGTCTGCAGCATATTTCATCCCTTCAATTTAAATTCATTTGAAAGGATAAAATCTTCTGCAGATCCACACAGAAATCTGCAACAAAATCCGCAGCAAATCAGCGACGTGTGAACATACATCACTAATATCACAGAATAGTAATATGTTATATGGCCTTAAGATCCCATTTCATGATTTCATTAATGTCCAAGCTGAATTTCCACATCTGAATTGCTGTAATTTAGGTAGATTCTTTTACTTAGGTTTTTCTACCTCACTATGCGCCATAATTCTCTTGGAGTGTCAGATTCAGTATGGGGTACATATTAAAGTACTTTGTCCAGATTGCTGCCGTGCGTCCTTGATAATCATGCCCATACTTGTGTAAATTATTAAGATACACTGCAAATATCTGCACATCATTTATCATGTTTAGTTAGCCGACTGCTATACTCTAAAGCATGCTTTAATGCCAATTGGAAAGTAGACTTTGTTAGCATGAACTCACCACCAGTGGCCGGTTTTGCCGAAGGAAGGTTTTCATATCTCCACCAGACATGAGCTCGAGTAGAATGAAACGTGGGAGGGTCTGCAGGCTTACTCCAATACAGCGCACAATATTCTGGTGACTGAATTTACTGTATGCGGATGACAGGAAAGAGCTATGCTTCACAGACTATTACAGAACACATCAGTAAGACAGTGTAACTGTCATTTACATTTTAGAATAGGTGATTCTAAGCATTTTTGCAATAACTTTTATTAGCCTATTCTGTACATCTCAACTTCAAAACTCCAATTCTGCTATGCAGCTGGGTGAAGACAGGGCTGAGAAATCAGTTTTCACCTTACTACATAGCAGAAGAGGGAGCTCCAGCTGTGCCAGCCCTGTTTTCTCTATTGCAGGCACAGCTCTAAACATATAACACTGTATTAATAAATGTTTGTTTTATGGTTTATTAATTTTTAACCCTACTTAGTTCTCCTCTGCCCCGCTGCTCTGTCCCACCTATGCTGGTGTTATTCCTCTCCGCCGATCACAGCAGATCTGTTCCTGGTGCTGTGAAGAAGAAGCTGTTCTATGCTGCAGACGGCTTCTCCCCTTCACAGTGCCTGCTTCCCACCAGACCTCATTCACTGTCAGGGTCTCAGTGTATTGGGTTCTGACATGCTATATTGTGCACTCGATGCACTAAGACCAATTGATGATGTATGGCACACAACCACATCTTGACTACAGTATAACATACAACACATTTATATGTGGTTACCTAACTTTTGAATCACCTTGTACAGTTTACGACAAAATCCCACTATGAACTTTTATGGTACATGTGATTGGTGGAGATCTAGGTCCTGGTACACCAAAATCCTGAGAATACATGCAATGCCATTCTCTGTTTTTCCGTGGAGCAGTAGATGTGCATGTCTGGTCATTCTTTATTGAAATGAACAGCAATTATGGGAATCTGTGTGACTGCTTTGGCGATTTCTGTAATTCCCAATCACTTAATTGCAGAGTCACTGAACATCTGAAACCCTGTCTAGGGAAACTGGGGAACCGAGGCTCCGCTGGTTTTCGTGATGAATAGGAGTCTCAGTGACTGAGTCCCCACCAATCGCTCATGATGTGTCTAGTTTACATGTCATGAACAATAATTATTGAAAAACGTATACAAAAATGTATTTAACTGCATTTAAAATGGAACTTCCATTATCAGTTGAGTTATGCAGTTGAGACACTAGATGGCGATCAATATCCAATATAAACCAATGAATCAAAGTTTTGTAGCCAAACAAAATGAGAAAAGTCACAGATTTAGAACAGAGTTGCCACTTGATCTGATAGAGGCAGGGGTGCAAGTACAGGGCTGCAGCCACATCCGTACCCTGCAGCCAAAGGGCTTATTCACAGGGATGTATTTGCACATGAAGAATTTGCCACATGCAATATGCAGAGAATAGAACCCATTGATTTCAATGGGTTTGTGCAAGTAGCCTAAGGCCTCATTCAGACGAGCATTTTCTCGCAGCTGATAGCTGTGAGAAAACGCCACCGGAGAATCGCGACCATGTAAAGCATTGGATTCCAACCTATTCATTTACATGGGCAATTTTTAGCTGCGAGGAAAAATCGCATCTAAAAATCGCCAATGGACTGCGATTTTTTTTTTGGCAGCGTCAAAAGATAGGCCATGACCTTTTGACGAAAATCACATGGAGCTCCCAAAGATTGCTATGGGAGTTGGAAAAAATAGGGAGGGAGGGGGAATTTATTCCCGTGGCGTAAAAGTGCCCGGCCGGCCAAGATAGTGCATACGGTGTGCATTTCGGCCGGGCTCTTTTACGTCAGCCAGGAAAGATAGTTCAGGAACTATCTTCCTGGTCGGAATATGGGAGCCTATGGTAGCTCCCAAAGAAGGGAGGTGGGTGGGAGTTTAGTACCATAATCATTACCTGATTATAAGTGCCTCCATAAGAAAGTCCATTTCATCCTGCTCCGAGCAGATTTCTGGCAGAGTCTACAAGAATAAGAAGTTATTGTCGAAGCCTTAAAGCCATGTGCATTACAAAACATATCCAGAGGTCCTAATATAGTAGTGTTTTACATATATATACACATGCACACTCTCAGAGAGAACAGTAGGCTGCCGCATGAATATTTTAGAAGTGGCTTCTCACGAGTTACCATTATTCCTACACCGAAATCCTTTTGTTGTTCTATGCATGACTCCCCTCTCTAGAGGAACTGTATCATTAGCAAACTAGGGAATAGGAAGTTGTCCCAAGGGTTGTAGGAAGAGAAACAAACACCAGGCCCTGCTGTGCTGGGTGGCAAAACCTGGAACCATAACGGGGGTTCAGGTTGATCTCTGTTATGGGACTTGGCTCTTCTATGTGCACCAATGCTTGAAGCCATATATATTAACATGCTAAGTGGACAGAACAGCTCTGCATTATGAAGTGCTGTGACCTTTGGGTGGGGTGGTTGAAAATCACATGATGTTTGCAACATTAAACAGAACGCACATCCTAACCCAATTTGCGCTTCAGCAAAAACCATATCCTGGTTCTGCCAGTAGGAAACGAGCTTTGATGGTCTTTACTGAATTGTAGTTGTGTATCTGGAGAATAGAAGCTGCAGTCAGATTGTCCAGTATAATGACCTTTTGTATAATGGGGTTATTTGTTCTTCACAGGCCAATTAAGTGTCACATGGAAACAGTTTAACTGGAAGGGTCCCGGGTGTGTCACATGACAAGATAAGATAGCCAAAATTCAAAGACGGACTCAGCCATGTCCCAAGAAGTCCATCAATGATCTCATTTGGTAAACTCAAGCGGCCAATAAAGCTTAATCCGTGAATCCTTCGTAATGTACCTAAATATATGCAGATTGTAAAATACTGTGAACGTATATAAAAATCTCCTGTGCTGCACTGTATATTCATAGTGGTTATTAGCTGCAATCATTCAGTGGGCATCTTTACAAGAGAAGTTTTCACATTTCTTCCCTAAAAATGCATCTCTGTCCACCATATGTTATACCAGAATATTTACAGGAGAGCAGTGACATACATTGAGAATGGGGGCTTCATGGGAAACATAGTAATTAATCATAGAAAGGTAGAGTTGGAAGGGACCTCCAAGGTCATCGGGTCCAACCTCCTGCTCAATGCAGGATCCACTAAATCATCCTAAACCGATAATTAGGCTTTGCATGGTGTTTCTTGATACCACCACAGTGCAAACCACTTGAGATAGGAGGTTCTGATGCCACTAACTCATTACATCACTATAGCATATTTTCCACTTCCTTGTTTGCTAACATTGCAAAACTTATTGAGGGTCCTCATGTGGCGCAGGGTGTTAAGGCAGCAGAATTCAGTCTTAAGCTCTCATTCACGACCTGAAGCTTGTGAGTACAAGCCTACCATTCCTCCGAGGTCGGTAGAGTACCCAGCTTGGGTAATAAAAAATTACCTGAAAGTGCTGCGGAATAAGTTAGCGCTATACATATAACAAGTCCCTTCCCCCCTCAATAGATGAGGGGGGAAGGGATCAATAGATGGATGGGGGAAAACTTGAAAAAAAAAGCCCCCTTACAGGAATACCCCATTAAATATAGCTGCTTTTTTGCCATCCATTTATTGTTCCATTCAAGCCACAGTTTTGTGGCTGAGGAAACAAGAGACTAGGGAAGAGACTTCTACCGATCTAGTATTTATTGCCTCTCCATCTATAGTCTCAAACATCCTGCAACAAATAATAGATCATGATTTCCTATATGACCTTGTCATTCTAATTTTAAATAAAGTTTTACTGAATCCGTATTGAATAGAATACAATTTTAGACCCTGGTGTTATAACACTATCAATTATCTAGTGATAGTGGTTTTATTAGCTGAGGCAGCACCGTTGTGTATTTGGCTCTGTGTGCTGTCCATGGTAATTCACGGCAGCCCCCTTATAACATACGGGGGCTGCCATTTTTCACATGGACAGATGAGCCACATGAAAAAACTCATTGCATGTTCTATTCTTGCTTGTATCATGGATGGGAATTAGGACATGCAAATGCATGTCAATGTACGGGCCTATATATTGGATAGTACATGGTTAGGTGTCAGTGTGTTGTCCGATGCAGTTGCACCCAAGGATAAGGGATTTGCTATGCTGTGAGGATCTTGAAAACAGAAGTACCATGTTCTGCTCTCCTATCACTGCTGGGGTGCTTCAACAATGAGAATCCCCTATGAGGGGGAATAACTTGAAATTCAGGTACAATTCCTTTAATCCTAAAAGTTTCTACAAGATTTTTCCTCTTAAATGATTGTATGAAATAATATAAAAGTGTATCAACACATACTGACCTTGATAGCTACTTGCAAAGGATTGGGGTCTCCAGAAATGCCAACCACTAGTCCCTCATAAACCTCACCAAAGGCACCATGACCAAGGGCTCTAGTGAGAAGAAAGTAAAGGTGTTATGTGTTAACTTTTTAAAGGGGTGTTCTGAACACAGACATTTTTGACACCGGATTGGCTTTCCTGATAACTTCTATAGACAGCTACAGTGCTTGTTACAAGATACAGCTCTGATAATTGTAATGTGATGATATCCACCTGTGTGTCCATCACATCACCAGGACAGACTTTTATCCACTGAGAGCTAACAATGATGGTTCCTATTAGGCCTTAGTCACACGGGCGTTTTTTCCTGCGATTTGCGTATCGCATGACAGATGCGCATCCGCAAATCGCGTGACCGGGGCCAAAAAAAAAAATCGCCCGAAAAAACTACTCCTAGCCGCGTTTCAATAGAAACGGGCCGGAGCAGTGCAGCGCTGTCCAGCGCATTGAATTCAATGGAGCTGGCAATACAGCTGGCTCCATTGAAAGCAATGCGCTGCGGGCAATCTCACGATGAATTTTCGGGAAGGGCTTAAATATATAAGCCCTTCCCTGAAATTCATCCAGAAATGTGTAAAAAAAAAAAAAAAAAATATATACTCACCTGGTCCCGGCAGACGGAGTTCAGCCGCGGCCGCCAGCAGTTCTCCTGAACTGCTCTGAGTAGTATTCAGCAGCCGGGGATTTAAAATCGCCGCCTGCTGAATGAGCTGCTTCTGATTAGTCACAGCCCTCACCAATCAGAGGCAGCTCTCACTCACCCATTTATGAATTCATGAATGGGTGAGTGAGTGCTGCCTCTGATTGGCTCAGCGCGTTTTTTTCCGCAGCGCTTTTTTACTTTTTGTCGCGTATTTGGTGTGGTTTTGGCTGTGTCCATAGAGGTCTATGGACAAAAAAGCGCTGCGGAAAAGACCAAAGAATGAACATTCTGCAACTTTTAAAACCGCGACGCAGTTGCATTTCTGCACTGCGGCTGTGCGGAAAAAAATCCGTCCCGTGAGAACAGCTTTTTTGGCAAAACTCATTTGTGCTGCATTGCACTGCAAACGCAGCGGCAAAACTGCAGCAAATCTGCCCTGTGTGAACCCAACCTAAGACGTAAATAGCGCCCATTCATTTGAATATATTCACATGTTTTGGGTTTTTTTTTACTCAGACTTTAATCTGTGTAACGACAACATACCTTGTCTTCGTCTGATTATCTGACTACAATAGTATATGTTATTGTGTGGTGTCCCACACTCGGATGGGATGTCCATGTGCTGTTCGATCCGAGAATCTTAAGCGCAATGTTTTATACATCTGTGTGCATATACCCTAAATTGCTGTCTTCTTTACCCCCTACCTTGCTCTCCCTGTCTGTTCTCATATGTCTAACAGGGGACACTAGGACAGCAGAGCAGGGGAATCAGTCATCATGCTCAATGAACTGTATGCATAGAGGAGGGGAAGGGAGAAACACACAGAGATGTGAATGCTGGAACTAATGGTGAGAGGTGAGCTGCTGTTTATACACATGTATACTGCTAAATCTTGCTGTACACTCATCCAGGATGAGGTTATGTGTGTATGTGTAATAGACATAGACCAGAATCTCTGTAGTTCTCTGTGTACAGCCTGTAGAACAAAACATACTTTGTACAGCAGCAACTCCATCCACCAGTCCTGAGAGGATGGAGAATCAGATATACAGCCAGAAAGCATGTTATTCCTCATGTACACTCAGCAGCGTATTCTAAAAATTAAGCTTTAACATAAGCCTTTCCATACAGAACTATATAAAAGTGCGATTGACTTCTTATTACTATTTTCCTGTGGTACCTGAGCAAGGTGATATTTTTCCGGGGAACTTCCTTCAATTCACTTAAACCAGCTCCTTTCCCAGCAAAGCAGTAGTTCGGGTTGTAGTCGGTCATGATAATAGAACTCCGGATCTTACTTAGTTTATATTCTGTGCTTTGTAATCTCACCCGGGCTCCTTCTAGCTGCTTCTTTTTACGGTGGTAAACTGAGAAACAAGAAAGTATAATAAAGATACCATTGACACTATTGCAAGTTAAATAACTATTAAATATGTCATGGTAGGGGATCTTTAACAGACCATAGAAACATGTGAAAATATATAACTGAATTGATCTTTGCATTAGGAACATAATGATATTATATTATAGTCTCTACTAGATGTTAATGAAGTCTTTCAACTCCTTCACTACTTTAAAAAGGGTCCTTCACATTGTGGAAAAAGTCAGTATATTGATGAACTCTAATGATGAACCTAATTTGACTCTTGAGGTCTTTTTGTAAATCCATGTTCCGGAGATTCAGACCTCTAAACCATTTAACGCTATTAACAGATTAATGAAAAGGAACAGAGACATAATTGAAACATCGTTTGCTTACTATACTCTGGACAATTTCAAAAAGTCCAATAATACAAACCCACGGCACAACCTGCAGCAACAGTAATTAATGCAGCTTAAAATCCTGAATGATGATTGTTCAGTGTACACAGCAGCAGTTCAGTACTGAACGGCTACTGTTAAGTGAATGGAGAGGGCCGTGGGAAGAGTGAGGAGTGAAAACTCCTCCAGCCTCCCTGCCCCTATGCTGGCTGCTCTGTGAGCGGGCCAGTGATACTCGCTCCTGTGTGACAGCACGGGAGCGAGTACACACAGGGACAAGTGCTGGGCCTCGTTTGCTTGACATTTGTCCTGTGTAAATGTGGCTTAACAAACAGGCAGATTACCAACTTCAGTTTTTTTTGTCCTACTAGTGACTACCCAGACACTTTTTTACAGCAATTGCGAAGGGGCCTTTAATCTGCATATATGCCTTTTTTACAGCACTGCAGGTTTAACCCAGAGCAGTTATCCCATGCTGGGAAGAGCCGGGGCTCAATTGTCTAATGACAACCATGATCCTATTCTAGTGGCCAAGAGCAGCGAAACCTCTGTTCTTGACCATTTGACCCATTCTATACCATGAGCAATAATGATTGTGCATATAAGGGGGTGTGATTGGGCTTCACCTGTCACCTATTGGCATGCTGCAATGCGATTTTAAGCTATTTCCATGGAAACGAGAGGGCTAGTAATGGCCTCTGTATCTGCCATGTCCTTGAACTTATCAAACGCTGCCTTCGGCAGAGTCTAGTAGGCTGTGTTTATAGACATAGTATACTGCATTACAGAAGTAATGCAGTGTACTATGCTATCAATCCAATGATTGCATCATCAAGTCCCCTCGAGGAACTACAATGTCAAAAAAGTGCAATAAAGTTTAGTTAAAAAAAAAGTGTAAAATAAAAATACATTTTCCCAACAAAAAAGTTTTTAAATAAAAAACAAAAAGATACACATAATAGGGATCACTACACTCATAATGACCTACATGGTGAACAATGTAAAAAATAATTTAAAAAATGCCACAATTGCTATTTTTCGTCTACCTGCCTCACATAAAATCCAATAAAAAACGATAGTATCAATGAAAACTACAACTCTTCCTGATACAGCTCTGTAGGTAGAAAAATAAAAAAGCTATTGGTCCTGGAATGCGGTGATGCAAATCAAATTTTTTTAAATAAAAAAAAAGTGTTTTTATTGTGTAAAAGTAGTAAAAAAATGTAAGAAAAAACTACATAAATTTGTTCTCACTGTAAATCATATTAACCGGTAGAATAAAAATTAGATGATCTATGCCGCACCGTGAACACCAGAAATTTTTTTTAAAAAAAACCTTGAATTGCTGTTTTTTGCCAATCCCACCTCTCAAAAAGCTGAAAAAAAATTATGAAAAAAGTCATTTCAATGCCAGAATGGAACCAATAAAAAATTTCAGGCTGTCCTGCAAAAAGAAGTCTTTATACAGCTCTGTCAATATATAAGAAAAATGCTATGCGTCTTGCAATGCGGTGACAGAGATACTATTTTACTTAAAAAAGTACAACAGTACTAATGAGTGCAAAAAAGTAGTTACAAAAGTAGTAACACATGAAAAAAACGTACAAGCTTGGTATCGCCATAATCATGTTGATCCAGAGAATATCATTGTAATATTCTTTTTACCGTATAATGATCACTAATAAAACAAAACACGAACAACAATCGTGAAGTTTCTGTTATCTTTTTTATATCACTTCCCCAAAAAAGTTATAAAAGTTTTACAACACAGGATACGTACCCCAAAGTAGGGCCATTAAAAAATACAGCTTAAAAAAAAAAAAACAAGCCCTCACTTGGCTATGTTAAGGAAAAACTTAAAAAGTTATGTCTCTTTCAATACGGTGATGAAAAAACAGGAAAAATAGCTTGGTCATTAAAACAATGTCTGTTTAATGTGCTCAGATGTAAAGCTGCTCACAGTCCAAACTCCAGGAGGTACAGAGGAAAGATTTCCATGGCGGTAGCATGTACGTAGCTACTAGATGAAGGTAAAAGATAGATGGATCCACCACTCATTTCCAGGACTTAGTAAAATGTACAATTTCATCTAGTGAACTCATAGCTATGATTAAGAATAGAGATGAGCGAGTATACTCGCTAAGGCAAACTACTCGAGCGAGTAGTGCCTTATGTGAGTACCTGCCCGCTCGTCTCCAGAGATTCAGGTGCCGGAGGAGGGCGGGGAGCGTCGGGGGAGAGCAAGGAGAAAGGGGGGGGGGGAATCTCTCTCTCACTCTCTCCCCCCCCCCTGCTCCCCCCTGCTCACTCCCGCAACTCACCTCTCACCCGCGCCGGCAGCCGAATCTTTAGAGACGAGCGGGCAGGTACTCGCATACGGCACTACTCGCTCGAGTAGTTTGCTTTAGTGAGTACGCTCGCTCATCTCTAATTAAGAACCATGTTTTATAAGGTTTGAAATGCGTAAGTAACTGTCAAGAGTGATGGCATTTACTAGATATAGTAAAATTGTAAATTTTACTAATTCCTGGAGATGAGTGCTGGATCTAACTTCACCCACTACCTAACCTAATAAATATATGGGAAGTATAGTGGATATGCATTTTCATTGACTATGATACTGATACCCTATCTAAACCCTCCCCTCTCTGCTCCTATGAGTATGTCATCCACGGATCACAGGAAGTCTTGTGCATTTGAGTTTACTAACTTTTAGCACATTGAATTTGCCCAAAAAAGGGATTTATAATCTGTGCATGTGGCCGGTTAGCGATCTCACAGGCGCAAAATCTGCTGATGACGTACTCATGGGAGCAAAGAGGGGCAGGTTTACAAAAAAACCTCAAGCCAGCAGAAATGGTTCGGCCCACCCAGTAGACCAGCCTGCATAATTTGCATGTGATGCCAGAATTTTATAAACGCCAATTATTCAGATATTGGGATCCATACGTTTTTGAAACAACTGTAGATCAGTATTCTATTGCTGGGCTTGATTTAGTATGGTGAAAAGTCATGAAAGGTTCGCTTTAAACATAGAAATACATTAATTATATCAACTATTTTGGGACTGACTCTATTTCGTATTATACCACTGTTCTTATGGAGACCGATTATCACATCACCATATAAATCCATATAACACATACAGAGGTATTTATTTTAACCGGTCTATTAAATGCAATTTATGTTGCACATTAACATTCCTATGTAAGTCATGCTGTGTACATAAATTGATTTTGAAATACTAGTCATCTGTTCACAAATACATTGTCCTCAATTATTAGCATGGATGTTATATTGATTTTGACCTCAAGGAATAGAATTAATCGATCCCTTTGCCATCCAGGAAATCGGTGGGGAATACAGAAAGCCAATACACTGAGGTCTTCAGCTTCTATGAGCTTGGTTCACTATCATTATGAGAAGACAGTGGGAGTCTGGATCTATGTGTGTCTGGGAGGCAGCATGAGGTATGAGATCTAGCACTGAGCTATCACATGAAAACCCATGGATCTAACCTTTCAGCATTTCATTAGATAATGCATTTTTAGGGAAGCTTTTATACAGACAAAAGACTATCTGTATTGCCAATACAATTCCCAAGTCCATCTTAACGGTCAATGCTTTTTAACTCGAAAAGCAGCTTTTCATTGATCTTAGAAGTAGAGAAAATATTTAATTGAATAACATAAATATACGTGTGTTTTCCATATATTGTTGACACGCTAAAGCAAACTCCTCTTTTGCTCAAGGGATATTTTGGTTTACTTCGCTTATGCTGGTATGGAAGAAATTTCTTCCCTCGTTCCATAGAAAACAAAACTTAAAATTCGACTGTCTTTCCTTTACCAGATTGGACAGAGTTGGACTGTCCCACCATCTCTAGAGGTTCTAAGTTTCGATAGTTGGCTCCAATGGTCCAGCAGAAGACAACCCCATCTAGAGGTGACTTTGGAGCCAATTCCCTGCCAGTGGGATCTATTTCTTATGGGATGATTCAGAAATAACGTATCTGGCTTTATTGATTTATATGCAGATTTTCCATATAGTTGGCCCTGATAATAATTCCCAATCTGACATTGGGTTGATAGTCTTCCACATCCTCGAGAGACTTCATACTGCTTCTCTGCATAGAAAGCCCTTTGAATGTTGGAATAATTTTTCATGTGTGAATTAAAACTGATAGTAACATTATGTCAAACTGAAATTTCAGCTGTTCTTAGGGCCCATTTAGACACGACGATTATAGCTCAAAATTTGGTCAAAAGAGATCTTTTGAGCGATAATCGTGTACATTTACACGGCAAGATGATCGCTCAAAAATCGCTCAGACAGCAGTTTAAATGACAGTTTTCAGCGTTCACTTTGCATAAGTGTGTAAATGAAGACTCAGGCTGTATGAAGAAGACAAGCGGGACCGCTATCTTCTGCATACAGCTGTTGTCTTCTCAGAGCACACAGCTGGTATACAGCTGAGCACTCCGAGCAGGGTATGCAGAACACAGCTGGAGTGCTGTCTTCTGCATACCTCTGCTGTTTTCACGGAGCACTCAGCTGGTATACAGTTAAACGCTCTGAGCAGGTTATGCAGAATACAGCTGGAGAGCTGCCTTCTGCATACTGCTGCTGTGTTCACAGAGTGCTCGGCTGGTATCTAGTTGGAGCGCTGTCTTTTGCAGACTTCTGCTGTGTTATCCGAGCGGGATACCAGCTGAAACAATAGTATCAGCGGTATCCCGCTGAGAACTCAGCGTGCGGTCCTGATAAGACTCATCGTTGTCTTTTAGCTTGCTGAAAGACAACGATGAGCTGATTGTTAACGAAATTTGCATGATGACCGTGCGTTTAGACCCAACGATTCTCGCTCAAAAGACAGCTTTGAGCGAATTTTGATTGAGAATCGTTTGGTCTAAATGAGCCTTTAGTGAGCAGCAACAGTCAAACTTCTTAAAAGAAAGTATGGTACTAAGATCAAATACTTTTAAAGGAATTGCTAACCGATACTCCCGTAAAGCAAACTGATAACATATAACTAAAATTCACTTTGTGAAAGTAGACCTACCAAATGACAGGCTTCCACAAGCAAAGATCACTCCAAGAATTACTGTTGCAATGAGAACAGCTAGAATTAGTGGAAGTGAGAGTTGTCTCTCTGGAATGGTTCCTTTAGGTCCTAAAAGAAGACAATAATTATCTTTAATGTCCATTCTAGAACAGTAAGTAATGTGTTTCAGTTTATTTTGAGATAATCCACAAAGTAACTGCCGTTATTGTGCACTGAATAACTTAAAACATAGGTTTCACCTACACAGTGATTCACTGATATGTCAATTATCAAATTACTGTATATCTATTTATACACTGGCATGCCGAAAGTCATGGGATAACAGTGTGTAAATAGATTCTGAAGTGGAGTTACCTCAGGTGATGCTTGGGAACGCCCACACCTGTATAAGAGTTATCTTTTGAGTGATGTTGAACACTGACCAGAGTGCTTATGGCAAGGTGACGTGAATTATCAGAGTTCGAATGAGGCATGATAGTGGGTGTCAGAAGGATGGAATTTTCCATTTCCAAAGTTGTGCAGGCATTAAATTGTCCATAGTGTCACATGTGCACCAGTAATACGTCATTGAAGGAATTACCATTCACAGTAAACAGCACAGTAACCATCCACGGATACTTAATGATTGTAGCTGATGGCTTCTGGCTAGATTATCCGTGCAAACAGACAAATGACTCGTAGAAATCACATTCAATGTATGAGGTCCCACGTGTATATACCACAGGTCAGTCCAGTGTTCTTTAGTTTCCATGGAATATGGGAGCAGAAGTGCCACCAGGGTGCCTCTATTAACTCCACAATACCAGACACAGCACCTCACCTGGACTCTTGAGCTTGCTAACTGGACTGTAGAGGACTGGCAACATGTGGTGTGGTCCAATAAGTCACAGCATCAGTGGTTTCAGGCTGTAGGGTAGGGTTAAGTCATGGAACCCAAGTTGTCAACCAGTCACTGTGCAGGCTGGTGGTGGTTCCATACTGGTGTGGTGTGTTTTTATGGCATGGGTTGGGTCCACAGTCTAAACACATCATTTACCAGTGCTTGCTATGTTTCACTGCTTGATGACCATTTGTAGCCCTTCATTGACTTCATATATCCCCACAATGATGGGATATTCCAGTAGGATAATGCACTGTGTCATCGGGCCCAAGTTGTCCAGAATTGGTTTGATGATCCTTTTTGGGGAGTTTTCTTATGAATGTTGTGGCCTGCACAATAGCTCAATATGACCACAATTAAGCATTTATAGGATGTGGTAGAGAGGTCCATTTGCACCCGAGATCCTGCACCTACAAACATCACGGATCTGTGGTGGCTATCCAGACGGCACTGCTCAACATCCCTCCAAACATCTTCCGTCCACTTGTCGAATCAATGTCAATTGGATAGCATATCAGTGTATGCAGGAGCAATCCATTTTCCTATCAGCCTGCCAGCAGGCACACATTATTAGTACTGGTGCAAGTCAAAAAAGTGAAAAAGTAAAAAAAAACCACGCTCTAGGACTATGAGAGAAATCTCATGACCCATGGGTCTAATGGTTAAATAACCGTATTTATTTAGGATCACTTATGCAACGCATTTCGGCGCACTTCGACGCCTTTTTTCAAGCTTCTGCAGAGGGCTCCTAACCTCTGAGACATCTCTCCAGGGCACCTGGATCACGAGATGAAGAGATATACTGATACGCAGGCTTGGACACTAGGTACCAGTGGGTTCCCCATCCAGGAGTTCCACTGTGTACCAGGTGAGTGGATATCCTTCCATTACTTGAAATTAATACTATATGGCGCTGGTACATGTCTACGCATTTTCTCCTGGTGCAAGTGGCGTCCTCCCATACACCTAGCACCTGGGGCTCATGCTCCGCCACCTCCGCTTAGCTACACACCAGCAGTCTATGTAAAGCTGTATCTATACTTGTGCAATTCCAACTTAAGTGCAATTCCCTTTAAAATAAATATTTATGGTTATAAATATAAATGTTTTACCTATACATGTGACATTATCACTTCCCAGCATGGTGCCGTGCTCACAAAGACACACAACTCTCCGCTCATTGTCTTTCTTACAGTTTCCAGATTTACAATGGTTGCAGTTCAAAAACAGCTCGATGAACACTTCCCCATCGTTCTCCATTGCTGTGTGAATAGAAAAAGAGTTATAGGGTAAGTATATATCTTCTCAACAAGCAAACTACTAACTGAAAAGTTGGTGTCTTGAAGTATGTCTGTCCCTTTTCTTCAAGACAGTGCTGTCTTCTGGACACCACATTTTGTTTCCAGGGTCTGATGTGACATTACCGGTAATTCTTCCCTTAAGGATTGTTACACTTATTTGTAAACACTTGCAGACATGTAACCATCCTCATTATAGGGTCTATTCCTACAAATATGTGGGCATCATATATTATGAACATCCAAAACAGATCATACAGTCATGAAGCCAATGAGGCCAGACACTCAAAGTCATGCATTCTGATGAATATCACTTATCTGTTCATGTTAAAAAAATAAAAAAGTGATCTCACCAGCCAAGGGCTGAAGAAACATTTCTCCAGATGGATTTATGAATGAAACCCCATCCTGGCCATCAGCAGATATATCATCCTCCTGGGAAGCATCTCCTCCTATAAATAAAAATACTATAGGTGAATATCTGCACAATACTTTCCATGCATAAGGTCATAAAATGCATTGCTGTCACATTTCTATTTATGTGACCAATATATAATAATATCTGCACATACTTTATACTATATTATTACCTTGGTACCCTCCACCTCCACCTCCAGAAGTACACGGCCCTCCTCCACCACCAAAACCTCCATACGTCTCCCACTGAAGGCTGGTTCTTGCCTGGTAGCATGACTGCCCCCCTTCTGCACCTTCAAGAAGAGATTTTCCAGCCCATGGCAGCTGAGTAACATCATTCCAGCCACCGCCTCCACCTATAGACAGGGAAAGTTATGGCATAAAACACTTGTCTATCTTATCAACAATGTAAATGGAAACAAATGAAGTGGATCTGTCTGAAGATACAATATGGCGTTGCACTGATTAAGTATATCTACAGTTTGTGTTGTACAACAAAATATATAGGACTAAATGGAAATGTAATAAAAGTGAGTTGTCTGTAAATGGTTTTTTTCTAAGCTTTTTAAGAAGAATGTGGTTATCATATTTATAAAAAGGATTAGTGATGTAGATACAGCAGATGTAGAAATTGCAATTCAGGCCCTGATAAGTCCCCAAATACGCCTCTGCCCTATTAGGAGGTCAGTAATACTATTTTGGCATTGGGTCCAAGAACATCATGATGAAAGCTATCCACCGATTCTCCAAAGGCACGAAAAATAGTGGCAGCATCAAGGGTGTAAAGTAAAAATCAAGAACTCTTTATTGCTTCATGTTATAAAAAGGCGCTCGATAAACCAATCACAGGCATTCAATAATGTCATCCACTGAATGGCTGTAAATGATCGAGCGCCATCTGTGATTGGCTGGCGCTCGATCCAATCACAGCGCTTACCTACACAGCGTTGACAACAGGGGAATTTAAAGCTGAGCAGGGAGAGGACAGTGGGGAGAATTCCCAAGCAGCTTACTGCACCGTCGGGGAGAATATCGCGCTGGGGACACAGACGCAGGCTGGGAGGTGAGTATTGCGGGTTTTTTGTTGTTGTTTTTTTTTTACCTTACTCGAGTATAAGCCGAGGGGTTTTTTTTCAGCATAAAAAATGTGCTGAAAAACTAGGCTTATACTCGAGTATATATGGTAATTGGAAAACCCCTTTAATCTGTGCAGAGTTTTACAGTTTGATTAAAGAACAAAAAGTATGTGTTCTTCAGCCTTGGACATGTCAGCAGATATTAGTAACCTAAGCCAAGAGCAGCGCTACAATATTGACAGTGCTCTTTTTTTCTATAGTCCTTTTGGTTGGTCCAATTATAAGCTCTGTAATTGTTCTTGGGTTACTAAAATCTGCTAACGGGTTCCCTTTAAGGACATATTAATTGTGAATAATATAGCAAAGGTAATGACACAGTATTTTGGAATCGACTACGGTATTCCAGTACCTGCTGTTCCGCTTTTTCCACTGAGCCCAGGAATTGCCATATTTCTTTCAAAAGCCTCTAGTTGTTCAAAGTCGGATGAATCATCTGGATATTCTAAGTAAGCTTTTCCTCCTCCTCCTGCTCCGGCCAATAACGGTATAAACACACCATTTACTTCCTTCAATAGGAAAAACAACATAAATCACATATCAAATAAAATTTCCTCTTATGGCCATCATTCTCATTAGACCTAATTAACTAGAGTGCTGCATGGCATAAGTACGAATAATCAGAAAGAGAAAGTTACCTCTAGGAACTGCGCAAGGATTTCCCATCCTCATAAAACTGCAACTAATACATTTTTATATTTTTATCTCTAGAATAGACAAGAAAGCTTTCAGACCTTCCAAGAGCTTTAAGCACAACATGTAAAGATACAAATAAAGTAAATGATTACAGGTTGTATGGCACATATAGGACCCGGAAGCAAAATACGCTAAAACCAACATGTAAACACACGTTAAGGCCTTGGTCACACGGGCGATTTTCCATGCGACATGCGCATGCGTCCGGCGATCTTAGAGAACCATTGCTTTGCAATGGTATTGGACACATGAGCGCTTTTTATGCGCTCGTCCGATAAATTATAGAACAGAAAGCGCAGATCGCACCTATCTGCGATTCCTGTTCTCTTCTCTATATGCGCTCAATGGGGCCGGCGGCAGCAGACATGTATGCCGTTTTTTTGCATGTCATTAAATACATATATAGCAATGCCTATGACATGTCAAGCGAACTGTTTCAGTCTGTCATGATGAGCTTCTATTTAATATGATGGTCCGCAATGAATTGCTTTGCTTTATAAAGTATATTATTCATACATTTATTGATATACTACTAGATGAATTGTCTGTGACATATACATGAATTAATAAGTAAGTTGCCTCAAGTCCTTTAAGTTTGTAATTATCTCACCACATTTTCCACCATGTTTATTAAGATATCCATCTTTGTATCGTCCTACTATGTATACTCTATATGCAAATAGACATGTGTCGGTTCTTGCAGGAGGAACGAACCATGGTAATCAATTTAAGATAGTTAATGCAGGGGTTAACACATGTGTTTTTAATCAATTAATTATATGTTAAGCTTTTTTAAAGGTCTGTGTAATGTTTGTTAGTTAGAGGTGAGCAAGGTTCTATGTGAACCGAAACGCATACTCTGTCTGTTATGAGCACAAGTTTATTGGAGTAAAAGCAAGGTTTTTTCTCACAAAAGCCGGACTCCTGCATATGGAATATGTGTGTCTCCTTAAGGCCGCCTGCAGACGAGCGGGTCGGATCCGGCAGCGAGAATTCCCGCCGCGCGATCCGACCCGAGCGCCTGCAGGGACGAGCGCGTACTCACCCGCGCCTGGCGGCCCCGGCTCTTTCATGTGCCGGCTGCCGCGCAGCCGGCGCATGCGCAGACCGGAGCCGGCGGCCGGGTGAGTGCGTGCCCCGCAGAAGATTAGGACATGCCGCGGTTTGTTTGCCGCGCGAGATTTCACGCGGCCAAACCGCGGCCGTCTGCATAGGAGTGCGTATTGTAATGCACTCCTATGCAGACTTTCAGCGGCGGAAATCCCGCGGGAAATCCCGCGGCGGGATTTCCGCTCGTGTGCAGGCGGCCTAAAAATATAAGCCCTTCCCTGAAATTCATCCAGAAATGTGTAAAAACAAAAAAAAAAAAATATACTCATCTGGTCCCGGCAGACGGAGTTCAGCCGCGGCCGGCAGTTCTCCTGAACTGCTCTGAGTAGTATTCAGCAGCCGGGGATTTAAAATCCCCGCCTGCTGAATGAGCTGCCTCTGATTGGTCACAGCCTCACCAATCAGAGGCAGCTCTCACTTACCCATTCATGAATTCATGAATGGGTGAGTGAGTGCTGCCTCTGATTGGCTCAGCTGTCATTCAAAATCACACGATTTTCTCGCAATGCGACAGTGCTACAAATCGCATGTATGTGAAGCCCAAGCTTTCCAATGGGTTCTTTCACTTCTGCAGGGATTTGCATTGAAGAATCATGCCTGTTTGTAATGCAGTGATGCCTGAGGGCCCGTAGATCTCAAGCATCCAATATTGCCTGTCCGTCTTGTCCCTTGTGCACACAAATTTCTCCAGATTCTCTGAATCTTTTGATGATATTATTTACTGTAGATGGTGGGATAGTCAAAGTCTTCACAATTTTACGGTAAAGCCTCATTCACACGAGCGTGGTTTACACGCTGTTGCAGCAGCATGTAAACTACATTTCTATAGCAACCAATAGGTTGCTATGGAAGCGCTCACACTAAGCTTTTTTACCAGCGCAGAATCTGTGCTGGTAAAAAAGATAAGATAGCGAGTGCTAACTCGCCTTTTAGCTCCGTGCTGCGGCACTGTCCATGGTGCTGACCACAGGCTGCTATCAGAGCCGCGGCAGCACTCTGCTTGCAGCACGGACATCTGAGCTCCGGAGCAGCTAATTCACCGCAGAATTCCTGCATGTCAGCAGCGTGGTTTACACACTGCTGTAGCAATGTGTAAACCACGCTCATGTGAACGAGGCCTAAAGAACATTTTTCTGAATTTATTCCATTATTTTTAGAGGCAGATTTTCACAGATTGGTGAATCTCTGACCAGCTTTGCTTTTAAGAGACCCTGCCTCTCTAACTTGCTCTTTTTCTACACAGTCATGTGACTTAGTAGAAAATTGCCCCTACAGCTGTTTTTCATTAGTACCACTTACTTTTCCAGCCTTTTGCTAACCTTCTCCCAACTTTCTGAGATGTGTTGCTGCCATCAATTTCTAAATGAGTTAATTTTTTTTTATTGAAATGGAAAAATATCTTACTTTCACCTTCTGATGTGTGTTTTATGTTCTACTGTGAATATAATATTGTTAAATGAGATTTCAAAATCATTGCATTATTTTTTGCTTTACATTTGTTTACATTTTACACAGCGTCTCAACTTTTTTGGAATTGAGGTTGTAGACATTCATTGTCAAAAAATCAAGCAACTAGAAGGAGTTGTTGGAATCAAATGAAACTTTATATGTGCGATTGTAATGTTGATATAAGTAAATGATTACAATATCAGAGCAAAAGGAGAATTTATTGCGGGAAACTGAACACTTGAATGGAGGCTCTAGTACCCTGTTGTATCACCTCTTGCTTAGATGGGAGATGTGATACATGTGGGCATGGAGGCATACAGGCTCTGTATGATGTCCTGTGGCGTATCGGTCCATATTTGCTGTAGCTGAGCCTCTAGATCATAGAAACTTGTAGGTTGTCGAAGTTGGCATCCCAGATGGTCCCATACATGTTCTATTGGTGATAAATCTGGTGACCGGGCAGCCATAGAAGTGTGGCAATGTTGTGGGGACATTCCTGTGACACCCATGTGTGTGCAGCTGAGCATTATCCTGCTAGAAAATGCCTCTTGGAAGCTGTCATGAAAGACAACACAGCAAAGGCAGAATGGAGGTGCACACCCCTTGGTCTCCAGACACAAACATGGTCTTTGTCAGTGCCCAAACTAAACCTGGATTCGTCACTGAAGACAACCCAGTTCCACATTATAGCAGTTCAGTATCATTGTTCATGACAGCAGTGCAACCAAAGGAGATGGTTAGTTGCTGTCAAAAGCAGAAGACATAATGGACACCATGAGAACAAATATCCTTCAGCAATGCGCCTGGAAATGGTTCCGACAGATACAGGGCCTTTAACAATGATGCCACTTGTCTCTGAATGGTAGACAACTAATAAATTTGAGCTACTTGTGACTTTCCAGTAATCATACAGCCCTCTCTATTCATGTTCTGTCGAGGGCATCCTGAGCCCAGTTGCCTTTCTGTACCCTCACACATCCACTGGTCCCAACACCTCCTAGCAGTCTGGTCAGAATGGCCCAGGTGGCCGGCAATTCGTCACTACGACCATCCAGTTGCAGCAAAACAACAACTCCTTCTAGGTGCTTGATTTTTGTTTAACAGAGTGTATATTCATAGTATTCATTCACTTTATAAACGTTAAAGAAATAATCTTCTCACCTTGAATATATAGGTAGCGCCCCCACCTCCGCCTCCTCCTCCAGCCCAGTCCAAGAGTGTTTTCTTCTCTCTGTATTCATCCTCAATGATGGTGGACTCTCCCATACATATTTCTTGGGTCTTATTATTTTTCTAGGACATTAAAAGCTCATTAATTTAATTCTTGTTGTGTATATGGCACAGTATATACGGTGCAATATTGCACAGAGATTGCCACAATTTATATCAGTCCCTGTCCCAAAATGTAATTTCCTTAGAAATAAAAAGAATGACATAAAAAGACCACATACTGCACCCAACTAGTCTGCCCTTATATTTTCTCTTAGCATAGAAATTTATTAATCCCAGACATGTTTAACTTCACTTACTGATGATTTTCCAACCCCAACGCTGGACATTTGTTCCAAGCATCTACTACTCCTTAAGTAAAATAATATTTTCTGACATTGCTTCTGATCTTCCCCCAACTAATCTGAGATTGAACGCAGGACCCCATAGTGCTGCAAGACAACAGTCCTAACCACTGAGCCGCCATGCATAACAATTATATATCAATGGAGCGTTCAGAATTAGCAATCAGGCATAATTGTATACAGGGTTATATGTTAAATATGCGTCTGCTTCCAGAACCTAAATATCTCAAACATGCTTCTAATCTAGTTCCAGCTGCACAACAGATTTAGTTTTCCATTTCCACTGTAAATTGCTGTTGGTGCCTTGCAGCTCTGTTACTGAATCTTCCATGGTTTAAATTGATGTATGGAGCTTTTTCATTTACAATTCATCTTGATAAGGAAAACCGATGAAATATGTCTGGTGTGGAACAGATGCTAATACTGAATGACAGATCTAATGTTTAGGAAGGAAAACCTCTATAGTATTGGTTCCTCTCCAGCTATAGAATTGTTCTCCCTATAACCTGTTAAATGAATACTTACCCCAGGGCATGCGTCTTCTCCTTGCTGGCCAACGAGGATATAAAGAAGCTCGTCTTTCTGCAGGTGAAACACGCCAGATGTGAAGATCCCATGACGGCGTTTGTTGTGGTTCTTGGCGCCCTTACCACCTGCTGCACCGTATACAGATATTCTGAAATAAGAAGAGTGCCATGATATGAGACTGACATCACTAAGCCCAAAAGAATTTCCAATTAGCCCATCAAGAGTCACATTAAAATTGGAAAAAAAACATCAAATGTCAATTTATTGCAGATTTTGCATTCATATCTTGTGCAAATATATTTATTTAACTCATACATCTCAAGTCCATTTTTACCCTTAGTGACATAATTAATTAAGTCTTAAGAGCCAGTAAATCATTTCCCCTATTTCGTATACATATGATGTACAGAATTACTTTTATTAACTTTTTGTAGGGACAATGGGAAAAAAAAGTTATTTCACCAGTGTTTTTTTATTTATTCTTACGGCGTTCACCATGTGCTATGAATATTATGTCGAAGGCATTCTCAGGTTACCAAACAACATCCCTTTAGTAATAGTCAAATAATAAACAGAGGTATACTAAGGCCCTCTGTCCACAGCTGTTGCGAAATATCGCCAGCAATATTCCACCACGGGGGACGAGTGGTAGCGCTGACAGGTCTCAGCGGTAAACCCATTTGACAGATAGGCTCACTGCGGGCACATCGTCGCAAATCGCGGCATGCCGCGATTTAGATCCCGCGAGCGGAGAATCGCTATGCTTCTCTGCTTGTGGACGCCGCGGCTGTGCTTTCCAAAGTGACGCAATGGAAAGCTTCACACAGTGTAATCCACTGGCGATTCACGCCCATGGACATGCAGCCTTAACCTTCCAACGTCGCTGGGATCCAACACTGCAGTACCACATTGGTCTGGGCACAGGTGACGGCTGCAGCGGAGCACCACGATGCCAGGAAATTTTTTTTTACAGTATGACTTGTAGTTTTCATTGGTAGCATTTGAGGTACATTCAACCTTTTGATTACTATCTATTTCCATTTTGGGAAAATGAAATTAACAAAAATTAGCTATTTTGACATTGCTTTTATAAGTTTTTTCCACAGTGTAATGTTTCATAGTACAGGTTGTAATGAATGTGGCAACACTATTTTTCTTTCAATATTTAACGAATTATGTAAGGGGAAAATAAACATTTACGTTTTTTGACTGCGGCATCTGCAGGGTTAAACGACTTAGAGAAGTGCTTATCTTTTCACTCCTTTTCTGGGGTAAAAGAGACCCCAATATGTGACAGTCATAGAGCAAATACATTCCCTGTTTGATCATGGGGTTTTGGGGGTGATAAGATAAACAAAAATCCATGTTACCCTTCCCTGGGACACGGGCACAGACATGAGAATCACCGATGTTTCTCTACTGCCCCCCTTCTGCTCTTACACACAGGCTGACCTTGCAACTGTAAATTCAGTATTTCCACTCTCAATTTAAATGGCTGTTGCACCAGTTCTATTGTGGCTACAGGCATGCTTTTGGTCTTATTTTAAAGTCAATAGCAAAGCTGTAAAATTAATCAAAAAGTATGTCTATAGCTTTGATAAAGCCATTTGAAATAGAGTAAAGTCTATTTATCTATTTAACTCTAATATCCTTTTCCTGTGGAATGAACAGAGCTCGGGATAATCTGTAGGGGGGTAAAGTAGGGTTCTCACTAATAAGATCCCCCACCAACCTCGAGAATGAGGGTCCTGTGTCCCCTTCTTCCTGTTACTGTGGCGGTTGGTTCTCCAACCTGCAGTGACACAAAACTGAATGGAGTGCTGGCCTTGCATGTGTGGTCGCTGCTCCTTTCATTTCAATAGGGCTGACATAAATTGTCAAGCATTTGTTCTTGGGTATCTTTGGCAGCCCCTATTGAAAGTGAATGGAGGGGCACCGCACATGTGCAACTGCCACTCAGTTCAATCTGTTCCTCATTGCAGGGGGTTCAGTAAGCCTTTATGGAGGACGAGGGGATGCTTGGGATACTTGTTCTTGGGACTGTTGAAGAGACCACCACCGATCATAAAATTATTCCCTATCCTAAGGATAAGGGGTAAGTTTATTTAAATTTTGGGATGATCCTTTTGATAAATGAAATATATTGCCAAATAGAAAGTGGGGCAATAAATACACTTCTCTACAACATTAGTATTTTAGGGTTTTGAACTAATTGCTCGTATTCCACTGCTATAAATCCCAAGCATTACCTGCAGCTGCTAACATGAGTCTAGTGCAGAGGTTCCCAAAGTGGTCTATATGGACCCCAAGGGTCGATGTTGAAAAAATTTGGGGGTGCACGAGATGTAAATGGGGATCCACGTGAGCGGACTCCATCTAGGCATGTCATCATCAACATGTAGGTGTTCTGTAAATGGCATAATACACCTTACACAGATTGTGCGCTTTCACTGGAAAAACTCCTATTAAAACCTAACTTTAAATGATAAATAATAAAATATAAAAACGTGCGGCTTGTAACGACAGACAACATAAATAGGAGTCAACATTGACAGGCACCTAATATGGTAGATGAAAAAGGCACATCTAATGGTCCAGGTAATAGTTCCTATGTATAGATAAGGGGGACCAAAATGATATGCCCAAAGTAGTGCCTGCCTGCCCGTATCCTAAAGGCATATAGGCTTGTCCACTAGAAGGAACAACTATGGACAAAAATAGAGAGGGTACTCGTAGGGGAAAAAAGGACCCAAACAATGTAAAGTCTCTGTAGGCTTTGGTATGGAAGGGATTAGCCAGATATAGAGCTATAATATATATATAGACTCTAAGTAAATATTGGATCTGGGTAATTCCTACAAAGGTCAAGAATTTGGTTCAATAAACAGATTATCGAGTGGTACTATGGCTCAGCGCGTTTCTGTTGCGTGAGCGACTCATCAGGAGCCCGTAAAGCGAATTAACCTTAGATTTGACTGATGTAAGCAAATAGGGTGTATGACTGACCAATAGACCCTAGGATTGTCCCAAGGATACTTAAAAAACAACAAGGACAATGCCCAGTAAATACTAGGCAGTCCAATTGATTCTAAAAGTAGCCTAGTAATTACTTAGGATCAGTCAGGGACAATGCCCACAAAAGCTGCCAGGGTGCAGTTCTCTAGGTGGGTTCTATTTATGCATAAAGCATTACATATGTCAGCCTATGGGCATAATTAGCCCCAAAATATTAATAGGTGGCATATGAAGAGTCCAGCACTCTCCACGAAAGATAGGGAGATCTTTGCGAATGTAGCCAAAGTTGTTGTCAATAGTAGCAAATCCTAGCGAGCAAAGAGTGTTAGTAAGAAAACCAAAATAATAAACTCAGAGCCTCTAGTAGCACCTCCAGCCCAGAAGGTAGGCTGGAGGTATATGGAGCAAGTGAGACACATTCTGTCTTATACAGCCACATTCTGTCTAATGACGCTCCTCAGGGGGTTGGTACCCCTTTATCCAATCAGGAAGGACCATCACCGCCCCTCCAATTTATGACATGCAAGCTCTGATAAAAAACATGAATCCAGTATGATGGGGGAGGGGAAATAAACCACCTTATGCAAGAAAGTTTTTGATAGCTTTTCCATCTTCATACCTCGTGGAAAGGGGTTTTAGCGCCATCGCCAATCTTCTTACGAAAAAAAGAAATCATTTGCGAATCACTGGACTTGGAGATTTGAGACTATACCTCACTAATTTGAAGCCAAATATTGAACCATTGATATCAGAGCATCCGGCTTATCCCATCCATTAACATTATTTCTGTAGAATTTTATGTAAGAGTTTTACTACGTTCTGATTTAATTTCATCCCAAATCCAAATATTTACTTGCATTTTGTGTCTTTTTAATAAAGATCTGAATAAGAATTGCACATGTTTCTTTTTTTTACAATTGTCCATTCTACGAAAAACCCTATCTAAGGCCAGTTGTGCATGACCGGGTCAGATTCCAGATGTGGGAGCCCGCAGCGGAATCCGAGCCTGCGCCCGCAGGTCGGATAGCTTCCATTGACTTCAATGGAAGCTGTGCGCGCAGAATCCGCACAAAAATAGAAAATGCGACTTTTCCTCCACGAGCGGAAAATAGCAAAATCAGACGCTCGCTCCGGATTTTGCAATGCAAATATACCCGTGTGCAGCTTGCCTTAGTAACCAGCACTGTGTCAGCTGTGACTTTAATAAGTTAAGGAAAATTCAATATTAGGGCTCCTTCCCATGGATAGATTTCCGCCGCGTAATTCGCGGCGGAAATCCGCTGCATTGCCCGCAGCTATTAGGTTCTATTGAACCTAATAGCTCAGGGCACACGCTGCGGAATTCCACTGCGGAATTCCGCACCGTGAAATCTCCCATCCTCACCCGCGGCATGCTCTATTTGCCCCGGGTGTACGCACGGACGGCTTCCATTGCAGTCAATGGAAGCCGTCCGTCACGCTATCTTATGCTGTAGCACAGTGGAAGATAGCATGAAACCGCTTCCCCGCCTACCGCCACCGCGTCATATGACGCGTCTGGCCGCATCATGTGACAGGGTGCGCGTGTCATGTGACGTGGCTGGCGTGTCACATGACGCTGCGGCGTGTCACGCTGAAGCGTCATGCGGGAGCAAGGACGCCGTATCTGCAGGTAAGTTTGCGTGTCTCTGAGGGGCGCCGTGAGGGGCTCTGCGGCGGAGACTGTCACGGCCCTGTGCAGCCGGCCTTATGCTGGCAAGGGGTCTACGGAAAACGAAAAAATCAGCAAGTAGTCTACAATGACTCTATTTTTTTTTTATCTATGATGATTCTGTTTATTTTGTTGCACCAAGAATTATCTTCAGCACAATAAATGAGTAGCAGGACAGGGATAAGTCAATTTTTAAAAATTCTCATGTGTCTATAAGCATGCATTTAGGTCATTAATCATGAGAGCTAGCATTGCAGGCGCCCTAGTGCTACTTTATCAAAATAATGTCACTGTTGTTTCTATTACATCATCTGAAGTTAATTTTGAAACTTGTCCATCTACTGTAAATTACTTGCAGGCATTGAGAGGATGATAGTGTAAGCTTTTAGCAGGCAGCTAGTGATTTGAATACCCTTTACAATTTGGGTAAGACTTCTCATAAGATGCACATGCTGATATCTCCAAGTACCATTGACACCTGTACTTGCCATAGGTACAGCATCTATCTCTACTATTGCTAATCTATGTTTCCTTGACAAAATGATCAAAGGGACGCTCCAGCAAGAACTGATTCTGTGCATTATGTCTGCAGTTCCAGACACCAGCTCACCACATGGATATACCCCCCACCGGCTTCACCATCAGGTGCAGGGACACCATCAATGCCAGTAGAAACTAAACTCCAGTACTTCTGTGGATTCCAGCATTAAATCAGCATTTTATTTAAATATCTTGCAACTGCTGTGAATAAGAACTGTGTTCGAAATGTAAAAGAGTGATTTTGGAAGATGTTTTGAATTCATGACATTTAACCCCTTAGTGACTGTTTACACCTTAATGACCAACCCATTTTTCTGTTTTTTATTATGGGCCTTCCAGGAGACATAACTTTTTAATTTTTCCGTCAGCATAGCTATATGAGGGCTTGTTTTTCGCAGGACAAGTATTTTTTAATGACATCATTTTTGGATACATATAAAGTATTGTATAACTTTTATTGAATTTTTTTAGGACTATTGGGGGATAAAAATGTTTATTTTGCTTTTTAGATTTCATTTTTATGGCTTTCAGCATGCAAAAAAACTAATGTGATGACATTACTCTCTAGGTCAGCACGATTCAGGTGATAGCAAGTCTATATAGTTTTTTTGTTTTGCTGTTTTTGCACACACAAAAAAATTTTTTTTTAAATTTGCTTTTGAGTTGCCGCATTCTAAGAACCGTAGCATTTTTATTTTTCCATCCACGGAGCTCTATGTGTCTAGTTCTTTGTGGCATGAACTCTAGTCTTCATTTATCCAATTTTTTTACATTTCATATTTTTCTACAAACCAGATTATCAAAATCTGCAATTCTGGCATGTTTTTAATTTTTACTTTTAACAGCTTTTACCATGGAGTATACGTAAATAATATGTTAAATTAATTCTGCAGGCCAGTATGATTATGTCAACACCAAATTTACATAGTTTTTTTTTCTTGCAACTTTTTTTAGACTTTAAAACAATGTATTTTTTTGTTTATCGCTGCATTCAAAGACCCCTAACATTTTTCTTTTTTCGTCAATGGTGATGTCAGCTCACAGCCACAGTGAAGGATCAGGGAGTTTCTCTCATTGCTTTCAATGGGGAAAACTTGGATCACATCATTCCACGTACACCTAGCACGTGGTGCGAAGTTGCCACCGGCTCCATTGAAAGCAATGGGTGATGCGAGGGCACGCCCAAAGCTAGGACGCAACACGATTTCCTTCTTGCATCGCAGTGCCATGGGATACGGGAAAAATTTGCTCATGTGTGTGACCCCTTTCCAAAGAATGGGGTTCACATGCGTACAAGATTTGTGCGTCTTACAATGCACAAATTGCGCACGATTTTCTCGGTCATGTGAAAATGGCCTAAAACACATGTCAGTTTTGCATCTGTGAACATATCCTGAAGGCTTTTTTATATGAGCGAGAAAGAGAAAGCCTTTTAGGAAACCCTGTATCCAAAATGGGATTGGAAAGGGTTAATTTACACAGGAGTTTTTCCTCGGCAGCAGTTCTGCGAGAAGGAAATATTACCGCATGTCCAATTTTTCTGCAATATCACAGAAAACTTGCCCATTATTTGCTATGAGTAAATTAAAAACCACATTGGATTCACATGAAACTCGCATGTGATTTTTAATTTATCTTCCATTGAAACAACATGTGATTTTGACGCACGTGAAAGAAACACATCTACCACAATGTGATTTTCTCGCAAAAACGCATTACAGTCACATAGGAATCGTGGGTCAGAGTTTCTCTGACAGATATTGCACTCGCCTGTGTAAATCTGGCCCAATGGTGACTTCACACGGAGCGTATCTCCTGCGGGCCATCCGCTGCGGAAAAGCTACAGCAAATGCGCAGTGACTAGGTTTATTTTGCCAAGTATATTATCGCGGATCTGTTGCAAGTTTTAACTCTTTTAAGGGTTGAAAACGTCAGTATAATTCCACAGCATAAACAGGTGGGATATGTTAACCCAGCGGAATCACAAAGGAATTTTCTGCATCAAATTCCACCTAAAAAAAACATATCGAAATCCGTGGATTTCTGCTGCAGATCTGCACGCTGATTTTACCCTGTCAATGGACAAAATGCGCATGCAGATCCACAGCAAAACCCACAGAAAGCTGTGTTATTTCATGTAGATTTTTCAGGCAGAATTTGCAGCAAAAAATTTGGCTGCGATTCCACCATGTCACTATACCCATATGCTGCAAATCTGGGGAGAAAATCTTCCGCTGCATCTGAAAGAGATTTTCGAGGGTGCTTCATACATAGTCTATTTGCTGCAGATTTTGGTGCAGATCCACAACAGATTTCACACCCTTTTTGACAGTTCAAACTTCACGCTATTGTGTACAAGTAAAGAAAAAAAAAAGCAAAGAAAAAATTTTTTTTTTTTTCAATGGGACTTTCTAATGTTAAAAATTGCATTGCACGAAAATTGCAAAAGCACAAACTTGCGATTTTAGTTTCATAAAGGCCCATTGAAAAAAATTGCAGCAATATCACAGCGATAAAAGAAAAGTGGGTAGAAGCCCTTAGGGTGCAATATTTCTTTATCTTTAACAGCAGTTGCTGCTGTCTTCATCATTGCCCAGCTATTGCTGCTACTCAATTACTTTGGGATGTATCAGCTCCCAAGTGTTCATGCTAAGCAAAGGCATTTCAGCATAACTGGACAGTAGTATTATGTGGCAGAACCAAACAGCCTTTACATCATGTGCGGCATGTAATACCAGTGCCCAGTGGTTCCAGCTCCGCTGTGCTTTGTATGATGTATGAACATAGTATCTTTGAAAGTGTGTACATTGTAAGTGTATATGTAGGATTACATGTATGTAGTTAGGATAGTGCATTCATGTACAGTACTAGATAATAGTACATATGCAAACACTATCAAAAATAATTGGACACCTGAGCAGGAATCAAAAGTAGTGTATATATATATATATATATATTAATACTTAGTGGGGCTCCTTTGGTCCTAACAACAACAGATATTCTCTGGGGCATACTTTCTACTAACGTGCGATACACTTCAACTGGTTGTCAGGTTGTGCTGCTGGGTTCTGTTGTTCTATATGGGTTTCCAGTAGCTAAGCTTCACAGGTGAGGGGTTAATTGAGCTGTGAATGGACTTCTCCAGCCAGCCAACCCCCCTGGTCTGCTGCTCATATATACAAGCCCCTCTGGCTAGAGGAGGCTGGGTTTCCTTTCTCCCTACTTTTGTTTGCATGTTTGTTCTGTGTTGTGTGTGAACAGTGATGTATTTGTTGGATCTGCACAGGTGGCCAGACTAGGTGTATGTACAGTCCTGTTCTGTCTTGCATGCAAATTCCTGGAGTGTTGGTGTGAGCTGTGTTCTGTCCTGCTGTGGATCGTTTGCCATCTAGGGGGAGGTAGGTACCTAGGTTCTAGTGTGGGGCCGTCCCTGTTGGGACCATCACCCTGCATGTAGGCAGGTTTTACGTGGTAGTTGTCTTGTGAGAGTAGGGACCTGCAAGACAATGAGGACCCTTGAAGTTGGCTCGTAGGATTAAATGTCTTGGCCAATTCACAAACCAATACCTTGTACTTTCATAACTATTCCATCTGGTTATTTGTGCAGGTATGCTTGGTGTGCGTTTTGGTCATCAATTCAGTTCTGTTGGAGGTATAGGTAGGTGGAGCAGGTTGGAACCTCTATCCTGCGTGAAAGCTTTTCACATTCAGCTAAGTACTAGTTATTTTTCCTTTTGCTTTGCTTAGTCTTTTGTCAGTTTCTTGTGGTGAAAGTACATCTTTCTAGGTGTTATGTCAGGGATAGTCAGGCCCTAGGTGAAGACCATAGGGCTGTCTTTACCAGGATGCCTACCCCGTGTTTAGGCTCAGGTGCTACATTCCCCTGATTTGCTTAGGGACAGATTTTTCCATTTATCATGCCTGGAGTGGTTTAATCTGTTTCAGTATAGTATAGTGTGTGCTTTTTGCGTTTTTGTGTGAGCGCCACTCTATTTTTGTGCTGGGCCCTCCATTTATCCTCCAAACATCTGGTGAGTTTTCTAAAAGAAGATGTGTTAGCCTACCTACAATGGTGCAAAGAGAATGGTCATTGGACTGCTGAACAATGGAAGAACATTCTATGGAGTAACAAATCTCGCTATTCCATCTTCAGATCAGATGGACATACCTGGGTGTGGATTACACCTGGGGAATGCCTTCTGTCTGAGTGTGCTGTACCAACAGTTAAGTATATATGCGCGTAAAAATGCCTGTGTGACTGAGCCCTCATTCAGATGACCGATATTTAGCCATATAAAAACATTGCAATGGAAAAGATAGAACATCGCTGACCGGATATGGTGGCTGATTTTACACGTTGGAGGAAAAGATAGGTCTTGCTCTATATTTTGGCTGATATTCGCTGGTGGCTCCCATAGGCTTCTATGGGAGCTGCCGAAAAAGGGAGGGAGAGGGAGTTTAGCAGCATCCAACGCTGTGAAAACATGGCAGCTGGCTCTTTTCAAATATTAAAAGTAGCTGCAAGGATTTCAGGCCGACCGAGGGTTTTCTGGGCTGCGGCATATATACGCTGCAGCCACTCGTGTGAATGGGCGAGAAAACACAAATTTTGGCCGCAACTTGGTCATCGCTTTTTACCGTGCATGTGTTTTTCGCCCGCGATGCAGTCAGCATAAAGACGCCTCGCCCATGTGAAAGTGGCCTAACTAAATCTGGGTGTATTTAGTGTGTAAAGGAGCAACTTCGATCCAAGAGGTTATTTCAAGGCACATGAGAGGAATTTATGTAATTTTGAAAATTTTTGTATGCATTAAGTTTTCAGAGTGCTCAAATTGTGATGTGGGCCTCAGACCATATCTCACCTGCTTCTCATCACTATTAGATCATCTTTAATAAGTATCTATTTGTACATACAAGCCTAATATTTCACATCTGTTTTTAAATTCTTAGCTTGTCAAGTTCTTCCTCGGTGTACATAATAATTTTAAGAACTGTGGAAAACACGTTAAAAAAAAAAAAGTTAAAATCAGCCATATCGTCAGCTTGTAGATACAGTGGCAAGAAAATGTAAGTGAACCATTTGGAGTCTTTTGGATTTCTGCATTGCTTACTAATATAATGTAGTCAGGTTGTTATCTAAGTCACAACTACAGACACTAACTAGGGCTGCTTTCACATCTGTGCTTGGGATTGAGTTTTTCTCCTTAATTCAGGGAGCAAAATAGGGGAATCCCTTGGCCGAACAGGTCCAGAGGCGAATAGACTCTATTGACTATAATGGGGTCCATTCATGTTCGGCTCAGCTGCCTGGCATTTTACTGGAAGAAAAAGCACAGCATGCAGCGCTATTTCTTCTGGTATTTTGTGACGGATCTTCAACAGAACCTCTGAACGGTACAGATGTGAACCCGGTCTTAAACTAATAACACACAGCACATTGAGTAAATCTCCATAGTGCAGGGAGAAACTGCAAGTCAATCTGTAATTCCAAGAGGTTCATTTACATTTTCTTGCAACTGTAAGCAGACCTTGAACTGTTCTGCCATATATCAGTGATGGTGTCTCTACTCACGTGTAAACTCTGGTAAGTGGAACTCTCCACATCTGCACTCCTTTAAGAGGACCCTGGTTTCCAACAACCACAGAAATGTTCTTGTGGCGGTATGCGTTGTTACATAGCGCCTGTGTTGGACCATTAGGTCCTCTGGCACCACACGTTGAAAATCTCCAATGCATTTCTGCCTCATCTTCTGTGTAAAGACAATAAATAAAAGATTACTTGTGTAAATAAAAATATACAGCATTACCTAAATGGCTATGGAAAAGGGGCAGTTGAAATCTGATCGGTGGCTAAATCCAATGTTTTACTTCTTTGTAAATAGTCCCCACCGTACTTTTCTTCAGGATATACAACACAACATATAAACTATTGTATCATTGTTAACAAGACAATAAGAAAATAATGAAATACATGACAACTTGTCTTCTTATTTCAGCACTACCCATTGCTTCTCTGTTTATACACTGACATGGCAAAAAGAACTAATATTGTGTAGGACCCCCTCAAGCCTGGTGAAATGCAGCAGCTTAACATGGCATCTATTCCACAAGTGGATGGAACATGCGTGGAGGGATGTGGAACTATGCCGTCTGTATAGCCACCCACAGACATGGCACAGCGCCCGTCCCATAGTCACATGACGGCCCTACGTATGACATGGTGAAGTCAGCAGCAATTGCGTCCGCAACTACACGCCCCATGTGAGCGCTGTAGCGCTACGTCTGCATGTGATGCAGCTGGAAGTGAGTACTTCACTACAAAACTATTTAAACTTGTTATCTGTATGTAATACTGTATACACTGGCTTAAAAAAGGTGCTTTAAAGCACCGAAACGCGTTGCCTTGGATGTTCCCCATCCAAGAGGAACATACAAGCTCCAAGCAGATGTTTGGTTTCAGCTTTTTGGTCCTGCAAAGCTACTAAGCTGTCTACATCCACCGAGGTCTAAGCTTATAACTAAAGTGTAACCATGAGGAATTCACCTTCCAAAAGCCAAGTTTCTCTGCAAGTATAGAAATGTGGATGAAACGAATCCCACGTATTGATTAATATTACTTGTTTTCAGTTTTGCTCAGACATTGCCGTGATTATTGATTACTTAGCACTGTCTGACGAGTCAAAGATGTGCAGTTGTGTAAAAGAAAATAGGTTTGAGGTTGTATTTTAATACACCATTAAGAATCAATATATGGATTGAATTACACCCACGTTTTTCATGTGGGTGGAAATGTTCTCTGTCCATGTTCGCCTTGGATCCATAAATTCAGTTTGAAATTTTTTAACAAGACTTTTTGCAGCTACTTTGGGGTAAAAATACAAGTACTGTGTTAAAATATCTAAAAAAAAAATCATTCTCGATGACTTGCAGTCCTATTGTCTGCTGCTGATTATATTCAACTTGAATGAGAAAATGGAAATCTTGAATACTAACCTTTATGCATAGGTTCTAACAGAGGGCTAAGGATCTCATCTTCCGAAAGGTCTACCTCATTTGATCCATCCTGTTCTCCAGAAATACTTTCTATTCTTCCTGGCACAATACAAAAATACATAGAAACAAGCTTACACATGCCTACATTGTGATGCTGTATTTATTAGTTATAGGTTTTATCAAGAGTGTTGAACAATCACACTAGACATGCCATACTTACGAAAATAAGCCAGACCAGAAAAACTCATTTCCAACAATTACTGTACTAGCAAAATAGTGTCCAGAAGACACATCACAGCTCCACACTACTTACCAGAATGAAAGCAGTCAGCAGAAAAAGTAACATTATCTACGATGATGTGCGAGAAGGAATTCCAACCCCAAGTGGCCAATAGCTGTATGCGGAATCTGGTGGAGTACAAAAAAAGTGTCATCAAGATAGACGAAAAGTTGTAAAGTGAAATCTACAAATGTAAAGCAAATACATTTTGACTTATTGACATTGATGGGTCAGTAGAATAAAAAGTTTTAAAGTGTAACTGCTTTCTAAAAACGTTTGACTTGTCATATGGACATGTAAAAAGTTTTGATCGCCGGGAGTCTGGTTGCTGAGACTCCCACTGATTGATAGAATGAGTCAAAGTGCTTGTCTGAGCACTGTGACTGCTGGCTAGCTAAAGACAGGCCATAGACTTTCTACTGAGCCCATCTTCAGCTAGAAAGCTGTGAGAGTGCTTGGATGAGTGCTCCAGCTGGCTCATTCTATTAATCAATGGAAGTCTTAGCAACCAGCTCTGCAGCAAACAATACTTGAGACATTTCGCTAAGGCATGTCAAAAAGTTTTTAGAATACACAAGATTTTGAACTTTTTGCCATTTATCAACTATTAAATGAGTTTTTAGGTTTTGTAAAAATAGAATACCTCAATGTACCGAACACAGATGGATCTTTAAACATGATATCACGCTACTTTTACTGTACATCACTAATATAAAAGAATTGTCTAAATTGCAAATCTACTATTTGTTAAAATTAACTTCCTGAGTGATTGGAGACTACAGCTGTGAGGAAGCCTGAGGGATGTTTAGGTCATGCAACATTCATTCTAAGTTATTTTGCATCTAATCAATGTAGCCTCCTAATGACAGTTCATAAAGTCAGTAGTGCAAGTCTAGACTGTGGTACTAATTATTACATTGTATTTAAATAATAGCATTAATGTTACTTGGTGAACTTTTTAGCTTGATATCTCTTTTATCATGAGTTGTACGTTATAGTCATAAAACTAATGCATAGGATTTAGAGACTTTGGGCTTTGGATTCAGGGTCAATAAACTGTGAACAGTCCTTGTGGAAATGACCTCGTAGAACCTCCTGTGAAGAAGTTGAAAAGGCATGAAATGGTTGCGTCTTTTAGCTGCCTTTTTTAAGCTTCTTCACAGGAGGTTCTACAAGGTCATTTCCGCAAGGACTGTTCACAGTTTGTTGACCATGAATCCAAAGCTCAAAGTCTCTAAATTACTGCTAATTAGATATTACGCATCATGTACAAAACCCCTTGTTGTTTGACAGTCCTACTTTTAGGATTATGATAAATCTATAAAAATTACGAAATACAGTCCATTTAATGACCACCGGTGCCTAATGGTGCACTTTTCAAAACAGGGAAAACTAATACATGAGTCAAAACTCTGGAATATATGAACATATGTTATCAGGGGAGGAGTATGTAAGATTATAACAACCATATGCAGCGTAATAACATTCAGAAATCATGTTTTTTAGGAATAATATCCAGACCTGTTACTAAGATGGGGAATCATAATCGTTGCTGTAGACCAAGCATTGTGTGTTCCTTCTACGTTCCATAACTTCAAACCTTTCATGGTGTTTTCTTCTTGGGTATACACTGCTAGGGTCCCATTGAAGGTTCCATACACAAGGTACTTGAAAGTGAACTAAAATTAAAATTTAAATACTTTACTTGAGGTTCTTGATAGTTGTGAATGCCCAACTGGCAATCTAGCTGGTTGCCATTAATAAAAGTGTGGGAATAGGGTTGCTAGAACTTAGCCTTGCAACTAGAGATGAGCGAGTATACTCGCTAAGGCACATTACTCGAGCGAGTAGTGCCTTAGCCGAGTATCTCCCCGCTCGTCTCTAAACATTTGGGGGCCGGCGGTGGGCGGGGAGCAGCGGGGGAGAGCAGGGAGGAACGAAGGGGAGATCTTTCTATCTTTCTCTCCCTCTCTCCCCCCCCCACTCCCCCCTGCTCCCCGCCGCAATTCACCTGTCACCGGCGCCGGCCCCTGAATCTTTAGAGACGAGCGGAGAGATACTCGGCTAAGGCACTATTTGCTCGAGTAAAGTGTCTTAACGAGTATACTCGCTCATCTCTACTTGCAACCTATCTTAAAAATTGCAAGCTCTGAAGGGTCTGTGTACATGACTCTCCTGGGTCCTACAGGTAATGTTTTTAGTTATATGTGGAGCAGGATGAGGTTTTACAATCATATAGACCTCTCCAATGGAAATCCTTAATTCACAGTCACCTAGGGAAGTTGAACTTTTTTGCCTCAAAGATCTATAAAACTAATTTTATTTATATTTACTTAAATAACATTTATGCATCAACAAGTACATACATACCTGACAGGCTTTTTCAGAAACCACAGGGGGTAGACTGTCACTGTACACACTTGCAGAGCTATCATTATACTCAGTCTCTATTAGTAGGTAGAGAAAGTTTCCTATAAAAAAAGAAACAAGATGAAAATGTCCTTGAAAATGTGCCCTAAATAGTCCATATTGCAAACGTCAAGGGATTTTCTACGATAAATTATTTTTTTAATCTACCCGTGTTAAAAAATTTAATTATATACATATATAAAACAAGAAAGCCTATGCTCACCTATCCTGGGTCCCTGTAGCTCTAGCACAGGGTCAATTTCCAAGCTGCAGAGTCAGCCTATGAATGGAATGTTGCAGGCTGCTCCAGCCAATCATAGATCTCTGTGGTTGACTGCTGAAGTTTGTGATTGGGTGCAGCGGTCAATGATGCGCCATCAATAGACTGATTGCAGCCTGTAAACAGAGCACCGGCAGTGGGAACGGAGAGATGGCGTTGGAGCTGTGGGAACTCCAGAGGGGTGACTATAGGCTCTACTGTTAAATTTTTAAGCTGCTCATGTTAAAAAAATAGCTCTGAAAATCCCTATAATCTATAAAGTATGTTAACAGCCCATAAGCCACAACCATAGTGTTTCAATTAAAGGGGTTGTCTGATTTACATATTCTGATATAAGAGATGGGGGCTCAAGTTTGGGACCCTATCTATTATCCAAAACAGGGGATGGGTAAAAAATGCATGTCTTGCTCTAGTGCACTCACTATATCTATTCATTACATAGTAGGCTTATTCATATCAGTATCTGTGTAGTGCTTAATTTTCTCTGTTGTGATGCTACAGAGGAAATGAATACTTCAAGGAGGATTCTGGGCATTTACTATTGATGACCCATCCTCGGAATAGGTCATCAATAGTTTATTAGCGTAGATCTGTTTCTTAGGATCCCTGCTGATCAGCAGATCCTCCGACCCACTGTCAACGAGGTGGAGCCAGACGACTGCATCCGTGGTTATGGCGAGAAGTGTAATAGAAAGCATCGCTCCCATTCATTTCAACTGGAGTGAAGTCGCTTATTACACTTCCCATTGATTTCAATGGGAATGAAGCAGTCTATTACACTTCCAGCCGTGACCACCTGTGCGGTCTTCCGGCGCTCCCACATTGACCGTAGGCCACAGAATCAGTTGATTGATAGGGATCTTGAGTGGCTGATCCCTGCTGATCAACTATTCATGAACTATCCTGAGGATGGGTTGTCAATAGTAAATGCCCTAAATATTCATTTAGTGCTGGATGAGGTCCTAGTATTTGGATGCTCTGTGAAAAGGTCTTCATTAAGGGACTATTCTAGCAGAAGTGATTACCAAAGCAGACAATTCCTTTAATCATGCAGTTCATAGAGAATTAAAAGTAAGCAGATGTTATCAGCAGATGTCAGCTGGGAATACTCTTTTATTATTAGAATACACATACAACAATTTCCTTATTTACTGTTATTATCCAAATGACTCATTGCATGAGGGGAAAAAGAAAAAAATGCAAAAAAAAAATTCACCTAGGCTTTTCTTCCCATAGACACAAATTTTTTATTTCATAGTAACCTATATCTGCTGCAACACACTGTAGTTCCTTTCTGATGAAGGTCTTGGTCTAGGTTCACACTGCGTTTTGCTATGCACCAAGCCTTTCTTTCCCGAGGCTCTGGCTAAATCACTGGAAATGGCTGTAACAATCTGGCTCGGTGTTAGAGTCCCTTGTTGTAACTGGTGTGGATCGGTAATGTGGTCAGTTAAAGCCAGAGGTTAGTACACAGGTAGATATCAGTTCACAATACAGTGGAGAAGGACGGGTAGCCTTGTCAGAGGTCAGTACACAGGTAGGTATACAGTGGTCAGTACACAGGTATGTATCAGTTCACAGTACAGAGGAGCGGGCAGGAAGCGTAGTCAGGGAAGCCAGAGGTCAGTATACAGATAGGTATATATCAGGTAGCAGAATGGAGAAAGAGCAGCAGCTGGAAGAGCTTGACTACTGCCTGGGAGCACAATAATCTTGCAAGTAAGGGCCAGGCTTTTATAGCATGTCCACTTAGCAAACAGTGTGGAGCCAAAACAAGAACTGGATCAGGAGCACAGGAACGATGCTAAGGTTCAGCAGGGTAGCTGTCCAGAAGGCTGGATAGCTCAGCAAGGAGAGCTGTCGCTTGGAGCACAAGAGCTCCTGAGTACAAGTCCTGACAATGGCATTGTGATAGAACCATAGACTTTTATTAGTCAAATAGAGCTAAAAGGCAGAAGCTTTGGTTTCCATGTACCCAGGTTTCCGTTCCCTCCAAGAATTTTAGTCAACTATCCTATTCGATCCATCAGATATGCCAGAAAGGAAAGGAAATCAGGTCAAATGCAGGCCAAAATTGTTTCTGTTTGACTAATGACAGCCTATGGTTCCATCCAGATTTCAACCTAAAAGCTGTTCCAGTGGTTCAGACAGAACTCTAGGATGGGAAGGCTGGTCGCATTCTGACACGCAGTGTGAACACAACCTTTCAGGGTAATGATTAGACATGTAGCTGCCCTTTTCTAGTACTGGATCACAATACCTCATAAAACTTGCTATACTCAAAGACACCATGGTTCCTAACTATCATCCTTCAAGGTCTCTAGTTCTATGAATAGTATTTTTCTTTTACAATAAAACGAAAAAAAAAGATTTGGTACGGTGTTAGCCAGTAGAGCAAAGCGTGATTGTTCTCAGTGAGAGAAACCACGTAATCTTGTAGATATGATACCTTTTAATGGCTAACAAAAATGCATGATGTTACAGCAAGCTTTCGGATCTTCTATCGATCCTTCCTCAGGCTAAAATGGAATAGTTCCATTTTAGCCAGAGAAAGAATCGATAGAAGATCCAAAAGCTTGCTGTAACATCAGGTATTTTTGTTGGCCATTAAAAGGTATCATATCTATAAGATTACTTGGCTTCTCCCACTGAGAACAATCACACTTTTACAATATGACTGCCTCCACTTTTTGGGAATATTACCTAGAGGTAGAGTCATCAATGCACAAAGGTTGAAGCAATTTACAAATCACGTTCTGCAATAGGAAAGCCACTTTAAAAATCTCTTCTTTTTTGTAGGATTAACATTTTTATTTCCATTACCTTCAATACCCACTACATGTAAATTATCTTCAAGATTTATCTGCCCAGAGTTTGCGTATTTCCAATGATCCCCCAATGAGATGTTAGCAGTCCAGCCACACTTTCCTTTTTCAAAGGTGCAGTGGGCACCTATTGGAAGAATTTTTTCTGAAACACAAAAAAACCCCACATTATTGATAAAGCGTATTACAGATCTTATGGCTGGTAAGAAAAAGTGGCATACTAAGCAATCATGGGACTCCATAGCAAACCTTTCAGAGCGATCACAACTCTAATTAGCCAGTGTAAAGGAAAGAAAAGATAAGCAATGGAGATGAGCGAGCATACTCGCTAAGGGCAATTACTCGATTAAGCACTGCCCTTAGCGAGTACCTGCCCGCTCGGAAGAAAAGGTTTGGCTGCCAGCAGCGGGCGGAGAGCGGCGGGGGAGAGAAGGGGGGAACGGAGGGGAGATCTCTCCCTCTCTTCCCCCCGCTCCCAACTGCTCACTGCCGCAACTCACCTCTCACCCGCGCCGGACTTCCTTACAACTGAGAAGTGTGAAGATTGATCAGCTGCAGCTCTAGTGAAAGATGTGTGCTAGATGGCAATACCTGCTGTAAATGTGGCTGCAAGCCACATTAACGTTTTGTCAAAAATGGTGGCATGATCGAACAAGGCTGTGCAGTCCATGTTTTTCTTCATATGGCTCCATCGATCAAGATTAATGCTAAGAAATTATTTTGTTATTTTGTTGCTCCGTTCCTCACCGCTCTCCCCCGCCGCCGGCAGCCGAATCTTTTCTTCCGAGCGGGCAGGTACCCGCTAAGGGCAATGCTCGATCGAGTAATTGCCCTTAGTGAGTACGCTCGCTCATCTCTACCCGCAACCACATTGACCTCAATGAGAGTGCAAGATTGCAGGCCTGCACAGTGGTTTATGATCACACAACTCCTATCACAGCCAAAGTCACCATGTGGTCGTAGGTTAAAGCTCACCCACTTTCAGATCTAGCTAACAGGTGCAGATGAAGTTAATAATCCTTATTGCTCTTAGAATTGTGTCTCACAGGGGGAAACTTACCACATACTGACCCTTCATCATCTCCTCCGAGGCAGTCTGCCTGAAAGTCACACACCTTTACTTGGCCGATACATTCCCCGTTATCGCAAAGAAATGATGAATTCCATGGACAGGTAGATAAATCTTCTTCATAACCTGAAGAGATAAGGCAGCTAGATCATTTCCAGCTAGATCTCTAATGCTATATAGAACACATAATACTACGTTTCTCTGAAAATAAGACCCTGTCTTATATTAATTTTTGCCCCAAAAGAGGCACTGGGTCTTATTTTCGGGAAATATCTTATTATACTTACCTAGCAGACCTGCCACTGGTCTCTAGAGCTCTGGCACGCTTGCTTGCAGTCCTCAGCCTCTGAAAGAAGATCAGTTCCTGGTAACTGGGTTTGTAAACACCGCCTCCAGCAAGCAATAGCTCTGATTGGTTCTCCAGCGTTGCAGCTCAGCCAATCAATACAGCGCTCGATGAACCAATCACAGCCAGTAAGTGATTTTCTGTTGGCGGCTGAGGATTTCAAGCAAGTTTGCCAGAGCTGCGAAGACCAGAGGGAGGGACCCGGGCGGCGCCTGGTAGGTAATGTATTGTTTCTTGCTTTTTTATGTAGTGTAGCTAAGGCTTATTTATGGGGTAGGGCTTATATTTCAAGCCCCTCCTTCCCACCCTCCTGCAAAATCAGGGTAGGGCTTATTTTAGGGGTAGGTCTCATTTTGGGAGAAACACGGTACCTAGTAGACTATTACTGCATTTGCGAACTTCTGCATGGTAAACCATATTTTTGACTGCATGTTATAGTATGGTGTTCTGTTTAGGTACCATATAAGTTCCTTTTTCTTTATGCGAGTCCCATATAGTGCAATGTATGGGTGTAGTATGACTTCTGAAGTGTTCATAACCCATTTTGCCAGTAGTTTAGGGAAGACTTACAGTACCTTTACAGTGATTTAAAAGAGATATTCCCATATCAGACAATTCAGGCCTCCTGGCCAAGAACATATGCGTTTTTACGCTCACCGTATCACCGCCAAAAAAATCGTGTGAAAAGAAAAAAGCTGCAATCAAGTACTGATCTAAATAAGCATTTCCTCGTCCATTCAGCGCGGAAATCTCTTGGTCGGTAAAAATCCTCGGAATGACTTCTATAGCTTAACTAGAGCCTGCTGTAGCCTTTCCCAGCACTGGATGCTGCTAAACTCCCTCCAGCTCCCATAGAAGCCTATGTGAGCCGCCAGCCTATTCTGACAAAACATAGCACAGCACCTATTTTTTTAGGCAGTGTATAAAATCGATCAACGTTTTGGTCGCCGATGTCCTATTTTTCCCGACACAACGTTTTTACGTGGCTACAAATCGCTCATCTGAATGAATACATTGGAATTTAATGCTTCAGATAGTTGTAATTTTTTTTACTTGGCTTAATTAGCTGTGTAAAAACGCTTGTGTGAATGAGGCCTAAGACTGAGATAGGAATACCTGTCAGTATGCAAAGGCCAGAGGTGGCTGGGATTACGGAAACAGCTAAGTTGGCTGTGTTATGCTGTTTCTGTAACTCCCATGGAGGTGAATGTAAGTTAGGCCAGTTTCAGACTAGCATATTACAGTCATATTTCTGAATCTGTAATATGGACGTCTATCTCAAGCCGACGGCGTTTTTTTTTTTACCAACCCAAACTCAGAGCATCATAGAGATCTATAATGTTCCAATTTTGGGTCAGTAATTCTATGGTCGGGCCAATAAACACGTTCAGAAATTTGGCTAGAATACCCTAGACTGAAACCAACCATAGGGCTCGTTCACACGAGTGTGGTTTTAGCGCATTATAGGTGCGTGAAAAGATCGTGTCTAATAGAACCAATGGTTCCCTATAAGAGATGAGCGGGCACACTCGGATACAGCAGTTACTCGAGCGAGCATCGCTCTTCTCAAGTAACTGCTTACTGGTCCTAGCAGGCTTGAGGGGGTGTCGGGGGTGAGCGGGGGGCGGCACGCTCACCCCCGCCGCCCCCTGCTTGTCTCACGCAGCTCCCGATCGTGTGAATGGGCAATTTCACTGCTGATAAAGCTGGAGACTTAATAGCTGGAAACTGCCCGTTCACGCGATTTTTAGTGCAGTATAGTCGCAATCTTTTCACACGCATATACTGCGCTAAAACCACGCTCGTGTGAATGAGCCCTTATGGGAACAGTGTAGCTCACAGTGCTTTGCCGTTTTCCGTAATTCTTATTCACTTCTATGGGAGTTACGGGAACAGCATAGTACAGCCAGCTTAGCTGTTTCCATTATCCCGGCTACCAGAGGTGTAACTTGAAGCTTCTGGGCCCCAATGCAAAATCTCTAACGGGGCCCACAACTATAATGCTTTAGTCATAGTACTGGGCTCCCTATGTGAGGAAGAGAGGCCTTATGGGCCCCCTAAGGCTCCTGGGCCGGGGTGCAACCGCATCCCCTGCATCCCCTATAGTTATGCCCCTGCTGGCTACATATGGCTGTCACATACAGATGGGTATTTCCATTTTAGGCATAATTGTCATATATGGGAATATTGTTTTTAAAACAGACTTGCGTACACTAGCAAATTTGCAGTCTCTTTTGACTTCTGTGGGACAAAATCAGCACCCATACAGAATTCACTGAATATGTACAAAACACCTCTATACAAACATATGATGTCACAGGGAGGTATATGGAGTCATATGCATTTGCAGCTCAGCTTCTGAAACACAATCTGACTTTAGTTCACAATAGAAATCCATTAGAGAAAGTTTATCCAGTTCTTTATTTTTCAGCTGTCAGCAGAGAGCAATATTCAACTAATAACAATAAAATGTCCAACGCTAAGAGGACATATCGTGAAGCAGTGCGCTGTTAAATCAACGTCTTTCATCTTTGAATATATAATATAAATGCAGAAGAGAAACATGCTTGTGATTAGGAGCAGAGCTACTTTGCGACTTTCCTACAGAGTCTCAGGTCTGAGCCTGTCCCATGGGATGTTATTGACTTCAGACATAATAAAACTCAATCAATAGAACTTGTATCATTGTATAGACAGCTGTTTATTTATAATAAATAGGTATAATTCATAAAATATTATTTTTTAGACTCATCGCTGTATTTGCTAGTACTGCGCCAATTCTAGCTTGATTTCATATATAGAGCAGTCTGCATGTTCCAGCTTGGTTTCATTCATCTCCACGCTTCACAATAGAGTACATCAAGGGATGCCAAACCCTACGCTACAATATTGTCAAAGACATGCAAATACAATCACAGAAAATGGCCGTTACTTACTGACTGAGGAGTGCATATAGATGCATCCTCCTCTCGCCATGCTAGTATTCAGCTACCTGCATGGTGAGAGGAGGATGCATCTATATGCACTCCTCAGTCAGTAAGTAAAGGCCATTTCTCTGTGATTGTTTTTAATTTTTTATTTCCCCCTCTGAGATGCATTTATATTAGTTTAGGGACCCACTACAACGCAAGGAACCGTGAAGTGGTTAGTGGGCTCATGTATTTTGGCCAACATCCAACCAATGCCTTGCATTTATTTTCTATCATTCACATGCAGTGTGGCATTGAGACTCCAGGGGGAGCCCAGGGTGGCAGTACCAATGTGGTTCACTGATGGAAATGCAGGGCAACCCGCCGAATTATCATGGCGTCATTAATAGGATGCTGGTCCGCATGGTGAACTACATATATCAGAATGGTCTGGCACCCTGTATCCACTATGTGTGGGAGTGTACACCAAGCATCCATCCCTCTCATTATCAAGAGGCAGTGTGAGTGGTTGTCTTATCGGTGTCCTGCACAGGTGTTATTGGCTCCTCCATTTGGTAGTCAGCTACCTGCATGGTGAGAGGAGGATGCATCTATATGCACTCCTTAGTCAGTAAATAACGGCCATTTTCTGTGATTGTTTTTAATTCTTGATTTCCCCTTCTGTGATGCAAGACATGCAAATAAGATCAATCAAAGGAGATATCCTGCAGATATCTGCTGCTGATACTGCTATTTGTGGGCTCTATGCAAATGGATGATAGCTTTCATCAGCTATTCATCAATTGCCACAATGGTGCAGAGTGTTAAAGGGGTTGTCTCGCGGCAGCAAGTGGGGTTAAGTACTTCTGTATGGCCATATTAATGCACTTTGTAATATACATCGTGCATTAAATATGAGCCATACAGAAGTTATTCACTTACCTGCTCCGTTGCTAGCGTCCACGTCTCCATGGCTCCGTCTAATTTCGCTGTCTTCTTGCTTTTTTAGACGCGCTTGCGCTGTGCGGTCTTCTCCCCTTCTGCTCGGTCCGGGCACGAGCGGCGTTCTGGCTCCGCCCCCTTCTACGCGTCACCGCGTAGCTCCGCCCCGTCACGTGTGCCGATTCCAGCCAATCAGGAGGCTGGAATCGGCAATGGAACGCACAGAGCCCATGGTGCACCATGGGAGAAGACCCGCGGTGCACCATGGGAGAAAACCGCAGTGCATCCCTGGGAAAGGCCCGGCGGCCATCTTAGGGAGAAGATTTTTTAAAGTCTTTATTTCGTCGGATCGGTAAGTAGCAAGCGGTTTAAAAACCGCTTTAATTTGCTATTTTATGCCAGGGGGTGACAGGGGGAATGGGGTAAGGTAAAATTTTGAGGTTTGCCGCGAGACAAGCCCTTTAAGGCAGCAGAAATGCAGTCCTAAGCTCTCGCTCATGACCTGAAGGTTGCGGGCTACCTGAACGTCTCTTGGTTCAGGCAGCCGGCTCAAGGTTGACTCAGCCTTCCATCCTTCCAAGGTCGGTAAAATGAGTACCCAGCTTGCTGGGGGGTAAAAGATGACTTGGGAAGGCAATGGCAAACCACCCCGCAAAAACAGTCTGCCAAGAAAACGTCACGATATGACGTCACCCGAGGAGACAGTCATTACTTGGTGCTTGCACCAGGGAACTTTACATTTATAATGCAAGAATGTCTTTCATTCAGGGATTTAAAACATGGGCAAATTTTTGTCCCGTTTTGGGGCCGTAAAAATCACGGCCACAAAATGGGACAAAATGAAACAAAACCATTGACCTCAATGCTTTTGTTTTCATTATAGGGATTCTCGTGGTAATACTACAAGCGAGAAAAGATAGGATTTGCCCTATCTATCCTGCACATAGTTTTTCTACATGTGAGAAAGATATGGCAGGACCCATCTTCCAGTTTTTGGGGTTTTTTTAAACTCACACCCACTAGTGCAGAACTTGAATAGTCAAATAAATAAATAAAACCCTGGTTCATATGATAAAAGACTCCGTAGTGGCGAGCGTATTAGCACATGAACCCATATGTTTTTGCCCTCAGGGCTGGAATGGCACACTAGGTGTACAAGAAGATCTCGGAGTGGGTATAGGCTATGGCATAATAATGGACCCAAAGGACATGCAGGAGTCAACAGCATTTAGAACTGACCTTGGACAAACTCACTTGCAGCTTGAGCAGATTTATAAATTACCTGTTCAGGCCCATTTAGACACAACGATTCTCGCTCAAAATTCGCTCTAAGCCATCTTTTGAGCGAGAATCGTTGGGTCTAAACGCGCGCCAGCGTGCAGGTTTTGTTAATGATTCGTTCGTTGTATTTCAGCAAGCTGAAAGACAAGGATGGGTCTTATCAGGACCGCGTGCTGAGTTCTCAGCAGGATAGCTGTCTTATGTATATCCTGCTCTGAGCGCTCAGCTGTATACCAGCTGAGCGCTCCGTGAACACAGCAGACGTATGCAGAAGACAGCACTCCAGCTGTGTTCTGCAAACCCTGCTTGGAGTGCTTAGCTGTATACCAGCTGAGCGCTCCGAGAAGACAACAGCTGTATGTAGAAGATAGCGGTCCTGCTTGTCTTCTGCATAGTCTGAGCCTTCATTTACACACTTATGCAAAGTGAACGCTCAAAACTGTCATTCAAACTGCTGTTTGAGCAATTTTTGAGCGATCATCTTGCCGTGTAAATGCACACAACGATTATCGCTCGAAAGATGTTTTTTGAGCGAATTTTGAGCGATAATCATTGTGTCTAAATGGGCCTTTAGAATTTGTATATGAGATGTGTTGCATGGTGCAATTAAAAGTGGATGTGTACATGTTCCATACATGTGAAAGCTGGGCCCTCATTTCCTATAGCTGGCCCAAGGAACCTTATTCTGACACTGATTTGTATGGAGCATTTAAAGGCTAATGACACCATGGAAGACATTTTTTTAAATGCACTATATATTTTATTAAAAATGTATTTAAAATTTGTTTTAATTTTACATTTGCCTTCTGCAACTTGCATGTTATACACTGCCATACAAGCTGCTCAATCTCCTTCGCTGATCTTGCCATCTGATGAGCTCTCTGACAGCTTTCTCCTTGGCCCTTATCTCTGCTCTCATGGATGCAAATCTAAGGGACCTTTACTTGGGCAGATGTCTGACAAGTTGTCTCAGCAATAATAATTCCTGTGCTTTTACACGGGATCGGGTATCGTTCACTGAATGGAGATGGACTGAGCCGGGGATTGTTCTAGCCCGCTTCCATTCACAGTAAACAGGCAGTCGTTCATAAGTGATACTGCCTGTTCACACGGACCGATCCATTGTTCAGTTTTTTGCATGCAGAAACTGAATAACTGACAAGGAGCTAACAAATTCTCATTCGTCGTTCAGTCGGGGCGTGCATTTACACTGAACGAATCGTTCAGATTGCCGCTGGATACACCTTTTACACTGACATATTTGCTGCAGGGATTGAGCGCTGGTCAACATTTTTAGAAGTTGATTGACAATTTTCAGTTCCATGTACATGGAGCAATGGGCAGGAATATGTGTCTATATGGTCATTGGAGTTATAGCTGATTTTTCCAGTTCTCCATCAAGTGGGGCACCCTGTATAATTGGAACAGATGGAGATGTATGAAAGGAAGATCAAGATTAGGTTAATTATCTTACCATCAAAGCAGTTTCTGAGGCTGAGACTGTCCAGAATTATGAAGCTATCCATCTTCAGAGTACAAGAGGTGTGACTCAGAGCGATGTCAAAGGCTTCATCTATGTCACCAATATCTGCGCTCAGCAGCTTCCAGTGAGACCTAAGCACCACAAAATAAAGTATTATATAAGTCTATAAACTGCATTTTAAGCATTTCGATGAGAGATAGACACATTATGAGATACAATGAGATCTGTCTGTTCTTCACAATGTGGGGCTTGTTAGAGAGGAGTCCAGCAAGGTGGCTGGAGGCTATTCTCGCTGTGCAGTAGAACTTCTAAGAAATGGATTTCCACGCTGCTGTGTCCTCCACAATAGAACTGTAGTACAATCACATGATGAATGACAAAAACGTATTATGACATTGTTATCCCTCTTCCCAACCTCTTAAAGATGATGCTTCCTGAGAAAACCCTACGACTAACCATGCCTTCTACTGAAAAGTTTTTTGCTGCTGTCTTCCAGGGAATGCCTAGCCAGGTTTGAAGGCACCCTGTTGGGAAATTGCTCTAGACAGTGCAACTATGCAGAACAGATCAGCTGTAATTACATAGGATATGCTATATTAGTTTACCCCAGAATAATTAGATCCTAAATCAACTTCATTTTTCTTTAAGCTTAAAAACCAACAGAAATGCTTTCATTTTTTTTAAAGCAGAGGTAAAACTGTCTGACAGTGAATACCAAAGAAGTTTTATTTCATTCTAAGAACTTGCAAGCTAATCCAAAGACAGACTACAATGTTTCAAGTGCGTGACAGCAAGTGTTACCCATTGATTTTAATGGGAAATATGGCATTGCACTCGCATGCACATCGCACAGCATGTGATGGGGAGGCATTCCAAGGGAACACCCAAAGATAGCGGTATCAGGGCTCCACTCAAGAATTAGTGATATTACTGTACAGGTGTGAATTTTACTTGGGGTGCATTCAAGAATTGTCTATTATAGCCTATGTAAGTGTGAAAAAAATGCATTGCACTCACATGCTCTGCGATTTGCATGTGAGTACAATGTGTTTTTCAAATATTTTACTATTGCAACTACTTGCAATTTTTTTCATACAAGAATTTTTTCACAAGATGCATCACACTTGCATGACATTCGCTTAAAACATTGAAGAGAAAATGGTCAGATTTTCTCTGATTTATATTGCATTTGCCTGCGTAACTACAGCCTTAGGCCTAGGGCCGCCTGCACATGTGCGGAAATCCCGCGGCGGGATTTCCGCTGCTCAAAGCCTGCATAGGAGTGCATTACAATACGCACTCCTATGCAGACGGCCGCGGTTTGGCTGCACGAAATCTCGCGTGGCAAACAAACCGTGGCATGTCCTATTTTTGTGCGGGGCTCGCAGAGCCTCACACAGAAACGTCACTCAGCCGGCCGCCGGCTCCGGTCTGCGCTGAGCCAATCAGGGGTATGTCTGACTCACGCCCCCTTCACACCCACTGCAGGCCGGCCGCACTGAACTCCGTCTGCCGGGACAAGGTGAGTATATATATATTTTTTATTTTTACACTTTTCTGGATGAATTGCAGGGAAGGGCTTATATATTTAAGCCCTTCCCGACAATTCATCCTGCGCTCGCCGGCAGCCCATTGCTTTCAATGGAGCCGGCTGTATTGCCGGCTCCATTGAATTCAATGGGCAAACATCGTTCTTCTCTGCCACAGCTGTTACAGCTGTGGCAGAGAAGAATGATTTGTCTTCTATATGTTCTCAATGGGGTTGGCGCTGCTGCCGCCGGCCCCATTGAGCGCATATAGAGAAGAGAACAGGAATCGCAGATCGCAGATAGGTGCGATCTGCGATTTCTGTTCTATAATTTATCGGACGAGCGCATAAAAAGCGCTCATGTGTCAGATACCATTGCAAAGCAATGGTTTAAAAAAAAATCGCCGGACGCATGTGCATGCGCAAATCGCGCGAAAAAACGCCCGTCTGACTAAGGCCTTAGGGTGCATTCACACGAGCGTGTGCCGTACATAGGTGCACACAAAACCGAGCATCCACGTACGTGCACAAACACGTGTGAATGCAGGTCCGTGCAGCAGTGCTCTCAATGGGGCAGCAGCTGCTGCCAGCGGCCCCATTGAACGCAATAGGATGCCGGCAACCCCTGCAGTGATTTTCAGGGAAGGGCTTGAAATATAAGCCCTTCCCTGAAAATCATCCCTGTTTGTGTAAAAAAATAAATACAAAAAAATTATATATACACACAGTCATTATATATACACATGCACACACTCACCTCTCTGCCGCTGCTGTGTAAATATTCCCCACGGGGAGTCCCCTTGTCACTGAACACTGACAGCACTGTCACAGTGATCAGCGACAAGGCGTTCAATGGGACCGGCACTTCTGAAGTCCCATTAAAAGCAATGGGCTGCTGGCAAGGGCTTAAATATGAGCCCTTCCCTGAAAATCATCCGTAGAATGTGTTAAAAAAAAGCAAACAACATGACAAGTATGACATTATGGAGGGGGCCAGAAATGGATATACTGGGCCACTACATTGTACCAGAGAGAGGGCAACTCATATTCCTTGAGTGGTGCAACCCAGCTGTTGCAATGCAAGTGCCAGAGGGAGGTCTGCTGATCATCCAAGGAAACATCAACTGTAATTACCAACTATAAGCACCGAGTTGTTAACAGGAGAGAGACAACCAGCAAGAACATGTAGACTGACAGCCAGTATCTGGATATTCAGGTTTCTGTGGTGTGTAATCAAGAGCACCATCACCCAGGCCCATTACCAGTAAAAGGGATTGTTTTGACTTTATCACTATACTACCTCCTCAAAACTACTGTGCTAATAATGCGTTCAGGGGACAGTGACTGCATATTGCAGTTAACAGATTTAGTCATTTGGTTGACTGAAGTTCCTGCAAGACTAAATTACTTCAGAAAATACTCCTATTTTCAAACAGCATTTTTTGAGCAATTTACCCCCCTTCTAGGTAAACCATTTCTAGACTGTGATAATTCTATATTGCATGCACAATAGTAAGGACACCCTATTCGTAGGGTATGGACTAAGTTATAGCATTAATTGAACGTTAACAAATTGTTTGTATTGTATCCAAATAATACTGTTGTAGGTTATTGCCATATTATTCTTTAGCATACATCCAGGCCTCATGTCCACGGGCACGCACGGTTTCCCAGTGCAGAATCTCGGAGCAATTTACAGCCATGCCCACAGACATGAGGCCACAAAATACATTTACTCACCTGTACGGCTGCGGTGCGAGTCTTCTTTCTTCTGCACGGTGGATGCACTCAGGACAATGGTGGCGTGCATGTGCTGTGCTTCCTTTTTAAAATTTGAAATGTCCTGCTTTCCCACGGATCCATGGCACGGACACAGTATTAGCATCTGTGCCATGGCGTGGATGGCTTCCATTGACTTCAGTGGAAGCTGTCCATGTGGGAAAACCACAGAAAATGGAGCATGATGCGGTTGTTTTCCCGCGAGCCGGGGGAAAATGACATGCGCAGATATTTAATTACCTGCGGGTGCCAAATTATTCCCTATGGGTGTGGATCACATGCGTGGGAGACCTGCACAGATTTTTAAATTCCATTTTCCCCGTAGGCATGTGGCCTTAGTAAAGCACTGTTTATTCAACTAAACTGGTGTAAAGCCTCTCTGTAATTGTTGTCATATTCTGCAGCTGCAACCCATTTCACTAGCGCTCTATCATATCCTCATGGTAATATATTGTGCTCTCGCATATCACCTTAAGGACATGTGAACATGGGAAACATATAAGAACTTGATGCAAACAGTGGTTAGACCACTGCTATGGTTTTTAAAATACTTAAGTCATAAGGTATATGTGAAATCATAATACATTGAATTGAGTGGCTTTTGCATATTTTCAACTCCACTAAACCATCCATCATCCTAGTGTTGGCTATGCGTCTGAGCCATTACAAATTGGCAAACAGATCTACATTGGTGAGGTACAATCTTACATAATTGATAAGGCTGAAAAAACACACATGTCCCACAAGTCCAATCTATATACCAACAGCGTTGGCCATTTAAAGGAATTCTGTAACCTTCTTTTAATATTTCTAAATGAATTGAGCACCTAGTGCGCTTGGTTTATTACATATAGGATATTAAAAAAATTAGCTGATGTGCTTTTCAGTCTGTACAGCATACTTTGGCAGTAGACCTTGTGGCGTTATATCCTGTGGTTCTAATAGGTGGGCAAGTTTTTTGTTTCCTCTTCTTGCATTTTTTGAGATATACTATCCAAGGAGACGCTCTGCCTTTGTTTTTTTATATCTACTGGTTTATAATATAGTCACTGTTAGGCCTTATTCACACGAACGTCACTCTCTCACTCAGGCCGCATTGCAGCCGAAAAACACGTGAACGGGAAAAAGACGCAATTGAGTCGTGGCCAAAATTCCCATTTTCTCACCCATTCACATGAGCAGCTGTGGCGTAATAGCGAAAAAATAAGCCGCAACCCAGAAAACTCTCAGTCAGCATAAATCCTTGGGCCGACATCTAATGGCTCAACAGAGCCAACTGTAAGCTTTTTGCAGCGTTGGACTCCCTTTCCTCTCTTTTATAACAGCTCCTATGGGAGCTGCCAGTGTATATCGGCCGAAAGATAGGGCAAGACCTATCTTTCCCGACGCAACATTTTACGCATCTAAAAATCTGTCATCTGGATGAATGCATTGGAATGCAATTTTTCATTGTGGTTAAATTAGCCACGTTAAAACGCTCGTTGCAGTTAGGCCTTTATAGTCAGGTTTACTGTATTGTTCATATGTGCAATTATAAACATTTCTCTGCATATTAAAAGAGGGTTTGCTAATCACAATTTGCTATGCAGTTGAATGTTATTGCCTGTAAGCAGCCAATTCAGGCTGAGTAGAGACTGACTGTAATGTTCTTCAATCAGTTGACTGGTAGGAAGACCAAAAACTCAGCGTCCTCCTGATTACTATTGTGCAGGGGCTTGGTAGACAAAAGAAAGTGTCCTTGGCTGATGATTACCACTTTCAGTTGTATCTGCAAGCCTCTAGTCACTATTAAGTCATGGTTGCTTAATAGAGATGAGCGAATGTACTCGTTTAGGGCTATTTCGCAATCGAGCATTGCTTTTTTCGAGTAACTGCCTACTTGGGTGAAAATATTCGGGAGGCGCCGGGGCGTGGCGTGGTGGAGCGGGGGGTAGCAGTGGGGAACAGGAGCTCTCTCTCTCCCACTCCCCTCTACAACCCCCCGCTCACCCCCGGCACCCCCCAAATCTTTTTGCCCGAGGAGGCAGTTACCCAAAAAAAGCGATGCTCGATTGAGAAATAGCCCTAAACGAGTATGTTCACTCATCTCTTGTGCTGTCCATACTAATCCACAGACAGAACACGGTGCCATTATGCCTATAAGGACACGCACATTGACGCATTTCACACAGACTGATGAAAAAAACTCATGGCATGTCCTATTCCTGTCTTTTTAATGGACAAGAAATAGGACATGCCAAAGCAATGTGCTGCCTCTGTGTAAATCGGACAGCACATAAACTGGAGTCCATCAGCTGTCCGATGCAAGTTGCGCATCGAACACATGACTAATGTTGACCTAGACTAACCAAGAAATCAATTATGTGTCTGGCATGGAGCATTTAGGATGTAATGGAGGCATTGCGGCTAGTATGAAAGGTCTTGTGGCTGTCATGTGGGGCATTTTGACGTCCATTTGGGGTTTGTGGTATAAAAGGGAGGAACCAAAGATGCTTGAGAGTCAAGCTTTGCAGGGGCATATAGAAGTTTTTATGTTTGTTTGGGCCAGATAGAAATGACAGAGACAACTATAATCTAAGCAGACTCAGCTATTAGGTTTGTATGGAAAGTGTACTGCATGGTAGTTATATAACCCCCGGAAATATTTCCTCACATGTCTGAATAATATTAGCAGGTTTTCCTTCTTTCACTTTTTTTAATAAGATCTACTTTTAGAAGCTGCCAAGTCTGAAACTTGTGTTTTGGATTCCTTTAATTGTAGCATGCGGCTTCATTTATCTTACTTTACTGTATCGGATTGTATTTGTCATTCGAAAAATGTTATTTATATTCGGTTTTATCATTTTAGATTCTGCTCAGCTCTGTTTTGCAGCTACCGAGTACAATCAGTTTAGAACTACAGCCAATATCCACTTCCATTCCATATTTATAAGATGCTTTTTCATATTTGGACTTCTTTCTTGGCACTGTTCCCTCAACTAAAATGTAGTTAAGTGCCAAGACAGGGCCAAACTTCACATAATCAAATATTAAAGAAAACCTGTGATAATCATTAGACTTATAGTCCTTGAATCACTTTACCCCAAACCTTGTATGTATTATCAATGTAAAGAAGCACAGTCTGCATATTCTATACACTTTTGCGGTGACACAGGAACTCCGGAAGTGCTGTAGACCTTTATATTATCATATGGCTAACGGACTTTCAGAATAACTTAAATGCTAATTACATTTTGTGCCATTAGATCCCAGATCATACTGTATGTATAAAATTAGTCAGACATGCTAATTAACATCCTATACAGAAGTTCTCAGATTGCAGTAATGATGCCTATATCAATGTTTCAAGGTGTGAGGCTGCAACATTGGATTGGTGCCTAGGAGATTAGCAGGACGATGCTGAACCTCTTTTTACCCCGTCTGCTGATTCGTAACTTCAAAATCAGTATCTGAGAGAAGATGATGGTTACCAGCTTGTCTCTGTGCCATTATGTGCAGTGCTTCAGCAGTACTCCAGGTCCAGCTGCTGTTAACCCTCACAATCTGTTCTTAATGCTGAGTGTAGCTGCGGACAGCCACGTATTTCCTCTACAGGGAAAATGTACTATTATAATTCATGAATTGGAGAATATGTAATACATCCCTGTGCCAAGTCCACTAGATCAGATGCAGTACTTTGCAGGGCTCTCCACTCTGGTCTTGGAAAACCTATTATTTTGGGCTCATAAAGAATAGGATACGTCCTCTGTAATATCCATATATGCCTAATAGGACATGTGGACATGGATTCAATATTGCCTTTACACTAAAGGCCCTTTTAGACACAATTATTGCTCAAAATTCACTCAAAAGCCATCTTTTGAGCAATAATCATTGTGTGTAAATGTGCCATTCTTTCACTGTTTGGCCGAACGATGAAATTCAGTTCTGCCTGAAAACCATCCTTTAGCAGAACAGCTGACAAGCAGGAGCGCACGCTGTGATCTGCCCACAGAGAGCTGATAACAGCTGATTGCTTTGTCTCAGCAGTTTTCAGCTGTCAGCCCCACTGGCAGATCAAAGCGAAAGTAATCAGGAAACAGCGGGAGGTCTGTTCTCTGAATACAGCTCCTTGCGGCTCATATGCTGCTACTTGGTACTAATAGGCATTAGTACCAGGTAGTAGTTTATTCAAAATGATCGCTCAAAAGCCCTCTTTTGAGCAATCATCTTTGCAGTGTAACTGAACCTTAAGATAGAAAACTGCTTTAATTATGCTCATACTGTATCCCTAATACATACTTTTACGTAAAATTTTTCCATTAAAATTTGCATCAGTCTTGCTACACTATCCTACCAAAAGTAATTAGACACCTGAGCAAGAATCAAAAGTACTATTAATACTTAGTTTGGCCTACTTTGGTCCTAATAACACCAGATATTCTCCGTGGCATACTTTCTACCAACGTCTGATACACTTCAGCTGGTGTTTGCCTCCATTTATCTCGCGAGTTCTTTCAAAGAAGATGGACACTGTTCATATTTTCTGATCCAACGTTCCAGTTCGTCCCAAAGATGTTCAGTAGGGTTCAGGTCGGGACTCTGTGCAGCCAGTCCAATGGTGGAACATCTATGTCCTCAAACCAACATAAAACAGCACTGGACAAGGCGCATTATCTTGTTGGAAGTATTGCTGACCATTTCCAGAGTATTACCACATTATCGGCAGCACAATAGAATGTCTAGAATGTCAGGTTACATGTTCATGGGTCTTGCCACTACAACCAACAGACTGAGACCATGCCACGTAAAACAACCCCCAGATCATAACGGGACTTCTGCTGTACTTAACTGTTGGTACAACACACTCAGGCAAAACGTGTCCCCAGGCATCCTCCACACCCAGGATCTGAAGATGGAGTAGCATGATTCGGCACTCCATAAAACGTTCTTCCATTGCTCAACTGTCCAAGGATGACACTCCTTGCACCATTGTAGATAGGGCAATGCATTGTGCTTTGTGATGGATGGCTTGTGTACAGCGGCATAATCCGTACAGCCAAAAGTATGTAGTTCCCGTCACAACTTACAGCTGACACCTTCAAGGATCTTCGTCATATGTAGCATGGTTTATGACACGTGACACGCTAGTAAGCCACAATCCATTCTACTGATAGGGCTATCCAATTATTCTTAGGATAGAGGATAGTGTGTTATTTTGGGCTCAGAGAGAACAGGAGCCCGCTATGACATCCATATACCCTAAACGGATATATGGACAGGGGTTCAATACTTCCTTTAGACTAAGAACCTCTTTAATTATGCATATATAACAACTATGTCCCTGATATATACTTTTACATAGACTTTTTCCACTAGAATTCGCATCAGTCTTGCAATGGCAAAATATGATTGGGTATCCTCGGTGCTACACCCCCTGTTCCTCTGATTATTACAATTGTAAAATATTAGCCTAAGAATCAGAGAAAAAGGTGTCATGTCATAAATTTCCTTTGTGTCATAACTTAATAAATTATCTGAGAATAGAAGTGGTTACACTGTTGTCAGCTTTTCCCATTATAATAAATTACATTAAAAGCAGCCTCAAAATAATTTTACAGTGACCCACTAGTCATAGACCCAGCTCAGCACGGAGGGCCTCTTAAGTGCTATATTGTGCTCACTGTGACCCTCTTCAGCTGATGTCCAGAAAACAAAAGATGGATTTCAAGTACTTACAGCCTTGTTGGCTCTGTTCATACAGCAAGATGATGCATTCTTACTGGAAAAGTCACTGGCAACACTGAAAAGCACTTAGACAATATCCAACACAAGGAGCAAATATTCAAAATGTGTTTACTCTCATTTTTCTTCACAAATAGCAGTATTCAGCTAAAAAGTTAGTTTTTTCTAATATGTCCACTTTTTGCTGCACCTATAATACAATGGTACATTTTGGAGTTGCATAAATAACAATTCCCCAATACACAACAGTTCCCAATCAGTGCTCTTCCTATATTCTGAGAATGAACTCCAGGCAGTACCTGTTGAAGAGTATAAGGTACAGGACATTAGATGCAAAAATGCAACACCCCAGAGTGATGACCCCGGACACTTGACTACTGTGCAGAGCTGGGAGGGATAAGTGTTGGATTGTCTCGGCGGCACTTACCAGGCTCTGGTCCCTGAGGGACATCACGCAGCCAAGGCCAGAGCAGCATCGCAGGCCACCTTCGACACCCCTAGGATAGGGAATGCCAATAAGCTAAATGAGGGTGATAGTAGTACTTATCACTCGTGACGCCACCGTTCCCACACACCGGTATGCTACGTGGTGGAGAAAAGAACACAGAGACTTGTGTATACTAACCTCGGGTCCCCAGGAACAGTTAGGGCCTGCTATAACTTTTACTTAAACGATAAATTTTTACAACACAGGTATTCAGAGCAATGCAGGTACAGTTCTCTTTTAGTGACAGAAGGCTACAGCTCAGAGGTAGGGAGGATACACAGGATGAAAACCGGTCCTACAGTCCACGTAACCTGTATGGTACGGCTCCGGGACTGCGAGTACTCTAGAGGAGGAAGGGGGGTAGGGGGTCACACCGCAGACACTCCGGCAGGCAATTATTTAAAGGAAGGTTTAGACAGTAAACACCCCACATGGCAGGTGCGTGGGTGTGTCTCAGCAGCATACCTCTGTGCGGTGATCCTGACTTTGCATGGCCGCACAGGAAAAGCCTGTAGTGTGCATTGGTACCTGTACGGTGGGTCCCTCTATGCAGAATTATTAGGATTGCTCTCTCTCTCTCTCTCTCTCTCTAGGATCTTGGGACTCCAATCACATCCACACTCCAAACGCTATGGGAAGTTGCTTCCCTTCCTCCATCTTCACCTACATGGAAGCTAATGGTGCTTCCATATGGCTCTGTGTTAGCACTCTCTCAGGTAGACAAAATGGAAGACGTCTTCCCGCTCTCAATCACTCCTATTTATACCTTCACTCCCACTACATGACACAACAAATTGTTACATTTACGTGTAGGCAGTGATTTTATTAGAGTTAACCTCTCAATGACCACAGCTGTGCAACACACCCACTGGATATAACAAGACAAGCTTTGCACAGTGCATAGGACAAAACATGTATGACATTTATGGAGGGGACCAGGATGGTGTTCTGGGCCACTACAAAAATATGTGCATCGGTCTCAATGCCATGCAAATTCTTAAATGGCCAGGCAGAATTTAGCTGTTTTACGTTCTCAATGCCTCTGATTAAAACCTGTTCTGGATGTCCATACATAGTCTTAAACATTTCTGACCCCTGTCCCAGACTCCTACTGTACACTGATGAAGGGCAAATACCCTGAAACAGCTGTCTGTGCATGGAGTCTGGCTTTGCTTTTAATTCCCAGTCATTGTTACAAGGCTTGTATAAAAAAAGAGTCTAATTGTGGCTTGAAGGAATGCTGCCTTCCTATGGGTGGCTCTGTGGAGGTATTATTCCATCTCCTTTATTTGCATAGTCTTAGTGATAAGGTTCTTAGGTTCCCGTGAGTTTGTAAAGGTGTTTGTCTGCTGTTATGGATTGACTCCCTGACTACACTTTTTGATCACTGCCTGTCCTGATCAGTGTCTGTTTTTTTATGAATTCTGTGAGCCCAACTATACTTCTACCTAAATCTATTCTGCTACCAAATTTTGAAGTACTATCTGCAATTAGTTATCTGCTGCTATTGGAAACTACTCCAGGATCTGAGGATTCCTTCAAAATGTCCATACCAAGTTACAGGTTTCTTAAGATGTTACATACTCCCTTCAACTTTGCCCAATGATTTAGCCAAATCTAATAATAACACAGTGGGTCCAGTCGGTATTTAGTGGTCTAATCATGATAAAAGCCTTAAGGCCCACTTACACGGAGCGATGATTGCTCAAAAATCACGCATAACAGTTTGTCTGACAGCTTTAAGCGATCATTTTGCATAAACTATTAAGTAGCTACTCAGCTACTTAATAGCTTATTAGTGTGCAAATGAAGCCTTTAGCTGAATGCAGTTAATAGTTGGAGGGCTCTTATCTCCATTCAGCTCCTTTGTTCTCCGACGGGTTAAATAGCTGAAACAATGCTATCAGCACTACCGGCTACCCTACCCTGATAAGAGCGCACAATGATTTTTAGGCTGAATTGAATTTAACAATCAACTAACAGTGCACGAAAAGTGCATGCTGGCCGCTCATTCAGACGCAACGATTATCACTCAAACGATCGCTTTTAAGCGATTTTTGAGCAATCATCGCTCCATGTAAATGGGCCTTAAGAATGCGTTTTGCAGGGCAATGATGGGGAATCTGACCCATTCTCCTTGTCCATTTTGTTATTGGACCCCCCTGCATAATAAAGAGTTATTCTGATAACAGGAGTATATTAGTAAATTGCTGTATATGCAATTGTATGATAGATACATACACAATATGTAAAGGATCTGTATGGGCAGGCTGGTTACAAGACCTGGTTCTTGCTGGCCCATCCAAAGAACCAAAAGAAGTCATTTCATCAATGATCCATTGGGGCTTGCAATCAATTACTACTTCATAATAACCTCAGAAGAATGAGTCTAAAGGTTTACAAGGCTAAAATGATTGCTGGATTGTTCTCACTTAGATAGAATTAGATGGTGAAAAAAAGAAATACATTGACACCTGGAAACCAATCTCTTGTCAAAGCAGCCAATGAGACTAATATGGGGCTGAACACACGGGTGCTCAGCATGGAATGAAAGGCTATTGAATTCCAGATATGCTACTGATTGCAATTGATCTACAATGGTCATAGCCTCCTCAGCTTGGTTAGCCTATGGGATTTAAATCCAGAATAGCTTTCAGACCCCTGTGTGGAAAAAATATGAAGCCAAAAGAATCTCATTTCAAGGTTGAACTATTTTTATGTGAAATCTGCCACTAAAATGAGTAATATCAAGCTGAAACTATATAGCTTATTTCTTTAAATATTACAAAATATATGTATAAAATTCTATTGTTAATAGTGACAAATACGAAAAGCTCCTCGCCTGCTTAAGCCACTTTTGGTTAAATATATTTACTCAGCGGTGTACCCATCATAGAGGCAGGTCATGTCACTGCTATGGAATCGAAGAGGTATACAACTAGCACCTAACTGTACAGTTCTTAACTTTTAATTCAGAACATTAGAGACCACCTTTTCAGTGCCAGGCTTGGTCCTTGCGCAGCCGATTCAGGATTTTCAGTCTCATGGAGTTTTTACTTCACAATGCAGAAACATGAGTGGAGAAGTAAAAATGGTCTCCTGGCCAATCTGTTTATGACTCCTATTCAGGTCAATGACAGTTGTATGTAAAACTGCCTCATAGGCTTGGTTCACATGGTACAACCGAAATAATACTAAGATCAAAAATAATAGAAGTAACATAAGGCAAATCCACAGCAAATACTGTCCATTGCATGCTATAGGAAGTCGATTCTTCCTGCACACTTGCGGCAAGCGGAGGAAAAATCACAGCATGCTTCATTTTTGCGTTGATTCCATGCGGACGGCTTCCATTGAAGTCAATGGAAGCTGTCCGATTCATGGTCCTTCCACAATTGACATTGCAGAAAGATCGCGGATTCTGCGTCATTGCTAGGCGATTGTTAGGTTGTGCTGGCTGGGATCTATTGTTCTACTGGGTTCCAGGAGCAGCTAGGCCCAGATCCGAAGACCGCTGAGCTGCCCTTTATCGGGGCGATGTCCCTGCTCAGGTAGGGCCATGTCATCCTCCCTGTAGCACAGGGCCAGTTGTCTGAAACCCGTATGTACTCTTTGGTCACGATCGTGTGGGCCCCGTGCTTAGTTGCCCACACGATCGTAACATAATGCCCCCCCAGTTATTAAAGGTATGTTATATAGTATGTTGCATAGGTTAGTATGTATATTATGTTTTCTATGTTCTTGTTATGTTGGTATGTTAATATGATGGCATTATGTTAGCTTATCATGTTGCTATGTTCTGTTATGCTCTATGTTCATATGCATTATGTTCTATGTTGGTATGCATGTCTTGTATGCTATCTATATTGTACTATGTTATAGATTGTGTTGCTATGTTGGTATGCATTGTGTTAGTATGCATTAAAGGGGTTGTCCCGCGAAAGCAAGTGGGTCTATACACTTCTGTATGGCCATATTAATGCACTTTGTAATGTACATTGTGCATTAATTATGAGCCATACAGAAGTTATCAAAAGTTATCCGTTGCTGGCGTCCTCGTCTCCATGGTGCCCGTCTAATTTTCAGCGTCTAATGGCCAAATTAGACGCGCTTGCGCAGTCCGGGTCTTCTCCTTTTCTCAATGGGGCTCCGTGTAGCTCCGCCCCGTCACTTGCCGATTCCAGCCAATCAGGAGGCTGGAATCGGCAATGGACCGCACAGAAGCCCTGCGGTCCACCGAGGGAGAAGATCCCGGCGGCCATCTTCAGCAGGTAAGTAAGAAGTCACCGGAGCGCGGGGATTCAGGTAAGCGCTGTGCGGTGTTCTTTTTTAACCCCTGCATCGGGGTTGTCTCGCGCCGAACGGGGGGGTTGAAAAAAAACCAAAACGTTTCGGCGCGGGACAACCCCTTTAAGTTGTGTGTGAACGGTGACTGCTCCAGTGTCTTTGCTAGTGGCCAGATATCAGGTGTGGATAGTCCTGTTCTGAGGATGTTGGTGGTCATATGTATGTTAGATACATTGTGTTATAGTGTCTGTTGCATGCGGTTGTTGGAGCAAGTTTCCCCGTATTTCCCCGCAGAAGGTTTGGACACCTGCTGTTCATCCCCTCCTGGCGTTCTGGGGTGGTGCAGCGAGTAGTGTGTGGTACAATGACCGCACAGGTGCAGCCACTCGCAGGTTTCTCCTTTCCCTTGGCAGGTGTGGCCTCCAATCATCTGATTTCTTGTGCGTGGTGTGAGCTGGTGATGCCGGCCACAATTTTCCTTATAAGCCAGATGGGTGTTCTGGCCTTCCTTCCCCTTGTACAGTGGGTGTGGTGGCTCCATACAGCTACTGTGGCATGCATGTCGTCTTGAGTGATCTTGCTATGTTATGTACATTATGTTAGCATGCATTATTTCATCTGGTTGGGATGTTGTTGCAGTCCCCTGTGCGGCATGTACCTGTGCTTTTCCCCCCTCTGGATTGTGCATATTCTATGCAGGCTACTGTTCGGTGGCCTTTTGTATAAGGTGCAGTGGTTCTGCTTAGTTGTGCAAAATCTTTACTTTCTCCCATTTTGCCATCTTTGCCTTGGTGTCAGCTCCTTTATAGATAAATCCTGTACACGTGCGCAGTTTGGAGGAGTTGCATGAATTTTCTTTTTCATGCCTTAAGGGTCCAGAAGCCCCTTTTTGAAAGGGGAGGTACTGTTCGGTTGTGCTGGCTGGGATCTGTTGTTCTACTGGGTTCCAGGAGCACACCTGCACAGGTTGTGGTTAATTGAGCTGGCTGGGTGTGGTATTCTCCAGCAGCCAATCCCCTTTAGTCTGCAGCACATAAAACACAGCATCTCTCAGTAGTTGATGCTGGTCTTTCTAGTGTTTGGATATCTCTGTTTTGTGCCCGCTCAGAGCTGTGTTTTCCATGTAGGTCTGTTGTGTCTCTCTGCTTCACAAAGACAGTTTGGACACCTGTAGTTCTTGTCTGTAGTATATGCAGACCCCCTCTTCCCTTCCCCTGACAGGTGCGGCCTCCAAACGCCTTATGTTTCATTCTGTGTGTCAAATGGTGGATCGCTGACACAGTTCCCTATGTCAGCTCGGGGGCTGACAGTCTATTCCCACGGTATGAGGACACTATTAGACTTGCTGTGGTGTTTCATCTGTGTGCATGTGAGCTTTGGGTGGAGTCCGTGTTGTATGCACTACCTGTTGTAGTCTGATGTGAGCAATCCTGTTCTGTGCTCATTCTGTCTGTTTGTGATGTGAACTGGTTCTATGTGTGGTGACTGCAAGAAAGGTTGTGTTGCAGCTTGCTGTGTGACTTGTGTGCTGATGTCTGTGCTGTTGCAGCTTGCAGTGAGAACTGTGTCCGGTGCCTTTGGACTCCTGCTTAGTGTAGGGACTAGCAGTATAGCCAGGAGCCATGAAGTGGCCCGCTAGCTTCCATGTTTTGATCAAAATGTCAACTAATACTTGGTATTTATACATAGCTTATCACCTGCTACTAGTATTTGCATTTTGGCTGTTGTATGCTATGTTCTGGCTCTGTGTGTCCTGTTGTTCTGTCCCTGTCATGTGGCATGTTTATGTGTCCTGTTCTGGTGGCGTGGTTCCTAGGAGCAGCTAGGGCCCAGATCCGAAGACTGCTGGGCCGCCCTTTATCGGGGCAATGTCCCCGCTCAGGTAGGGCCATGTCATCCTCCCTGTAGCACAGAGCCAGTTGTCTGAAACCCGTATGTACTTTTGGTCATTCTCGTGTGGGCCCCCTGCTTAGTTGCCCACACGATCGTGACAGCGATGACACGGGAAAAGCAGAAGTATTAAGAAAGAAAAAAACCTGTACTGCGCATGTCTGATGGCAAGACGTGCAGACCATCCGCAGTACAGATGAACGCAAAAGTAAGCAGGTACGCGCGTGCATCGCTGCTCCCACGCCCGGATTCAGCATGCAGAATCCGACTCGCCTGTGTGCAGGAGGCCTTATGCAGCAACTTCCCCTAAAATTGTGTGAACCCAACCAAACTTTATTTTTAACCATAATATCCCATTCTAAGCAACAGATGGATCTCTTATCAGGTTTGGTCAGCTCTTCAAAGAGGGCATCAAGTGCCAACAATGCCACCATCTGGCAGGGGCAGTCCTGAGCCACCCCTACCAGACAGAAAGAGGGTGCAGCAGCTGTCAGGTGGCAGCAGCTTTCCGTATTCCTCCTTCATCCAGCTTGTGCGTACTGCATTTCTATGTTCTCAAAAAAGTGCTGACAGAACATTCCTGCAAAATACCCACGGCAGAGAAATATATTTTATAGGTATATTGAATGTGACCGTGTTAAGAAAAATTGAATAATATGAGTAGTTCTATTTGCGTCCCAAATGATGGATTGTGAGTGAGTAACAGATGACATCATACTGCCACGTAGGTCCAACTGTTTTGGTCACGATGTTCTCAGATGTGCCAACTGAAATTACACTCAGATCAAAGCTTATGCAGCACAGAGCCTGCACTGCAGTCAATGGTGCCGGGCAGGCTCCTCCGAGCCAATTCAATTTTATTAATGGAATCAAGAGCTTTGTCCCTTACATAAGCAGCCAAGACATATCACACTGCAGCAATAATGCTCCAAACACAGAAGAAAGAAAGTCCTGCAATGACTCAGTATTGATTTTCTGTCTGATTTATGTAAAGTGGTTAACAATATTCTACTTGTGAATGAAATACACTGATTTGGATCTGTGTTACTGTTTACTACTCAATATCCAATGGTCCATCATAGCTAACCTATTTCATGAATATCCACAGTGCTATGGGAATGTATTTGCCCCCCTTCCACTTATAAAATGCATCCTTTCTAAGATGTTAAGACTTTGTCTATATCCTCTATACTCAGTAGACTTCAAACATGAAAATGGGGATGTTCTTGAAATGTAACTTACCTGTTGCTTACTGTTAAGTCGTTGAGGGTTGGTAATATTACGCTGAAATTTGACTTCTTCTTGTGCACTGTAACCATTAACGCTTGCGCTATGGACTCCTCCATTGAGTAAAGGGATACTTCCAGTTGACATGTCCTTGAACTTCTAGGATACAAGGGGCTGAGCAGTTGTGACACAATACAAGGGTCTTGTGCCTCTGTCCGACTTGTGTTCAGAAAAAGAATTCCATCTACAAGAGAAGGCGATACAGAAAAAGAAGTTTGACTCGGAACTACAGTAAATATTAAACAATAGTAAAGAGTGTAGAGCGAGAAATCTTTATACCTTTGCTGATCTGTTTATGAGAGGACAGATGTTATCTAGTAACATAGTATGTTAGGCTGAAAAATGACATATGTTTATTCAGTTCAGCATATTACCTCCCAATGTTGATCCAATGAGGTGGAAGCCAGTTTTCCTCACGTAACAAAATTCCATCCCGACTCAAAGTCTAGCGATCAGAATAATCCCCGGATCATAGGCCCTTCTGAACTAATTAGTGACTATAACATGTAATATTATAACACTTAAGAAAGGTGTCCAGGCTCCTCTTATACTCTTTTATATTTGCTATCACAATGGCTCCATAGTCTCACTGCTCTTACAGTAAAGAACCCCCTTCTATTTGGTGTTCAAACCTTCTTGCCTATAGACATAAAGGATGCCCCCTTGTTACAGTCACAGTCCTAGGTATAAATAGATGATGGGAGAGATCTTTGTATTGTCCACTGATATATTTATAGTTATTAGGTCGCCCCTCAGCCATCTTTTTTTCTAAACTAAATAACCACAATTTTGATAACTTCTTTGGGTATTGTAGTCCACCCATTTATTACTTTAGTTGCCCCGCTTTGAACCCGTTCAAGCTCTGATATGTCAGATATGTGTGGTCTGACCAGTGACTTGTAAAGAGGAAGAACAATATTCTCATCATGTCCTCTTAGACTTCTATTTTGCATCCCATGATCCCTGCAATACAGTTGCCTAGTTCTGCTAATGTATTTGTTGTTAACTAGGTTCTAGTGCAGTGATAGCGAACCTTTTAGGGACCGAGTGCCCAAACTACAACCCAAAACCCACTTATGTATCGCAAAGTGCCAACATGTCAGGGGGCGGGGCTTATCACGACGTATGATTTTACCCCCGTCGTTCTAAAAAAGACAGGGCTGCTTCAAAATAGACAGTATGCAGATTCTGGCTGCTTTTTGGACGCGGAAATACTGCAGAACGTCCTCAGCGGGAATTTATGTGGAAAATTATGCAGCATTTCTGCATCTAAAAAGTAGTCAAAATCTGCACCCTGTCTATTTTGAAACAGCCCTGCCCATTTCTGCCGCATGTAAACATACCCCAGCGGTAATAGTGACACCCCCCAAGCAGCCCCAGCGGTAATAGTGACACCCCCCCAAGCAGCCCCAGCGGTAATAGTGACACCCCCCCAGCGATAATAGTGACATCCCCCAGCAGTCCCCCAGCAGTAGTAATAGTGACACCCCCCATTAGTAATAAGAGTGACATACCCCAGCGGTCCCCCAGCAGTAATAATGCCTGCTTCCCCCTCCCTCCCAGCGGTTCCCACAGCAGTCATAATACCCCCCCAGTGGTCCAGCAGCAGTCACAATGCCACCCCCAGCTGTTTGCCAGCAATAATAATGCCCCCCTCCCCCCAAGCGGTTCCCCCAGCAGTCATAATGCCCCCCCCCCCAGCAGTCATAATGGCTCCCCCCCAGCGGTTCTCCTGGCAGTCATCATGCCCCCCTTCCCCCCCAGCGATTCTCCCAGCAGTCATAATGCCTCCCCCCAACGATTCTCCCAGCAGTCATGCCTCCCCTCCCCCGGCAGCGATTCTCCCAGCAGTCAGAATGTCTCCCATCCCCCCATAGCGATTCTCCCAACAGTCAGAATGTCTCCCATTCCCACCCCCCAGCGATACTCCCAGCAGTCAGAATGCCTCCCATCCCCCCCCCAGCGATACTCCCAGCAGTCAGAATGCCTCCCATCCCCCCCAGCGATACTCCCAGCAGTCATAATGTCTCCCATCCCCCCAGCAATTCTCCCAGCAGTCAGAATGTCTCCCCCTCCCCCCCCCTGCCGTCGATTCTCCCAGCAGTCAGAATACCCGCCCCCTGCCCCACATACTTACCCCTCCTCCTCCTGGGAGCGCAGCTCCTCTCCTGCCTGATCCTAGGAGCATACTGAAGGCAGTGTGCTTCTGTTGGATGCCTTCTCCCCCTGCTCTTGCGGAACCAAAGTAGGAGACGTCGGGGGATGGGGGAGGAGGATCCTGGTTGCACACTGACTCACAGTGTGCACCGGGATCAGCACAGATAGCAGCGCTGAGTGAATGTCAGCAGGGGAGCCGCGGCCCCTGCAGGCATTCACTAAGGTGGTGAGCGGCCGATGGCGGCGCGTGCCCGCAGGGAGGGCTCTGCGTGCCGCCTCTGGCACGCGTGCCATAGGTTCGCCACCACTGTTCTAGTGCTTTATTTATGTACTAGGCTTGGCTCTAGTATTGTATCTCTGTACTAGGGTTAATTCTGTTTATGTATTTGTGCTATGAGCTTGGTTTTGCTGCTGTATTTATATTACGAACTTGATTCCGGCACAGTATTTACTCACCGAGCTGTTCTGGTGTTGGTATGCTTTCTGCACAAGTACAATTCAGGCAGATTGCAAATCAGTGCATTATATTTCATTTTTCTTATACAGGGGGCGGGGAGACAGAAAATATCTGCACAGGGTGCCATCTAACCTAAGGATGGCACTGGTGATATAATAGATCATATGGACAGGGACTGTCTTAAGACAACCCCTTTAATTTCATGAAAGTTTCATTAGTGATAGTTTGGACCTCAAGAATAAGATGATTGCAGTCTCCCTAGACTCTTCAGTCTGAGGCTGACTGTGCATTAATAAGCACCTCTTTTTTTTCAAAAAGTTTATTTTTTTTTGCAAAATAAAATTGTAAAATAATATAAGCATACCCAAGGGAAACATTCAGACAAGTAAAACTATTCATACATTGTATTTTCAATTAGGCCGGCTTCACACTGGCGAGAGCGATATCGGGCCATAAATCATGGCCCAATATCGTGCTCGCAATCTCCGTAAAACCCCTGGATGTGAGGCATTTTCATGTGAAAACAGCCTAGCATCACTGCGGAGAATGCCTTCAGCCGCAGCTGAAAGGGATTTCCCTGCCGAGGATGAGGGGGATTTCCCTGCCAAGGATGAGGGGGATTTCCCTGCCGAGGATGAGGGGATTTCCCTGCCATGGCTGAAAGCAATTCCCCCTGTGACAGCCACAGCAGAGGATCATGGAGGTCTCCCGTTGCTTTCAATAGGGCTAGTGCTGCTGAAGGGATTTCCCTGCCGAGGCTGAAGGGATTTCCCTGCCGAGGCTGAAGGGATTTCCCTGGAGGCTGAAGGGATTTCCCTGCCGAGGCTGAAAGGGATTTCCCTGCCAGAGGCTGAAAGGGATTTCTCTGCCAGAGGCTGAAAGGGATTTCTCTGCCAGAGGCTGAAAGGGATTTCCCTGCCAGAGACTGAAAGGGATTTCCCTGCCAGAGGCTGAAAGGGATTTCCCTGCCGAGGCTGAAAGGGATTTCCCTGCCGAGGCTGAAAGGGATTTCCCTGCCGAGGCTGAAAGGGATTTCCCTGCCGAGGCTGAAAGGGATTTCCCTTGCGAGGCTGAAAGGGATTTCCCTGCCCAGGCTGAAAGGGATTCCCCCTGTGACAACCGCAGCAGAGGATCACAGAGTTCTTCCATTGCTTTCAATAGGGCTAGCACTGCTGCCACCCGCCCCATTGAAGACAATCACGGAATGGCAGAACATACTGCGATTTTTTTCTATAGCCTATATTCCAGTAGTTTGACGATTTTCCCTTTAATCAGATATTTACCAGCCATACGTTTAAAGACCAAGACAAAATGCTGTATATGTATGGTGCTTGGTTGTAATTGAGTTAAGTCTCTTGTTTCTATATATTTGATGTTTGAGGTCCTTTTACATTTATAGACATACCTCTAGAAGTCCACGTAGCTTTTCTCGATTCAACTCCTTTTGGTAATCATTCTATTGATATTCTTTTATGTGTGATTTTAACTTTAAAAGCAGGCAATTTATGAGAAAATAATAATAATGTGCTTCTGTTCTTATTTGTGTTATTCAGACAAAATGGCATGCTCTGTAGTAAAATCTACATTCTACTTGTCCCCTGTGGATAGGGGATAACTTTCTAGATTTTGGCATAACCCCTTTATATATGTCCATACACAAGCATATATAAACATACAATGCCAAGGCTGGTGACTAAAGGAGAGCATTATAAAGTTAGAATATGTTTATAGAATCCGAGGAATGTGCTTTCAGTGTTGACATGTGGCAGCAGATTTCTTAAATCTAATTACATGAGTAATACCATACAAGTAATATGTCTTGTTTTTGAGGGTTTTCTTTCTGGGAAGCTTATACTTTCTGCATATACACAGCGATGCAATAAATATGTTAATAATAAAATCCATTTTCACTCTGCTTGTATATTTGCTTGGTGAAGATCAGGCGATACCTTTGCTGGATCTTACATTATCACACATCACATTCTTGGTAACCGAACCTTGCAGTTTCATGGCTTTCATAATCAATACAGAAAAAAAATTGAAAACAGAAAGAAAACAAGAAAAATGGAATCCTAGAATTGCATCACATTTCCTAATGCTAGAAAATTTATATTTAAAAAAACATTGTTGCCTACCATCAAGGTGTCCAGCCGTGGGCTTTTTCTCTAATAGAGCTGTTTGTTGTTGTGGTGTTAGTCCCCTAACTATCATTTGTACCCAGTGCAGCTTTCCATCTGTACTTGCAGATGATATCCAAGGACAATGTGTTTTAAAGTTACAGGATTCACCTGTAATAGGAAAAAGACAAAGATCTACAGTAACTTTCAAGGATAAAATGATGAACTGTATATATCGTATACATGGTAACAAGCGCTATACTGTGGCCCATAGAGGGGCTTCCCAAGTGGGAACGCCTTCTATGATGTCCATATGACCTAATATGCCCAGTATAACTGAGACAACCTCTTTTAACCTTTTGCAATCCAATTTTGGATTCAGGGTTTCCTAGGGGGCTTTCTTATTCTATTATTATACAAAGTCGCCATCTGCTGGCTAGAGCCAGTACTGCGGTATGTGACATGCTGGAGAGGCCCCCAACAACAGAGCAGCCAGTAATCTACAGTAAGAATACCCTGCCGGATGTCATCGGAGCTGTACAGCCTTCAAACAGAATGCCTTTAGATGTCAGACAGTGGATTGGAAAGGGTTAAAGCCTGTGTTACATACTGCATACCAATGTAACATAGTAACATAGTTTGTAAGGGCTCAGTCACACGGGCGCATCGGCACCCGTACACAGGCGCCGATGCGTCCGTGTGACTGAGCCCTTCCTGCAGGAAGAAGATGGCCGTACTTCAAGACGGACGACTTCCCGCAGTGCTGAAGAAAGAACACATGACCGGCATTGAAGCCGGTCACATGTTCTTTCTCCCGGTGCTACAGAGAGACGTCTGTCTTGAGGTACGGCCGTCTTCCTCCTGCAGTAACACGGGTGCCGATGCGCCCGTGTGACTGAGCCCTAAAGCTGAAAAAAGTCCAATCAGTTCAGCTTATTATCCTGCAATTTTGAAACAAAGGAAGCAAAAAACCCTGTGAAGTAGAGGCTCATGTTTCTAATCTTAGGTAAAAAATTCCTTCCTGACTCCAAACTGGCAATCACAATAATCCCTGGATCCCCAACCCCTCGGAGATAATCAGTGACTATAACTATAACATGTAATCTTGTAATGCTCAAGAAAGGAGACCATAGTCTTACTGCTCTTACAGTAAAGAACCCCCTTCTTTGTTAGGGATGAAACCTTCTTTCCTCTAGACGTAGAGGACGCCCCCTTGTTATAGTCACAGTGTTTGTTACAAATAGATGATGGGAGAGATCTCTATTGTCCCCTGATTTATTTATACATAGTTATTAGAGATGAGCGAGCACCAAAATGCTCGGGTGCTCGTTACTCGAGCCAAGCTTTTTCGAATGAATGACAGATGAGCGCGCCTGTGAGCGCCTCAGCCAATCACAATCAGCTCTTTCAGCAGGCAGGGATTTTAAATCCCAGCCTGCTGATAGAACAGCACTACAGAGCCGGGAACAGTGCAGAGAAGAGGCAGCTGAAGGGAGGTGAGTATGTATTTTTTTTGCTTTTTACACTACTTTTACTGGATTTTTCAGGGAAGGGCTTATATTTAAAGCCCTTCCCTGAAATCCATTGATAGGGGAGCCGGAAGCAGGATCCTCTACCACAGCTGTCATGTGTGACATCTGCGGTAGGGAATTGAAGAATTCCTCTGCTGCATCTGTCACAGATGTGGCAGATGTAGCAGCAGGAAATTATTTTTACTAATGGGGATGAAGGAAACATCTGCCGCATGCGGGAGATGTGTTCTTCATCCCCGCAAGGGACACGGCAGCGAAGGAGGGTACGTTTTTTTTTTATACTAAAATCCTTGTTTTTCAGGGAAGGGCTTATATGTAAAGCCCTTCCATGAAAAACAATGCAGGGGGGCCGGCAGACCATTGTTTTCAATGGAGCCACCGCAGTGGTGCTCGCTCGAGTAACGAGTACTTTCGAGTATGCTATTGCTCGAACGAGCATCAAGCTCGGACGAGCATGCTCGCTCATCTCTAATAGTTATTCATCCAGTACAGTGCATGCTTGTTTTACATCTATTCCACATATATTGTTATTTATTGTAGCAAACTTTACCCGTTTCCAACTACAGAGAGTCAGGGTAACCCCAGATTCCTGACGTGGGGTTGCTGTCATCAGGGTGAATACTCTGGTTTTAAATTGGGTCTCAGTGCATTCAATGGTTAGGGTCAGATTTCACGTTCCACCACTTTTTGGTTTTCTTAATAATATTTTGTGTTCTCTGCATTAGTATATTGTATGTATATCCATCTTTTTAGGACAACAAATTATGTCCGATCCAGATGAGGCGTTTTTGCATCCAGCTTAGAGAAACCAATTACTTTATCAATATGAACTTAATTTTTAAAAGTCCCCATTTAATCAATCAAGTAATGCACAAGCCTATACAAATGGGCAAACTACTTTTTAGGGCTCTAGTGATTGTTCCCAGCAAGAGAAACCAAGTAATTTTGTAGATATGATACCTTTTAATGGCTAACAAAAATACACGATGTTAATGCAAGCTTTTGGACTTACTCACAGTACTTCATCAAAGCTAAATGAAATAGATCCAAAGAGGCATGCATATTTATACACACATACACTACCGTTCAAAAGTTTAGGGTCACATTGAAATGTCCTTATTTTTGAAGGAAAAGCACTGTACTTTTCAATGAAGATAACTTTAAACTAGTCCTAACTTTAAACAAATGCACTCTATACATTGCTAATGTGGTAAATGACTATTCTAGCTGCAAATGCCTGGTTTTTTGTGCAATATCTACAAAGGTGAATAGAGGCCCATTTCCAGCAACTATCACTCCAGTGTTCTAATGGTACAATGTGTTTGCCCATTGGCTCAGAAGGCTAATTGATGATTAGAAAACCCTTGTGCAATCATGTTCACACATCTGAAAACAGTCTAGCTCGTTACAGAAGCTACAAAACTGACCTTCCTGTGAGCAGATTGAGTTTCTGGAGCACCACATTTGTGGGGTCGATTAAACGCTCAAAATGGCCAGAAAAAGAGAACTTACATCTGAAACTCGACAGTCTATTCTTGTTCTTAGAAATGAAGGCTATTCCATGGGAGAAATTGCTAAGAAATTGAAGATTTCCTACAACGGTGTGTACTACTCCCTTCAGAGGACAGCACAAACAGGCTCTAACCAGAGTAGAAAAAGAAGTGGGAGGCCGCGTTGCACAACTAAGCAAGAAGATAAGCACATTAGAGTCTCTAGTTTGAGAAACTGACGCCTCACAGGTACCCAACTGGCATCTTCATTAAATAGTACCCGCAAAACACCAGTGTCAACATCTACAGTGAAGAGGCGGCTGCGGGATTTTGGGCTTCAGGGCAGAGTGGCAAAGAAAAAGCCCTATCTGAGACTGGCCAATAAAAGAAAAAGATTAAGATGGGCAAAAGAACACAGACATTGGACAGAGGAAGACTGGAAAAAAGTGTTGTGGACGGATGAATCCAAGTTTGAGGTGTTTGGATCACAAAGAAGAACGTTTGTGAGACGCAGAACAAATGAAAAGATGCTGGAAGAATGCCTGACGCCATCTGTTAAGCATGGTGGAGGTAATGTGATGGTCTGGGGTTGCTTTGGTGCTGGTAAGGTGGGAGATTTGTACAGGGTAAAAGGGATTCTGAATAAGGAAGGCTATCACTCCATTTTGCAACGCCATGCCATACCCAGTGGACAGCGCTTGATTGGAACCAATTTCATCCTACAACAGGACAATGACCCTAAACACACCTCCAAATTGTGCAAGAACTATTTACAGCAGAAGCAGGCAGCTGGTATTCTATTGGTAATGGAGTGGCCAGCGCAGTCACCAGATCTGAACCCCATTGAGCTGTTGTGGGAGCAGCTTGACCGTATGGTACGCCAGAAGTGCCCATCCAACCAATCCAACTTGTGGGAGATGCTTCTAGAAGCGTGGGGTGCAATTTCATAAGCTTACCTCAACAAATTAACAGCTAGAATGTCAAAGGTGTGCAATGCTGTAATTGCTGCAAAAGGAGGATTCTTTGACGAAAGCAAAGTTTGATGTAAAATCAATGTTATTTCAAATACAAATCATTATTTCTAACCTTGTCAATGTCTTGACTCTTTTTCTATTCATTTCACAACGCATGGTGGTGAATAAGTGTGACTTTTCATGGAAAACACAAAATTGTTTGGGTGACCCCAAACTTTTGAACGGTAGTGTACGTATGACAAGGCTTTAGGGCTCTAGCACACATAAAAGTCAAGGACCTTGCACAACAGAACATGCATTATCTGTATGGGAGTACCCGTATACTCCATGTGCCACAATATGGTGTCCCCATAAGTCATTGTATTCTTTTTTCGAAGCAATGCTTTTAGTTGTGATTAGTGGCATATTTCAGTATGAGTTGGATCACGTTGAAGTATACTGTATATTGCTCATTGATTCTTATGGAATATAAAATCAAAAGCAAAGAAAGGTACAGTGTGATCCAATACTACATGGATCCTAAATATGGCCTTATGCATTAAGTCTTTAATATCTTAATACAGGTTTTAGCTTCCCAATTATTTTTTGATACAACATATAAACCATTTAATCTTGACTTTGTTCTTACCTGCATGTTTAGGCCGAGATGACAAGACCCCATCCTCATTATCATTTAGAGACACACTAGTAATGGGGAACCCAGGTGTTAGAATTGATTCAGCATGGAGCCCTGAGCACCAATCAGCAACTGTAGATGGCAAAGAGAACACATCAGTAGCAAGTCATAGAAATCCCCATTCTGGTCAGATAATAGCATCTGCTTTAAGTTACAGATGTGAAAGCTAATATTAAGCAGCTGTCCTGCTGATGTACAATAAATTATATTATAATTGGAAACACAGGACTCACAGTGGGAAATGTAAGTGGTCTACATGAATACCTGACATACAATATGCATCCTATATAAACATGATTAAGTGATATCAAAACATACGTCTGGGCTATGGAGTCAAGTTAACTCTTAAAACGACTTTAACCCTTTAATGACCACCTATTTGAATGACACATTCTATGGGTATGTTGTTCTATTGTCAACAGCCCCTTATATAATAATTAGTGCAGTACAGGTAGAGCAGGCAGGAACATCCATCAATTGTGCTTATGTTAATCCAGAAGAAGTGTGACAAAAATCCCCTGAGCAACATCTCTATGATCAGGATCAATATCCCTTTTTTTGATCTTCATCAAAGGGAATGCATCATCAAAAATGACCTATTGTGATTCTTTTTTTTATTTTCCATGTCACCGTCTATATAAACAAAAAGTCTAAAAAAATCTTGCAGTTTTTACTCTGGTCACTGAGTCTCATAATAGTCTGACACTTCCTGTTCTGCAGGGATCACTTTTTTATGGTCATCTCATTATCATTACAATGAAGGGTAACATGTATATAATATAGATATAGGTTCCACTATTCACTATTTAGTAATGACCACTGATCATCTCCTCTACCTCCCTGCACAATTGCAATGTGCAACAAGTGGGAAGAAGCCTGAACTCTGAGGGGTTTCTAAGAAGTGGTCAAGGCACCATGTCACGATGGCGGTGAGGGCAGCACGCTCTTCGTAATCTTGCGCACTACTGAAGGTATAGAACAGGATCTACATGACTAGTGAAATTAGATGATCGTGACACATGTCCCTTGATTAAAAACTTTTGGTAGCGAAAGACTAACATATATTTGTAAGTAAATTACAGGCACACTATTTACTTTCAGGCACATGGTAGTCTGCAATAATATTAAACACCAGAAATTGCATATACAACTTGCATATACACAGTTTAACACTTCATACATGGATAAACAAGCTCTGGGGAGGTAGTATTTGACCTAAGGGGGAGCTATAAAGAGAATTGACGAAATATGAAAACCCCTTTCTTACAACTAACAGGAAAATTGCCCATCATGAAACACTGTGCTCAAGTTTTCTCCAGTACTCACAAAATCCCTATGAAGATTCTCTGCTGCTTGTCTGCGGCTTGTGTCTGTGTTGCTCTCTGGTAGAAAGCAGAGCTGGAGGGTTTTTAAAGAACCAACAGTTTCTCTCAGAGTCGGGGTGATTTATTAGCTGCTGAACACAGGATTGCTTGAAAGTTTACATAACACCTTTCTAATTGCAGCAGGACAGAGGAGAGGAAAGCATGGTTGTGGCCATTCTCCACCCCCCCTGCTTCTCGCTCTTCATCTCTCTCCACTCCGACTGAACTCCTCACCAACTCACTCTATACTCCCCCCTGACTACCATCTCCCAAGACTTATAATTTCTAACTGCACAACATGAAATGAGTCAGAAACCCCCTCCTTTTTTCCTCACTTCAGGAGCTTGTCACAGTTTAGCTCCAGCTATATGATTTAAGAACTGCCTAATCACTATTAACTATTTAGTCCCTATCTTGACTTCCTCTTCTTATTAAATGAAGTCCAGCACAGCTACCCTTTGTTAAATGAACTGGTAGTTAAAACAGTTGCTCTTAACTTGCAAGTAAAGTACTTCTATTCTGCAATGCCAGTTGAGGTCACTAGTACACAATGATCTCTGCACAATGATCATGCCTAGAAAATAGTCCCATAGAAGTCAACAATCCAGTAAGTGATGTATTTCCTTAAAATACAGCTGGAAATACCAGGTTTCATTAACCCCTTGAGTGGCGGGTTTCTTACCTTCCTGTCAGACCCACCTGGGGTCCCATTGCCAGAGCTCTAGAAGGGCCTGTTTTTTGCAGGATGAACACTAGTCTTCATTTATCTAATTTTTTGGAACATGTAAAATTTTGATCGCTTTTTATTCCATTTTTTCTAGTGGCAAGATTAACAAAATCTGTAATTTTGGCATGTTTTTTTTCCCACTGCATTCTCTGAGCAGTATAAATAATATATTAAAGTCATTTTACAGGCCAGTACGATTATGCCAATACCAAATTGTAATAGTTTTTTTTTCCTTTTCAAGACTTTTTCACACTTTAAAAAAAAGTTATAAAAGTTTAAATCACCCTCCTTTTGCCATATCTATAATAAAAAAATCTAAATCATAAAAGAAAAATATATATTTGGTATCACCATCCGTAAATGTCCGATCTATCAAAGTAGTGCATTATTTACCCCGCACGGTGAACGTAGTCCGAAAAAAAAAAGAAAAAAATGCCACAAATGCACTTTTTCAGTCACCCTGTTTCCCAGAAAAAATGCAATAAAAAGCGACCAAAAAAATCGTATGTATTTCGGATTGGTACTAACGAAACTACAGGACATCTTGCAAAAAATGAGCCCTTGCTCAAGTATGTCAATGAAAAAATAAAAAAGTTATTGCGCGCAGAGGATGCAGCAGAAAATAATTTTTTAAAATCAAATGTCTTTGAAAAAAAATACAAGTACTACAGCAAAAAAAAACCTATACAAGTTTGGTAGTGTAGTAATCGTACTGACCCATAGAATAAATATATCATGTCATTTTTGTTGCAATTTGTGTGCCGTAGAAACACAACGCACTGAAAGATGGCAGAATGTAATTTTTTTTCATTTTACTTCACTTAGAAGTTTGTAAAAGTTTTTCAGTACATTATATGGTACTTTAAATAGCACCATTGAAAAATACAACTCGTCCTGCAAAAAACAAGCCCTTATGCAGCGACCTCGATGAATAAATAAAGGAGTTATGATTTTTTTAACGGGGGGAGGAAAAAAAGAAATGGGGGAAAAAAGAAAAAAAGGGGCCGTGTCATTAAGGGGTTAAATAAAGTACTAACTTCCTCCTCTGTGTCATTATGATGCAGGGATACCACATTTCTAATTTTATTTTAAATTTTTTGCAAAGTAAATGGAGACAAGTGTTTTTATTTTTTTAATAATTTTTTTCCTTTTTTAAAACTTTTTTTATTTTTGTCCCTTTAGAGGACTTCCACAGAGACCCATCAGGACCCCCTCATCACATTCCTGGGGTCCAATAGTGACAGCCCTTTACATGCTGCAGTCGCATAGACTGCAGCATTTAAAGGGTTAACACAGCAGAGATCGGAGGTTTTCTCTGATCTCTGCTGTAAGAGCTGGTGCCTGGCTGTCCTCTGATAGCCAAGCACCAGCTCTCCCTGCCACAGAGACCATCGGCTTGCTTCTGACAAGCCGATGGTCTCTATTGCAACCTGTAAACAAAGCAGGACTTTGAATTTAGAAGCGGGAGATTGCCGGCAGATCAGCAATATCTTCTTGCTTCTGTTTTTCAAAGTCCTGCAGTGTTCACTTGGGTCTGTGCAGGCAGACCACAATGCCACAACTTGTGACATTGTGCTCTACAGCTCCCATAGTGAAACATAGCCCGGAAATCTTCCGGGTTATATCACTATCGGCAGTGGAGCTTGTCCCGGAAAATTTCCAGGCGTGCCACTCAAGGGGTTAAATGGTGTTCAAACCCATCTCATTTCTGAATATATTCACCCCTGTTTGGGGTCCTGAATTCTACCAAGCACTGGAGAGTGGAGAACCAAAGCCTTGGAAAAAAAGCAGTATATTACTAGGAAAAAGATGACAAATTGGCAGGAAAGTTAGAGGAACATCTATATCCTAGTATACACCACAAAATCCAATTTAAAATTTTATCCTCCCTTCAGCACTGATTTTTCTTCCTAGTTGCATATTGATCTTCTTAAGGTATCCTGAAAAAGCCCTGTGTAATGTATGAGTTAATTAAATTGTCATTTTGAGGTATTGGAACAAGAGAATTAGAGCTATTTTTACAGTATTATTAATTTGACAGATACTGTATGACTAATACACACTTTGTCAAAAAAAATCACGTACCTAGGAGTTATTGTTTTGCTGCAAAACTTGGCATGCAGTTACATCTCAGGCAGATATGATTAGAGTTGTGGTGTGATTAGATTACCGGTCTTGCCACCTGAGACCCTAAAAGTGGTTCCTTCCTTGGCCTGTTAAAAGGTTCTCAGAGGCTACTCGTGTGTAGTGACCTCTTTTTCCACTTGTGTAGAGTTTGTTAAACACTAGACGCCTCTACGATGCAATGAAAGAAATTTTGCCCAGTTAACAGAGTTTGAGAGGAGGCGCATTATTGGAGTGCCAGAAGCTGGATAGTCGTATCGACAAACTGTCTGCCACCTGGGCCATCCTGAGCAGCTTGTTTGGAAGTGTTGCAATTAATGGATTCGTGAGGGGATGCACACAAGGCGACTGGGCTCAGGATGCCCTTGATAGACCTCTAGTAGAGAGGACTGTCTGATCGTCTGACAAGCACAAGCAGTTCTAACTGTTTAGGTGTCCACCATCCAGAGACAGGTTGGACTATCATTACAGGCTCCTGTGTCTGTCGGAAACATTTCCAGGCGCTTCGCTGAAGAACATTTGGTCTCACGGCGCCCTTTATGTGTACTTCCACATCTACCCACTGCCACCTACGTTTGCAGTGGTGCCGTGTACGACATTTCTGGATTGCTACAAACAGGGTTGTCTTCAGCGACTAATCCAGGTTTAGTTTAGGCACTGACAACAGACGTGTTTGTGACTGGAGACCTAGGGGTGATCGTCTGAATCCTGACTTTGCTGTGGAACGGCACACTGCCCCTTGCTGGTGTAATGGTCTGGGGGACCATTGCACATGGCAGTCGGTCACCGCTAGTAGTGCTACGATTAGAAACCTGTGATCTGTTTTACACATTGTGACTATGGCTTGGAGGGGCCATGTATCAGGTGATCAACAAGTCAATCTTATGAGTTTATAAGAATTGCTTTACTTGATCATAATGGTGCTAATTAGAGATAAGCGAGCATACTCGCTAAGGACAATTACTCGATCGAGCATTGTCCTTAGCGAGTATCTCCCCGCTTGGAAGAAAAGGTTCAACTGCCAGCGCGGGTGAGAGGTGAGTTGCGGTAGTGAGCAAGGGGGAGCGGGAAGGGGAGGGGGGGAGAGAGAGATCTCCCCTCTGTTCCTCCCCGCTCTGCCCTGCCGCTTTCCGCCCCCCGCCAGCAGCAGAATCTTTTCTTCCGAGAGGGCAGGTACTCGCTAAGGGCAATGCTCGATCAAGTAATTGCCCTTAGCGAGTATGCTCGCTCATCTCTAGTGCTAATATTAATAATATATTATCATTTCACAGGGCAATTCAAGGACTTGGTACAGTGTTTAATCAGTGGGAGGCCAGTGGTCATTTAAAGGGTTTTTTGAGTTATACAAAAATGTGGTAAAATGTAATATACAGTAAGAAAATAAGAAAAGTTAGTTCACTCACGAGGTCAATGAAATGTTGTTTCCAGCATTGCTGCTTTAGTCCTACCTGCAGGCCTCTTTAGATAGCTGCAGGGATGACATGCCGGTATACTTATATTACTATAGTCAATCCCTAGCCTAAGCAGTATATGGCACAAAACTACTTAAGCCAGTGATTGTCTGCAGTAGTCACATGAGTATATAAGCACATCACTACTACAGCTTTTGAAACCTAATGGAGAGGAACACAATAATGGCACTCAAAGTGGCGTGAGACCAAACCAGTGAGTCAACCTTTTGTCAATTTCCTGTATTTAACCACATTTTCGTAATTTTATAAGGGTTGTTCAGGAATTCAAATAAATTCCTACTATTTGTACAGCCTATGTAACCTGTTTTAGGACAAGTTGAATGCATCTTTAGGGCAGAGAGGGAAGCGGGTGGGACTGGATGCAGGGCGACAGGTGGTACCGTGGAGTCTCAGGCTACACTGCTCAATACTGTTAGGTTGAATAGTTAGTGTGACATGAATGAACAGTGTGGTGTTGCGCTCCACCTCCTATGACGGGGTTCCACAAGTTACACGGATGGCGGACATTTTCATGAATTTCTGGACAATCCCTTTAAGAAGCATTTATACAATATTCAGATAATCAACCTACAACTGGCAGCTCAGCCAGCCTATCAGTAAAATAACACTAAGGAGATGTATCTCCTATGGCATTTAATGTCAAATGACACCATGCCTGCGCCAGCGTGGTCCAGTGCTGAGGTAGTGACGTCAAGCCAAACCTGCCCGTGTGCCCAGAACTAGTCAATAAATCTATTTTTTAGAATCAATAATTATTTTTTGTATTCTGGAGAATCCTTTTAAGGGCTACAAACATCTCTATAGGTCCTTTATTTTGAAAATCAAGTTTCACAAGCATGATTGCCTCTTATGTTCTTCGAAGAACATTTCAAAGGATTTCCCCTTTACTTTATAAACTTTCAAATCTTCTATTTTTGTAAAACGGTATGAATATGAAAGCACAGAATATCCATAAATATTAGTTTTTAATCCTTCTAGTCTGTTAAACAGTCCTATTGCAGTTGTGTCTTTTGCTGGTTCTTTTCCTCTCTGTTGGTGGTTCTCCAAGGTTTAGTGTTGGATCGTCCCACTTTCTCTCTACACAAATCTAGTTTAGCCTACTATCAGCAGGTTTGGTTTCCATCACCATTTAAGGCCTCTTTCACATGAGCGGTTTTATGTGGCTAATTTAGCCACGCAAAAAAAAAATCGCGACCATGTGAAGAATTGGATTCCAATGCATTCATTCACATGGGCAATTATTAGTCACATAAAAAGGTCCGGCCAGTGAAGTTAGGACATCGGCGGCGGAATACGCCGGGTGATGTTTTGACGCGGCCGGAAAAGACAGGTCTTGCCCTATCTTTGATCTGCGATCAGCAGGTGGCTCCTATAGGCTTCTATGGGAGCTGCCGGCAAAGAGAAGGGGAGAGAGTTTAGCAGAGGCTACCGCTGCTGAACCATGTCAGCTGGCTCTATTAAGCCATTAGAAGGATTTTTAAAGATTTCTCCCGACCGAAGGAATTCCAGGCTGTGACGTATATACACCGCACCCAGTTGTGTGAATGGGCGAGAAGACGCGAGATTTAGCCACGACTTTGTCTCAGCTTTTTCTCATTCATGCGATTTGTATGCGCGATGCGGCTGGCCAAAAGTCACAATGCTTGTGTGAAAGGGGCCTTAGGTTGATGACAGCCAACTACTTTTATAATGTGATGTAAATGGCATCTCCCAGGTGTTGGCTTTTCTGTATGTACATTTACATAAAGATGATTTGTAGCTTCCAGCCACAGCAAATACTATTGCAATCATTTTAATAATCACGTCTGGGGATAGAAAAGTTATCATCTGTCAAGTATGCAAATTATTAAAGCTTTCAGGCCATCCAGAGCATTTCCTTTCACTCAAGGAAAGCAATCAGCAATTAAATTACCTTTTATGTTAAATGATATTGTATGTGCTCTATGCAAAGTGGCACTTTGAAAGAATGAAAGACAAACCTATATAGTAGATTGTTAGAAAACAACATTTAGAAGTAACATCTTGGAAATTTATTGCCTAATATTTTAAGTTTTTTTACAATATTAGATACAAATATTACTAACTAAGTTGTATTACTTAAAATGGGGAGAAAAATATTGGTGACCTAATCTCAGGATGGGTCACCAATAGGAGATCAGCAAAGATCCCTTGCTCGGGACACGCAATGATCAGCTGAGTAGAAGGAGCAGTGGACTGCCGTAACTGGCAAAATGCTGTCTGTAGCAAGTAGCCGGGTTTGGCAAAGCAACTCTCTCTCATTGAAGTGAATGGGATACGGCTACACTACCAAAATAGGACACTGTGCTACCGATGACATTTAGACAGTTCTTATATCTAAAGATCCCTATAATCAGCTGATTGGCAGGGATCCCCAATGGCAGATCTCCACTAATTTGTTATTGGTGACCTATCCTGAAGTTAGGTCACTAATAGTTTTCTCCCGGAACCTCTTTAACAAAAGATAAACAATCTGTTAAATGATATGACTCTCAAAGCCAAAATATATGTCTCTAAAAAGAGATATTAAAGGGGTATTCTGGTGACAATAAGTTATCCCATACCCAGGATAGGGAATAACTAGTGGATTATTGGGGGTCTGTTCGCCAGAGATTGCAGAGTGCTTAAAATCAGCTATTTTCAGCATTCCCATTAACCCCTCAATGCTCCAGGACCTATATTTACATCATGGAGGTTCAGGGTTTATATGGAGGAGAATCGAAGGTCAGAAAAAAATCAGCCTCTTTTGGAAGACTTCCATTGAGGCCTTTTTCTATGCTAAGCTGTCTCCCCCTTCCCGCCCTCTTGCCGGCTCACTGCCTCTCTGCTACCCTCCGGCTGTTTGCAATGGCAGGGGGCAAAACGGAAATGGAGCTAAGCTCCCACCCCCTCCCCACCCCTTGTCCGCAGCCAGCAATAGGAGGCTCCCCATCCCATTGCAAACAGCCATAGGGGAGGAGAGAGGAGGAGAGAAGGGGGAGGGAGATTAGCAGTCACACTGCTAAATTCCCTCCCCCTTCCTTTCTCCGTCCGCTGTCATTGGCTCCCATAGGAGTCTATGCAGTGGCTTATGTATTCCAGGCAGAAAGATAGTTTCAGGACTATCTTTGCTGTGCGGTGTAAAAGTGCCTGGCGCTATATTGGCCATCTGGTCGCTTTTACGCCGCAGGAATACACCCGTTTGATCTGATGCACTGGAATCCATTGCATCAGATGGTAGCGTATATCGATATACACTCATGTGAATAAGCCCTGAAGGAGAACTCGTCACCTTTCGTGGCAACCTGTTCCACTCATTGATTACCCTCACTGTCTAATAGGTAATTTGTGTCTCCTCTCTTTCAGTTTCATCCCATTGCGTCTAGTCTTTCCTTGTGCATATTAGAATAGAGCTGATCCTTCTGCACTGCAACAGCCCTTCAGAGCTATTTGCTCTAGTTTGTTTGTTTTTAAGGCCTCTTTCACATGAGTGATGTGATTTTCACCCTCCTGCATTGCGAACAAAAATCACATGAATTAGAGAATGCTGCGAGCAATTTGCGGCAAAATCTTGCGTCTTCTTGCTCATTCACACGGCCGGGTACAACGTATATACGCTGAAGCCCAAAATTCCTTCGGCCGACATAAATCCTTCAACTGCCTCAATAGAGCCAGCTAACAGTTTAGCAGCGCTAGCCTATCTTTTCCGCTAGACTTATCTTTTCCTGCTGTGTCAAAACATTGAGGGCAGATGTCCTATCTTTGCTGGCCGAACATTTTTACGCAGCTAATAATTGGCCATGTGAATGAATGCATTGGAATCCAATGCTTCACATGGTCGCGATTTTTATCGTGGGTAAATTAGCCGTGTAAAAATGTTCGTGTGAATGAGGACACAGTATTCCAGTACTTCAGATTTAGGCTTCTTTCCCACGAGCGTATATCAGTGTCCGTTTTCAGGGCTGGCCGATATATGCTACATTGGGAGAGCTAAAACTGGTGAACAGGCGCACAAATCAAGCGTTTGTGTGCCCGTTCAGATGGCATGGGTCCCGACGTATATACATCGAGAGTACTATGCCGTCACCTCTTTTCCCTCCCTATCGCAGGCTTACCTGTCCTCTTCTCTATGCTCGTTCTTTGCAATGGGAGGGGGTGGGGCAGGGGCGGAGCTAACCGCTGTCTGGCCCCGCCTCCTTCCATTTATGACTATGGACAAGGGGCGGGGAGAGGGCGGGGGCTTACCTTGTCCACAGCCAGCAATGGGAGGAGGAGGCGTGCTGGTTCCCTGTCCCACCTTCTCCCATTGTAGAGAGCCAGCGGGGAGGGGAGGACAGGTGAGCCTGCACGGGGGGAAGGAGAGAGTTTAGCAGCCATGCTGCTAAACTCCCTCCCACCTGTGGCCGCTGCCATGGGCTTCTATAGGAGCCCATGTAGGGGCCGACGTATTCCGGCCCAAAAGATACTTCCAGGACTATCTTTTGGGGCTGACTTAAAAACACCCGGCGCTATATTGGCCTGGCCCGGAGCTTTTACGTCTCAGAAATATGGCCATGCGATTTGGATTCCAATGCATCAGATCACAGCGTATATCAGCTGGCCAGGAAAACGGAAGGCTGATATACGCTCGTGGGAAAGAAGCCGAAGTCTGAGCAAGGAAGGGTTGAGATCCATTGAAGAATTATACAATTAGTAATTACTGTGTGTATACTATTTAATTTCCTGAATTAACTGAAAGACTATTTTGGAATCTCGTGAATAGTACATTGCAGAATGTTCTTCCTCTGGCATGACAATGCTAGACGTCATGCAAACACTTCAATGAGTCAGAAATGTCAAATGCTTAGAGTTGCAATGCTTTACTTTCTAAGTTAATGACTATAATATTCAGATCCTTGTGTCCAATCTAATAGTTTGGCACATTGTTTCACATTCGGCGCTGCTAATACAGAGGACAATGGGTCTTTGGGTTACATGCAAATTATTACTGAAATAAACTTGATTCTGCATTTAACATTAATCTTTACGAATGAACATTTTTAAAAAGGTCTGCCTTGATAAAAAAAAAATACAAAGAAATTTGCAAGTACCTAATTAGAGCATTTGGAGGGGATATATCTCATTCTGAAGCAGACAGCAGGTACAAAGGGTTACTCTGGAGCACCCAGCACATCCAAGCATTATACTGATGGCCCATAGATTTTTAATGTGCACCATGTAATGGTTAATTTCCCCAGTAGTGGCACTGCAGGTTAATTGAGCACTTGGTTCACCTGCAGATTACAACCGATTGCTTGGGGATCCCAAGGTAACGAAAAAGGGATTGTTAGAAAAAACAATCCCATTAAGGGCTCAGTCACACGGGCGCATCTGGGCGCCGATGCGCCCGTGTTACTGCAGGATAAGACGGCCACACTGCAGGTGCGGACGACTCTCTACATCGCCGGAAGAAAGAACACATAACTGGCTCCATTGCCGGTCATGTGTTCTTTCTTCTGGTGGTGTGGAGAGTCGTCCGCACTTGCAGTGCGGCCGTCTTCTTCGTGCAGTAACACGGGCGTTTCGGCGCCCGGATGCGCCTGTGTGACTGAGCCCTTAGAAAGGCTTGTGCAGGGACTGAAAGTTATCCACTATCCACAAGATAGGGGATAACTTTCAGATCGGTGGGAGTCTGACCACTGAGTTCCCCACTGATCCTGAGTGTGGGGGTGCCAAAGGCCCCTTCATAAATGGAGCAATGGTTGAGCATGAACACTGTCACTTCATTTATTTGAATGGGATAAGCGCTGCGGAATAAGTAGGCGCTATAAAATTAAAGATTATTATTAGAGATGAGCGAGTATACTCGCTAAAGGCAATTGCTTGAGCGAGCATTGCCTTTAGCGAGTATCTCCCCCGCTCGAAACTGAAGACTCGGGTGACGGCAGCGGGCACGGAGCCGGCACCCGAACCTGCAGTCTCGAGCGGGGGAGATACTTGCTAAAGGCAATGCTCGCTCGAGCTATTGCCTTTAGCGAGTATACTCGCTCATCTATAATTATTATTAATGGGACTGACAAAGATTGTCCTGAATAGAATGCACATACTCAGAAATTCTGCTTTAGTGAATAATTAAAGATAAATACTAAATATCATTATGTACTAAAATGAGGTTTCGTTAAAACCAATAATTCACATGGGCAATACTCAAGAATCAAAGAAGACATCCTGTCCTATTAAAGTTTGCAAACCAACATATGTGTGTGTATATATATATATATATATATATATATATATAAAATGCATTACTTATCCCGCAAAGCTGAACGTCATCAGAAAAAAAACACGTCAGAATTGCACTTTTTTGATCAACCTGTCACCAAGGAAAAAATGTAGTAAAAGTGATCAAAAAGTTTTATATACGCCAAAATAGTACCAATAGAAGGTTCTCGCACAACTATGTTGACAGAAAGATAATATACATATAATCTTCCAAAGATATTACATTTTTTAATAGTACAGAAAAAAAATATATAAATATACATTTGGTATTGTCAGAATCGTACTGACCCATAGAATGAAGTTATCATGTCATGTTTGCTGCAGTATGTGCGCTGTGAAAACAAGACCCCCCAAAAGATGGTGAAATTGTATTTTTTTCCCATTTCACTCAACTTAGAAATTTGTTAAAGTTTTTCAGTACATTATATGGTACATTAAATAGTACCATTGAAAAATACACCTCGTTCTGCAAAAAACAAGTCCTCATACAGCTATGTTGGTGGATAATAGAGATGAGCGAGTATACTCGCTAAGGCTAACTACTCGAGCGAGTAGTGCCTTAGCAGAGTATCCTCCCGCTCGTCTGTAAAGATTCGGCTGCCGGCGCGGGTGACAGGTGAGTTGTGGCGGTGAGCAGGGGGGGAGCGGGGGGCCCCCTGAAACTTTAGAGACGAGCGGGAGGATACTCAGCTAAGGCACTACTCGCTCATCTCTAGTGGATAAATAAGAGTTATGATTTTTTTTAAATGGACAGGAGAAACTGAAAATGAAAAAAAAAAAGGGCCGCAACATTAAGGGGTTAATGTATAGGTAAGTAATTATGAGAATTTTTGCAGTATGTTTAATAGCCTATTCTTAACATTGGTGTATAGGAGAACAGTGAATTTGAAATCCCATTAAAGCGTTTTCCCATCATTCCACATAATTTCCTGATTGTAGGGGTTGTAAGAGCTGTGGCCTCTTCACAAGTTTACCTAGTATAGAGGCATTCTTAGCCACCCACTGTGCAGGGAATGGCAGTGCTACACAGCTACAGAACTCCAAATAAGGCAATGGGGCTGTGCAGAAGCACTCATGTGCAGGGAAAACTGTGAGGATATATGCCATCACTTTCTTTGTTGGGAAAATTCCTTTAAAATGCATTGGCTGTGCTAGCTTTACATTTTCTGTGTGCTGCACCTGTTAAAGCAGTTGTCCAGTTATAAACTATTGATAGCCTATCCGTAGGATAAGTTATCACTAGTAGATGACTTAGTGATCTACTAGATCAGCCGCCCGGGAGTCCCACATATCAGCTGTTTGCGAGGCCACTGTGCTCATGTACTGGGCTGATTTTTGTAGGAAGCGGACAGCTCCGTTCTCACTACAGTGTCCACGCTTGGAATTGCAGACACATTTCCCATTTACTTCAGTGGGAACTTTGTCTGTAGTACCAAGCTTGGCCACTGCAGTGAGAATAGAGCCATCTGCTTCGTTTAGAAATCAGCTCAGGTTAAAAGCCCAATTGTCTGGCTAACAGCTGATTTGCAGGGGTCCCAGGTGGCAGATACTTGTTGATCTACTACTGATGGTCTATCCAGCGGATAGGCCATCGATAGTGTACAACTCGACAACCCCTGTAAGTGGATCATCATATGAAACCTAACAACAGAAATGATAGTCACCTTGCTACCACTGAGTTCTTAGTTATTGGCTTTAGCCACTGTAAATGCATATAACCAATTAGAAAAAGTGACAGTAAGACCCCCCCTCCACCAGCGCGACAATTTACAGTGACAGTAAGACCCCCTTCCCCCACCGACATGACAAATTATAGTGACAGTCTGACCACCAACCCCCATCGGCACGACAATTTACAGTGGCAGTCCGAGAACCCCCCCGGCGACCAGTTATCACACCCCACCCCACTGGCGCAACAATTTACAGTGTCAGCCTGACCCCACCCCAACCAACCGACCGGCGCGACAATTTACAGTGACAGAACAACCCCCGCCGCAGTGCGACCAGTTATAGTGACAGGACCCACACCCCAACCAGCGGCACATAAGCAGTGACAAGAATAAGCCCCCCATCCGAAAAATTACCCTTCAGCTGAGGATGGTGGGCCGCTGTTCTTCCTTAGCTCCAGCCTGTCAGCGGAAGCCGGCTGGCAACGGTGAAGCCGTTACATTGGGGTGAGTGGACTGTGCATGCGCACGCATGAGACGCGCATTCACAAGGCCCCGACTAGCTCTACTGCGCCTGTGCGACAAGAAGAAGCTGAGAGCTGGCTGGAATTGTCGTATCCAAGGACGACAGATAGGTAAATATAGGGGGTGGGGGGGCACCCGATCAGGTAAGTATATATCTTCACAAAGCACACATTATATTACAGCGTTGTATCTGACACCTCAGACTCAGGAAATGATGCTGCATATAGCTGTCCCTTAAGCCTCTTTCACATGACCATGTGCGTTTTTACGCTCAGCCGATCGCATGAAAGAAGATTAACTACAATCACGTCCCAATCCTAATTAGCATTTTCTCGTCCACTCACACAGATGGTTGCAGCGTATCGGCGAAAAAAAAAATGCTGCAGCGCAGAAATCGCATGGTCGGCAAAAATCCTCAGAATGACTGCTAATGCTTAAATAGAGAAAGCTGTACTCTTTTCCCAGCGTTGGATGCTAGTAAACTCCCCCTCCCTATTTTTTAGCTCCCATAGAAGTTTATGGGAATCCCGCAGTGGAATTCGGTCCTGGCAGCAGCAGCAGCATCCGCATGATGGAATCCACGATCCTTCCGCAATGTCAATTGCAGAAAGGACTTGGATTGGATGCCTTTCATTGACTTCAATGGAAGCCGTCCGCACGGTATCCCCGCAAAAATGGAGCATGCTGCGATTTTTCCTCCACGAGCAGAAACTGCAATTGGCTTCCGCTCGTGTGCATGAAAAATCACCTTCCCATAGCATGCTATGGGCGGTATTGGCTGCGGAATACAGAGGCGAATGCCCACTCCGGATACCGCAATGCAAATCTGCACGTGTGCATGAGGCCTAAGTAATACTGCAGAGGTTATTATATGCCTCTGGTCTGTTCTCTATGACTCCTCCAATCACTAACCCCACAATAAACATTTATTCAGCCCATTTAACAGGAAAAACAACACAGAATGATCTCAGTAATGAACAGTTCTATAACACTTTCCCAGAATTGTATGAATACTTAGTAACACAGTATGTAAGGCCGAAAAAAACACATGTCCATCCAGTACAGCCTATTAGCCCCCCTATGTTGATCCAGAGGAAGGCAAAAAAGACCCCAATGAGGTAGAATCGAATTTTCCCCATTAAAGGGAAATAAAATTGCTTCCCGACTCCAATCTGGCAATCGGAATAATCCCCGGATCAACAACCCGTTCGAAGTTATTAATTATTATAACATAATATTGTATCGCTTAAGAAAGGCATCCAGCCCTTCTTGTACTCTTTTATCGAATTTGCCATCACCATGTCCTCCGGTAGAGAGCTCCATAGTCTCACTGCTCTTACAGTAAAGAATCCCCTTCTATGTCGGTGTACAAACCTTCTGTTTTCTAGATGTAGAAGTAGTGTAGTAGTGCCAAGTCTGGGTCATTACATGTGTAAATGGCCCTTAGACCCAATGTCCACGTGTGGATTTTATTTATAAAATCCGTGCGTGGCCCCCCCACGGGAGATCCGTGCGTCTTGCTGCCCATGGGGATGCATTAGCATCCGTAGGGCAGCTAAAAGCATGCGGATAGGATTCCTTTCCGCCCTACGGGTCGCACACATGGGAAGACATCGCAGCATGCTCGATTTTCCTGTGGATCTGCCACACGGGCAGCCCCCGCGGCTTCCATTGAAGCCTATGGAAGCCGTCTGTATCCGCGGCACAGCTGCAGCTGTTTTTGTGCTGTGCCGCGGATATGCAGGAGAGCAGGAGATTTAAAAAAAAAAAAATGGTGTGCACGCACAGCCTGCACTAAGAAGAGTCCTACAACGTCCAGAGAGGTAAGTATAATGTATTCTCCCTCTCCATGGCCGCGGGCACGCACAGATTCCACAGCGGGATTCAGCAGTGAAATCCGTGCCTGCAAGTGGACATGAGGCCTTAGACTGCAGTGTCTATATACAGTGATAGGTAGAAGCTGCAGACGGCAAATTTTGTAAAAATGATAGTCAACCCAAAATACATGAATTTAAGTGAAAAATAAAGTTGTCTAAATGTATTCATGCTGCCAGATATTAATCTCAGCATTAGATATAGCAGTCTCTGTCTAATTTGAGCAGCCAGTGGGTAATTCTAACATTCAAAGGTGAAAGAAAACTGCAGCAGGCTGGAGGTGACAGCTTTTTCTTGCGTATTACATTAATGAGCCATTAGAGAACATTTAGTTGGAGCCGGTGGAAATTAAATTAAGGAATGTCCCTGCTGAAGATGACGCAGGATTAAAGTAGGAAGGAGAAACAGAAGAAAAGATAACATGCGTGGGTAAAATTAAAAGAGCTGTAACATTAAAGGAGGAAATGTTACTCATAAACATCATCTTCAATAATGACTATCAATGAATTTATTATTAGACAGCAAAAGTGACTATAAGACCTTTCACAGAGAACGGAATATTCTGTAACAGCATTGCGGAATATTCAGCACCAAAATCTACATTGCCAACATGCAGATTTTTATGCGGAATTGAAGAATCCTGCCGGTAATTCCTCATCAAAATCTGCTGTTAGTAGTGTGAATTTCGGTGCAGAATTCACAGGTAGCATATTCCATAACATCCCATGAGAAAGGTTCCCTAGTGGTAAAATATAGTATATATATATATATATATATATATATATATATATATATATATAGATTCTGCTGCTACTCCAATACCTGTGTAGTGCACTGCACTTGTAACTGTAGCTGTAGCTTTGATTAAAAGCAATGGGAGCTGGCCACTGCACAGGGGTCCGAGCAGAAACTTCCACTCCGTAACCCAGTGTGTAGCGGCAATAACAACATGCACCCCATCTATTGATTATCCGGGTCCCGAGTGGCGGACCTCAGCTGATCAACTATTGAAGACCTATGCTGAGGATAGGTCATCAATAGTATTTCCCTGGAAAACCCCTTTAACATGTCAAAGCTTATATTAGCCTAATCCCATGGTCAGGGGTGCTCCAAACCTTTATATAGTGTGAAATGCCCCTCCCACCCCACAAAAATCCTCACTCATTTTACAGACATTGAAAGCGCCAATACGCAAGATACACAACACATATTTGAACTGTTGAGACTTGTTTGAAGTGACAGAGTAATACTGCGTTAGCGACCCTTTCCCTCTCACCTCCTCCGGTCCCTTTCCGCAGCTCTCATTACTTACTGTACCACAATCTGCAACCTCTCCTTAACCTTTGGCACTTTCCCCTCCTCATTTAAACACTCCGTCATATCCCCTCTGCTTAAAAAACCAACACTGGACCCGACTGAGGCTGCCAACTACCGACCTGTCTCAAACCTCCCCTTCATCTTCAAATTACTAGAACGACTCCCGCCTTACACGGTTTTTCTCTGACAACTTACTCCTCGACCCCCTCCAGTCTGATTTCCGCTCTCTCCACTCTACCGAAATTGCCCTAACAAAAGTAACAAATGACCTGATGACTGCAAAGTCGAGAGGTGGCTACTCCCTACTAATCCTCCTTGACCTATCTGCTGCATTTAACACTGTTGACCATAATCTCCTTCTCACTACGCTCCGCTCTATTGGCCTAAAGGACACTGCTCTCTCCTGGTTCTCTTCCTACCTCTCTGACCGCTCTTTCAGTGTTTCCTTTGCTGGTTCTATCTCCGCTCCACTTCCTCACGCTGTTGGGGTACCCCAGGGCTCGGTCCTTGGTCCCCTTCTCTTCTCTATCTATACAGCCCCAATTGGACAAACCATCCACAAATTCGGCCTCCAATACCATTTCTACGCTGACGACACCCAACTATACACCTCCTCTCGTGAGATCTCTGGACCATTCCTCCAAAATATCACCGACTGTCTGTCCGCTGTCTCAAACACTATGTCCTCCTTTTTTCTCAAACTAAACCTCTCTAAAACTGACCCCCTCGTCTTTCCACCTTCCAACCGACCTCCCCTCAACATCATCATTCCAGTGTCTGGCACCATCATAACCCCCAGACGGCATGCCCGCTGCCTTGGGGTCACACTGGACTCTGATCTCTCCTTTACCCCCCATATCCAATCTCTGGCCCAAACATGCCACATGCGCACCTCAGAAATATTGCTAAAATACGTCCGTTCCTCACCACGGACACACTAAAGACACTTGTGGTCACCCTCATCCACTCCCGGCTTTACTACTGCAACTTGCTACTCATCGGCCTCCCCTGCACTAGACTCGCTCCACTCCAATCCATGCTAAATGCGGCAGCTAGGCTCATTTTTCTATCCAGCCGTTACTCAGACGCCTCTGCATTATTCCTGTCGCTGCATTGGCTGCCCATCCACTGCAGAACTAAATTTAAACTTCTCTAACTCACCAACAAAGCTCTGCATGGCGCTGCGCCAGCATACATCGCCTTCCTCCTGTCAGTACACCACCTCCGATCCACTAACACACTCAGAGTAAACACCGCTGTAATACGAACGTCACATGCTCGCCTACAGGACTTTACCAGAGCAGCACCCATCCTCTGGAATGCTCTACCCCAAGGCATCCGGACAATTCCCGATGCACGGAATTTCAGACGTGCCTTAAAAACGCACCTCTTCAGGGAAGCATACCAAATCTCCTGACCTCCCTAGGGCGCCCCACCCCGTTTGCCTTCTAATAACTGATTTCCACATGAAATCCCCTGTTGCCTGTGTTCCCCATGCCTTTCTCCTCCCCCCCTGCACCTCCTGTACCACCCCCAACCCATTTGTTTCAAACCGAATATACCTCCCATTGTAATTGTTGTATTGTTTTGCATTTATCCATGCCTGAAAGCGCCGCGGAATAAGTTGGCGCTATACAAATAAAGATTATTATTATTACTGCCCCCAGTAGTGGCCCCAATAGTAAGTGTCCCCCTTAGTGGCTCCAGTAGTAATGGTGACCTCATTAGGAGCCCTAGTAGTAATAGTGACCCTATTAGAAGCTACAACAGTAATAGTGACCCTGTTAGTGGCCCCAGTAGTAGTAGTGTGCCTCCTAGTCGACCTCAGGATGGCAACTAACAATCATTTCACTCACCAAGCCTACAGCTCCAGTCCACCGATGTAATCAGTCTGAGTCCCTGACCTCTCCCCTTAGGCATCTGTGAGCAGGAACAGAGAGGTCGGGTATCACACTGATGGAGGCTGTTGGCAGATCGGAGATGCCAGCTGGGTGAGTGAAATGATTACTGGGCTGGGTTGCAGCTGGTAGTTTGTTTTTTTTTTGCTGGGTTCAGACAGGGCGGATTTGCTGCGGTTTGCCGTTACATATCCGCACTGCGGTAAAACTGCTGCATTTGCAGTACAATGCAGTGCAAATGTGTTTGGGCAAAAAGCTGTTCTCACAGGACGGATTTTTTCCGCAATGTCGCAATGCGTAAATGCAGCTGCGGTGCGGTTTTTCAAGACGCAGCATGTCAATTCTTTTGACTTTTCCGCAGCGCTTTTTTGTCCATAGATCTCTAGCAAAATCCACACCAAAATACGCAGCAAAAGTTAAAAAGCGCTGTGGAAAAAACCGCTTGCGGATTTTCCACGCGGAAAATACGCAAGAAAATACGCAAGACAAAAATAACCTTTGAAGCGGTTTTGACGCAGAAGCAGTTCTTCTGCGGCAAAACCGCAACGGAAAAACCACAGCAAAACCTCAACAAATCTGCCCTGTGTGAACCCAGCCTAATATGACTGGTAAAAAATATTACCTCCCTCTGAGGTCTTGTAGACTGCCGCCTAAGGTGGTAGTCTCAGGTTACCTCATGGTAGGGGTGCCCCTGTCCATGCGCAGGAGGTGCAAGGAAGACAGGGTATACCTAATAAAGAGTTCAAAATGGTGCCACTTTCTTGTTTATACACCCCTAAAGTCACAGCTCAATGCATATTATACCCAAGCCTTACATTTGGCATATACTCCTGCTGTGTACATCAAATGTAGCAATAGGGCTCCCATGCTGTACCTGTACTCTGGAATGCCTTTTCTTGGTCAATGAGACTGCCCATTAAAATTCACACCCTTAAAGGAGATGTCCCGCGCCGAAACGGGTTTTTTTTTTTAAACCCCCCCCCCCGTTCGGCGCGAGACAACCCCGATGCAGGGGTTAAAAAAACCACCCGCACAGCGCTTACCTGAATCCCGGCGGTCCGGCGTCTTCATACTCACCTGCTGAAGATGGCCGCCGGGATCCTCTGTCTTCATGGACCGCAGGGCTTCTGTGCGGTCCATTGCCGATTCCAGCCTCCTGATTGGCTGGAATCGGCACGTGACGGGGCGGAGCTACACGGAGCTACACGGAGCCCCATAGAGAAGAGGAGAAGACCCGGACTGCGCAAGCGCGGCTAATTTGGCCATCGGAGGGCGAAAATTAGTCGGCACCATGGAGACGAGGACGCCAGCAACGGAGCAGGTAAGTATAAAACTTTTTATAACTTCTGTATGGCTCATAATTAATGCACAATGTACATTACAAAGTGCATTAATATGGCCATACAGAAGTGTATAGACCCACTTGCTGCCTCGGGACATCCCCTTTAAACATACAGTATCCTGAAAGCACATGTCCATTCACAGTAAGCAGACAGTCATTTAGAAGTGAACGACTGCTATTTGCACTGAAAAGCGTGTCCTTCAGTTTTCTGCATGCAGAAACGGAACGACCGACCGAACAATTCTTATTCAGTCGTTCAGTCGCTGCATGACTTTATATGCGTCAATTAACATTCAAATTCCCGCGATAATCGTCCCGTTTAAAAGGGCCATTACTCTTCTTTAAAATGTATAGATTATAGTTTAATGATCTTATGCTGCGAACCGTGGTAGGGAAACAGCATGGGACTAGGGACAGGCAGGGTAAGGGTTAAGTGTAGCGAACGCAGCAGGGGGTGGGGGGAGGAGCTAAGGCAGGAAAAGCAGAGGGAGGGGGAGCGGAAGAAGAAGAAGACCAGAAGACGGGAGACACGTGGAGAGGAAAGAAGTCTGGAGCAGAAAAGAAGAACGAAAGCAGGAAAAGGAGCCATAAAGAGTGGAAAGAAGAACAAGAGCAGCCGAAGTGACAGCAGCACAGCAAGTCCAAGCGGTGTACAGCCGGGTACAGCAAGCAAGAAGAGTCGGTTGAAGAGAGAAGCCCCAAGAAAGATGGAGGACTTACAGCGGCAGATACGGCAAGCGATCCAGCTCGATGGCGCGGAGTGGCTGCAGGACTTCATCGTCGGCTGCAGGTCGGAATACGAATCCGGGAGGCCGGCGGAGGAGCCAACACGGAAGACAGGAGCAGCGGAAGAAGCGGCACAGGAGGGGGATGCCGGGCGAGGACGCCCGAAGCGCAGGAAGAATCCACCGGCAGGGAGAGGGGGAGGGAGAGAAACAGCCCAGCCGTTAGTTTAGCGAGCAGCACAGATAGCAGGAGGGGAAGCAGGCAGAGCAGCGGGGACAGGGCTACTTCTACAAGGGGGAGCACGAGCCCGTTGTCGGGCAGCTCGTTTGAAAGGCCCCTTCCAAGTTACTACCCGGATCAAGCCCCCATAAGGGGTCAGGGCACTCGAGCCCGGCAACCACCACCACCTTCTCGTGCATACAGACACGATACCCGCGAGCACTACTTACGCGGTGCACGCAGTAGATCACCCGCTCAGCAGCAATTGTACGCGCCCCCAGCTCCGCGCAGGCTCTGCTACGTTAACCCACGCTTCGTGGGTCCCCCTTCCTCGGGGGGTGGCGAGTCTTCCTATAGTTACGCTAGTCGCGCCAGCAACAACAGACAAGGCAAGGGCGCTAAGCAAAGGCAGAGGGAGAAGGCTAGGAGAGAGCGTTACCAGCGCAAGCGCGACAGAGAGCACGCTAGGCTAGCGGCAGAGGCAGATAGAGAGACAAGGAGTGCCAGTGTAGGGAATGTGGGCGACAACGCCAGTGGCACGGAGCATCGGCACCAAAAGGAAAGTTACCGCCATGCGACCGCATCAACAACAGCGGCGGCATACAAGGACTATTTACGCCATGGGAGGCGGGATGTCTTACAAGAGCGGCCGGAGCGGGGCCACCTTGGAGCAGAACACGAAAGGCGGGCACTAGAGGCTCCGCAAACAAGTACGCGGCAGCAGTCGCCCAGCTGGGGCAGAAGCCCAGGAGGAAGACCGGTAAGGACCACGACCTTGGCAGAGCCGGAGGACGGTCAAGCCGGTGAGTTGGCGTGTTTAAATGCTTGGAAAAAAGTGATGGATCCCGCCGCGGGGGCGGACAAAAATGATTTGGTTGTGGTTTTAAAGTCACTGTTGAGCAAGGTTGATCAAGGTGAAGTTTTTTCGGTGTCCGGCGGACCCCCAAGGGGTGTAGTACCACTTGTGGGGCAGGAGGTTGGAAGCTCAACAGTCGGTGGTGATGCGGACCCTATGGAAGGGTTGCGATACGCTGACTCGTTATTTTGTGGTGTTGCCCCGCTAGGGGTCGGTTTGTCAGATGAGTTGGTTGAGAAGATTCGTAAAGGTATATATGTGGATATATGGTCCTTGCTGTCGGCGGACCACGTAATTGTGGATAAAGAGCGAGTGTCGTAGCGCGGCGCGGATAGGAAGCCGAAAGTCGCTAAGACTTTTGGCAATTGGCTGCAAGCGTATATGGTACTGGCATATATTGCATGCCAGCACCAGCCCAAAAAGGGTCCTGAGCTCATGGTTTACCTTAATACGATTTATAGCGCTTATAAATTGCATGGCGGCGCCGCGTGGTGGCGATATGATGAGGACTTCCGACGACGGGTCTCGGGGATTAGTCACATCAGCTGGGCGTCAAAGGCAACCGACGTCTGGTTACAACTTATTTTAGCACAGTGCCCACAAAAACCGACATTTCAGGGGGGAGCCGTGGGGGGCGGGCAACAGCCCCCTGCGGCCTCCCCTAGACCGAATGGATCCTGCTGGCTCTACAACGAGGGCCATTGCAGGTTTTATTCAACCTGCAAGTTCAGACATGAGTGCTCTGTCTGCGGGGGTCAACACGCGGCGGTTCGTTGCTTTAGGAAGCAGCGAGCTACAGCCGGGGGGGGGGGGGGGGGGGGCGGTGCCAGTGGAGCACCAAACCCCAGTGAAAAGCCGATACCTCTTCCTGTGGCTCGACAAGTACCACAGGAGGGAGGAAGCAAAAATACTTAGAGAAGGTTTTACCGTCGGTTTCGTTATTCCGTTTACTTTTCAGCCCGCTTTCGTGTCTTGTCCAAACCTAAAGTCACCGACGGACAACATAGAGTTAGTTAAAGAAAAAGTTCAAAAGGAGGTATCAGCGGGCCGCATGGCGGGCCCGTTTGATGAACCACCGTTCGCCAATCTGCGAGTTTCCCCGTTGGGGTTAGTCCCCAAAAAGGAGGCTGGCAAGTTCCGTCTGATACATCATTTATCATTTCCAAAAGGGGAGTCGGTAAATGACGGTATTTCAAAGGAGCAAGCTTCGGTGGTTTACTCTTCGTTTGACCAGGCAGTGTCTCTAGTCAGAGCGGCGGGAAAACGTGCGCAATTAGCGAAGGCTGATATTGAGTCAGCTTTCCGGCTGTTGCCAATTCACCCGGAGTGCTTCCACCTTCTTGGTTGCAAGGTAGACAATCAATTCTATTATGACATGTGTTTGCCTATGGGTTGCTCCATTTCATGTTACTATTTTTTGGAGTGGATGGTAAAATATGAGACGGGCATCGCATCAGTAACGCATTATCTAGACGATTTTCTGTTCATTGGAACGGAAGCATCGGGCGCGTGCGGGGTTTTGCTAAATACATTTCGGAATCTTATGCGGCAGGCGGGGGTTCCGTTGGCGGAGGACAAGACGTTGGGTCCGGTTAGTAGGCTGGTTTTCCTTGGAATCGAAATCGATACCGAGGAAATGGTCTTCAGGTTGCCAATAGATAAGATAGCCCGCCTGCGGCAGACGCTAAAAGAAATTGCGAGCGGTAAAAAGGCCACGCTGCGCCAGGTGCAGGTCCTGTTGGGTTTATTGAACTTTGCCTGCAAAGTTATACCCATGGGCCGTGTTTTTGCCAGAAGGCTGTCGCTCGCGACAGTGGGAGTAAAAGAGCCTCACCACTTTATAAGGATCACACAAGGTATCAAAAGTGATTTACATGTTTGGAGAATTTTCTTGGAGACTTTCAACGGGCAAGTGGTATGCCCTAAGGAAGAGTGGGCAGGACCCGAGCTCAGCTTGTTTGCTGATGCAGCCGGGTCGGCCGGCTTTGGTGTGATTTTCTGGAACCACTGGTGCAGAGAACACTGGCCAGTATCCTGGATGAAAAGAAAGTGGAATAAGGACATAACGCTTCTGGAATTTTTCCCGCTGGTGGTAGCATTAGAGCTATGGGGCGATGAGCTCCGGGACCATAAGTTATGTTTCTGGTCCGACAATGTGTCGGTGGTTCAGATCATTAACAGACAGTCTTCGGCTTCATCGCCGGTGTTGGCACTACTGAGGCACACGGTTTTACGATGTCTGCAACTGAATATATACTTGCGTGCAAAGCATGTGCCGGGTTATAAGAACTTAGCAGCTGATGCACTCTCTCGTTCGCAGATGGAGCGTTTCAGGGAGCGGCACCCGCTGGCGGACACCGAGGGGGTCCGCTGCCCGATTTTCTTGTGGAGTCTGGTCGAGCGGAGCTGCTGAAGCTGGTCGAGACATCAGTAGCGGTCGGGACATGGAACAGTTATAAAGCGGTCTGGCAGACGTGGTTGAGTTTCGCCGGAGGTTGTGTGGCAGGGGGCGATAGGGCCCGCTCGGCAACTTTGGACATGCTTGCTTTTTTGCGTAAAAAAGGGTCTTCGGCGGATGCGGTTAAAAAACATCTGGCGGGAGTTGCGTTTTTATTAAAATTACACGGGTTAGTCGATGTCACAAAACAGTTCGTTTTCCGGCAGATTGTGCGGGGCTGGAGGAAGGACAAAGTTCGGACGGACACGCGTCGTCCCATAACGTATTTTGTGTTGTGTAAGTTGTTAGAGGCCTTGGAAGTTTCCTGCAAAAATGGGGCGGAAGTATTGTTGTTTAGGGCGGCGTTTTCAATCGCGTTTTTCGCCGCGTTGAGGATTGGTGAGCTGGTTCCTGCAAGTAAGTGTAAGGCAGGCGGGCTACAATGGAACGATGTTATTATAGTCGATACGTCGTTGCGCGTCAGGATTAGGAAGTCCAAGACCGATGTGTACGGCAGAGGGGAGTGGGTGACCATCAGTCGTCTCGGATCGCGATGGTGCCCAGTTGACACGGTGGTACAATACATGGACGACAGGACATCGGGAGAGCAATTTTTCGTACATTCGTCGGGCCTCCCTCTCACGCGTTTCCAATTTTCGGCAGTTTTGCGTTCGGCTTTAAAAGTAGCGGGGTTCAACTCAGCGGAGTTTGGAACGCATTCTTTTAGAATCGGCGCGGCCACATCGGCAGATGCGGGTGGTATGAATGAGGACGGTTTAATGAAACTAGGCAGATGGAAGTCGCAGGCATATAAATCTTATGTCAGACCGGATTTGGCGGTGGGCGACTTTAGCAAAACGGCGGCATTGTAGAGGAGTTTTTGTGTTAGGTGGAGTTAAATAGCCTTGGTTCCTGTATTTTCTTTTCTTTGTTTTCTTTTGTTCCCAACAACAGAGAAATGGAAGGCGTGCATTGTGGGACATTCTTACGTCTATTGGGCCCAGAGGAGGGCAGCAGTGCGGCCATTGGGATCGGACCTCAGCTTACCCGGAACACCCGTAACCTGGCACGGAGTCCGGGGGCTAAGATGGCCCGACATGCTAAAACTAATAACGGACATAAGCAGGTCCAACCCTCGGAGAGTGATTTTGGTAATTCACGCTGGAGGAAACGACCTTGGTAAAATGAAGACAAGGGACCTTTTGGCTATCATGAAGCAGGACATTTTACGGTTTCGCTCATGTTTTCAAGAAGTGATAATCGTCTGGTCCGATATAGTCGCGCGAAGGTATTGGAGAGGTGCAAGAAACGTGGAGGCGATAGAGAAAGTGCGAAAATTAGTGAACATGAAAATGTCGCAGTTCGTGCAGTCCATTGGAGGGGTGGCGGTTCGCCACTGGGAGCTGGAAGGTAAAGAGAGGGGGTCATTGAGGGAGGACGGGGTCCACCTCAATGATCTGGGACTTGACACATTTTTATCTGGCTTGCAGGATGGTGTAGAGGCAGCTCTAGCCAGGGTAGGTGGGGTGGGACGGAATGAGCCGCAGTAATACGGCACATCCCGTGTGGCCCGGAATTGTCCATGCTGGTTAGGGATGATTGAGGAGGGTTTGCAAGCCAGAGGATCGTGGGCTTACGAACGTCCTCTGGGACGGTTTATGGACTGAAAAAGTTAAACTGCATACAGCATGGATAGGTTGTTTCGTGAAAGTTCAGGATTAACGTTACTAACAGGTTATTTAATAAAGCTGTGGCCTACCCCACATTTGTTCAGCAAGAAGTAGTCGGAGTATGTTATTTACTAGGTAAGTGAGCTGTTAAGAATTAAGTTATTGTCCCTAGTCTCTTATGCTGCGAACCGTGGTAGGGAAACAGCATGGGACTAGGGACAGGCAGGGTAAGGGTTAAGTGTAGCGAACGCAGCAGGGGGTGGGGGGAGGAGCTAAGGCAGGAAAAGCAGAGGGAGGGGGAGCGGAAGAAGAAGAAGACCAGAAGACGGGAGACACGTGGAGAGGAAAGAAGTCTGGAGCAGAAAAGAAGCCCACCCACCCTCCCGGAAGGCCTGGGCAAGGGAGGAGAAAGAACAGTGTTAGGAGTTAGTTGAGTCCATCTTTTTAATTTTAATTTTTCTTTTTAGTTTTTCTTTCCGGAAGTTGTCACAGCTAGTGGTTGGCCCGGAATTGTCCATGCTGGTTAGGGATGATTGAGGAGGGTTTGCAAGCCAGAGGATCGTGGGCTTACGAACGTCCTCTGAGACGGTTTATGGACTGAAAAAGTTAAACTGCATACAGCATGGATAGGTTGTTTCGTGAAAGTTCAGGATTAACGTTACTAACAGGTTATTTAATAAAGCTGTGGCCTACCCCACATTTGTTCAGCAAGAAGTAGTCGGAGTATGTTATTTACTAGGTAAGTGAGCTGTTAAGAATTAAGTTATTGTCCCTAGTCCTGGTACATTTAGCATTATTTATAACCACTAGTACTAACCTACCTACTATATCAAAGTCTTCATGGTTCTTAGGACATGTATGGGTCTCTACATGTGTCTAACTTGTTCTAGGAATAAACTGTCTATGAGGCTTGCCATGTTGGTACTATAGAAGGCAGCAAAACATATGAATGGAAATATCATTTCAAATAGATTGGTAACAGTTTCCCAGATTACAAGCTGATAGTGTGTCTTTCACTACAGTTTATCTTGTTGCTAAATCGCTGTCACAATGACATGTAGATTGGAAACCTGCTCGGTTACTACTGTCAATATAAAATTACATTTGATGTTTCCTTTACCGTATTGCAAATTTGATTACTCTTAGCAGTGAAGTGACTTCCCCGTAACAGTTCTCTTTAAAATATAGAGTATGTCATAATGAACAGTGCAGCAGAAATGCATTACTTGGCTGCGGACACTATGAAACAAAAGGCCAAGTCTAGACCCAGCAGCAGTCATTACCAATAAGCTTTCTATCAGTTAGAACCATCCACGCCCCTATGACCTTTTCTCATCATACTCAGAGTTAGGTGCCAAGACTGATTCCAGTGGAAATCTGCTATTTTTAACAAAAGTCAAGTCTGACTTAAGAAGAGGGCAGAGAAAATGCCAAGCTCTGCAGAAGTGAATAACAGCAGGGATCTGGAGTAAGGGGATCACGCATATACTGGATAACGCACTATTCCACTGGGTTACCTGAGATCACAAATTCCCCTGCCTTCACTAGGGCTTACAAAACCCAATCTCTTCAGACAGCCATGTATTAAAGGTCTTGCAACCACAATAAGTCATTTCATAAAAAACATGAACACCAAATATCCTTAGCTCCTGAAATTCCAATGACTGGACCCTGAAGGTATGACTAATCCTAAGAAACCAGATGCAGGCTGTACAACAAATTGCCAAGTACCTACTGTACAGCAATCAGTCTAAAGCAAATCCTGATAGTAAAACTGAGCACCATAGAGCAGAAGCTGGATGTATCACTAATGACCACGGGCCAGAAAGAGAACATATTACTTACCAGGGGCGTAACTATAGATGCAGAGGAAGTTACACCCGGGCCCAGGAGCCTTAGGCGGCCGATAAGGCCTCTCTTCTCTATATAGGGAGCCTAGTACTATGATTAAAGCATTATAGTTGGGGGCCCTGTTACAGGTTTTGCATTGGGGCACAGGAGCTTCAAGTTACACCTCTGTTACTCACCATTAGGCAATGAACACTAACTATACCACTGATCCCTGTGAAACAGACAGTAACAATAGCACTGATGATCCGAGGTTGGACATAGACAATCTGAGACTGGATGCTAAAAACCTGCTCGTATCAGGCTCAGCTATCTTACTATGAATGTGATTGCATCATGGGTATAGTTTATGACAGCATCAAATATAGTGGGTGTGAAAGGTAGGTTCTGCTTTTGTACCTGGGCCAACAAACGTCAAGCTATGCCTCTAAGCCTATATTTTTGTGTGCATGCTTAACATTGTCAGCAAAACCCACACCAAAAAAATGGTGACATGTTTTAGCCAGTAAATGCTGACTGTGTTGCATTTTATCACGTATCACTAATTTAGCACATCAAACAATTGGCGTATCTCCTAGTAAACAAAACTTGATAAATGAAATTAATGATAGTCCCTGTTAGCTTCCTCTTCTATTGCATGATAAATTTCTCATCTTGGCGTGGTGTCCTCTAACGCTTAGCTGAAGGGGAAGAATCAGAAAAAAATCTGGACACCTTGCCAAGGATCAGAAGCACTATAGTTTGGCAATCCTGTCTGAGTATGATATTGATTCAAAATGACAGTAGAGAAATGCTGCCAATTCAGTACACCGGGTGTACACTCTACACCAACAGTAATAATGAGTTATGCACTCAATTAATTAATTCAGTAGTAAACAGCACTCTCTTAAATCAAACCTGCCGGAGAGTCAAAGGATATACTGAGAAAGCCATAGAAACATCAACAGTTCTAGATAATTCTTAGATTATTAACAATAAAGTGTACCTGAGTTTTCAACAAGTGTTCTAAACTATACCAGATTCTTCTTACCCTCCTATTTGTTGCTGTATACACCCTCTTTTATGTCTGTAAGTTCTGATTTTCAAGTGGTCTCCGTTTTTCTGCTGTCCTGCTCTTTGCAATCCACTTTCACGAAGGGTGCGTACAGCAGGCCTAGCATTCTGCCAGTAATTCACTGTCCTGTTCTTCCTTCCCTTACTTCCTATACTGCAATGCAGTCTATGATCTAATTAATGGGGGAGGGATCTAAATGCCCACTCCTCTGCTCTTCCAGGACGATTCAGGCATTCTGGCTAAATGGTGAGTAAACCCAATATAATGTCTGCACACACACACAGGAAAGGCAGAGGGTATGGAGATCATTATCACAGTGACTGCAGATCTGTCAGCTTGCGGCCAGTGAGTGCATGGGATCGCCCCCTACGAAGATAGCTCCTCCCCCTATTGCTAAGGAAATGTTCCTGTGTCCTTCTTACTACTAAAACTCTGTACCTAATGACTGAGCGTGGATTGCAGAGAAGCTAGAAGAGAGACCCCTAGTGGCAGCCACTTCAAATGTGAGTTACAGTGGTAAAGCGACAAAATTTTTAATGCAATATAGTACAGAAATAATAAGACTAAGGCTGAATGCCCACAGGCAGATTATCGCTGCGGAATTCGCGGACAGGCGCCCGCCACAAATTCCGCAGCAATGTCCGTCTTTAGCATGCCATGTTAAAAGATCCTCCCAAGGCCAGGAGCGGAAATCAACTGCGCAGGGGAGAATCTCAGCATGCTCTATTTTGTGCGGAAAATCGTATGGACGGCTTCCATTGCAGTCAGTGGAAGCCATCCGAACCTCGTTGATTCCAAAATGTCAGTTTTGAAATTGCTGCAGATCTGCGTCGTCGTCGGTGCCAGGCAACGTCATGCCTTGTGCATATGCGATGGCATGACAGCTGAGACACTCCTTGGGGAGATTTCGCAGTCGGATTCTGACGTGGGCTGTGGGCATGAGGCCTAATACAAGCTATTAGATGAGCATAAATAGTCTAAAAGCTTAGCGCCCCTTCAATATTAAAATAGTCCATTTACATAATGCATAGTGAATGTATGTAAAAACCAAATTAGTAACTGATGATAGAACTAGAGATGAGCGAATGTGCTAGTTTAGGACAATTACTGGATCAAGCATCGCTTTGTTCGAGTAACTGCCTACTCGGGCGAAAAGATTCGGGGGGCGCCGGGGTGTAGCGGGGATTAGCAGAGGGGAGCTCTCCCCCCCCACTCCCCACCGCAGCCCCCCGCTCACCCCCGGCACCCCCCGAATCTTTTCGCCTGATTCATCTCTAGATGGAACTATTCACTTACACCTTTGTATCAAGTAGTTATATTTTGTATGTTACCAAAATCTAAAGCCAAAGTATGGCTGCACATAGCCCTTATCACGTATTAGTTTGTGGACCCTCGGTCTCTTGGAAATGATGTCTATAGTAACCTCTCATTCTTTAACCTTTAACTTCTGGAGGAAGTTCGGACATTCTTGGGCCAATGCCTAGAAAAAAAACCCGAGTAAGAGACTGCTGACAAGCATGTTTTAAGTCAAAGGGCATAGTAGTAGTCAGCTGTGGAAGTGATCAGAGCAGCAAAGTTCAAATAAATTACAACAAAGCAGACATCAAGGCAGCTGAAAATCAAACAGAATCAGAAAAGCAGCCAAGTCAAAACCAGAGAATCAAGCACCATACTTTGAACTCACACACTTACTTATTGTAAGGACTGTGGATGTGGAACCACTGTGTCAACCTACCGGGTAGGTGAAGATCCGATCTAGCACGGCTGACAGCCAACGCCAACGTGGGAGGTAAGATAGCAGAAGAACAGCCCCATATACGGATGGAAACTAGGGAAGGTATCTTGCCCTGAACTGATAACCAGGAGAGGGAAACCCTGCCTATAAGTGGAGCAATCATCCCAATAAGGATGACCCCACGGTCTTCCTCTAGGCGCTGACTTCCCCTGGGGGGCCTGAACACCTATAGGACAAAGATAGAGCAACAACAGGGAGTACAGAAACAAAGAAGGAATGAGCTGACAAGGATAAACAGAGAAGCGGACAACGGGAATAACAGACCACAGAGTACACGAACGAAGAACACAGAACACAAGCAAAATGCAAGGTAGCAAGGTAACTGCCGAAGCAGCGGCTAGACAGGAAGTGATAGGAACAAACTCTCAACAACAATGCAGCAAGGTCTGAAAGGCCCAGGGCAGCTATATAGGACGGTGATTGGAAAAGGAGCATCAACTGAACAGAAGACCAGAAACTATTAACCCTAGGAGTGCTGGAAGAGAGTGAATATAAGCTCAGGGAACAGAGAGAATGGGACGACGCGCATATTTGCCAGACACAGAAGCAGAAGTTTGTGACTGAACAGTGCACCTAACCCCTATACAGTCAAACCTCTAGTTTCGTTGTCTTCCACTTTTGCCAGTTTCCAGTTTTGCTGATTTTTCAAGGCAGAATTTGCCTCTAGTTTCACTGGCTGCTTCTAGTTTCACCGGTGGCCACTGGCCCACGTGACCTTGCTGCTTATGCGGCCAACGAATGCTCCAATCACAGACATTCATGGATTGCTCTTATCACAGCCATTCATGGATGAATGGCTATGATTGGAGCATCCAGCGCTGTGATTGGCTGAGTGGGCAGTCACTCAGCCGACTCAGCCAATCAGAGCAATCTCTTGCTGGAGGTGGAGGATTTTAATCCCCATCACAAGCAAGATGCTTTGCCGGCTTGACAAGTGCCCCGGAAGCCTGCACAGAGGTCTGGAGAGCGGCCCCGGGACACCGACTGCACCTGCAAGGTGAGCATTGATTTTTTTTTTCCTCTCAAGTAGTGTAGCTAGAACATTTAGCTCTGCTAATAACAAGGTACCAAGTTGTGGTACATTTTCAACAGCACTGAAACCGCTCCTCTTTCATTTCAAAGGGCGTCACGGGGCCGAAAACAGCCAAAGATAGGACATGCATCGCTGTCAAAGCGCAGCTTTGGAAACGCTGCGCTTTGACGGTTGTGTGAACAACACCATTGAAATGAATCGGAGCGTTGTACGGCGTTTAACTCAGCACTGAAAAAGCAGCACTAAACGCTGTACAAAAATGTGGTTAGGTGTGTTTTTTGGAATGTCTAGAACAAAGTAATTGAATTTACATTGATTCCAATGGAAATAATTGCCTCGAGTTTTATTGGTTTCAAGTTTGGATGGATTACCAACGAAACTAGAGGTTTGATGACTGTATATAAACTCAGGAACTGACTAAATATTTAGTCTTCATCCTGTAACCCTAGCCATTGTAAAACTACAACTCCTAGAACACAATTAAAACTGAAATTAAAGCTTTAGACCTTTCCATTTAGGGGCTCTAGTCACACTAGGATAAAGGCAAGACTATAGCAAGAAAATGGAAGCAGATATGTGATTTTGTGGGCTCACAAATATTTGGTGGACAATGGTCAGTCAAACAAACCCTCAGAAATCAACACAGATCTAAAGACACAAGGATGTCGTTACAGAAAGTGGTCATTATACAAAACTTGAGTAGAGTCTGAAAATTACTTTAGCACATTATACCATCTGTTAGGGAAATCCACTTTAAATGTCGAGAACGCCTCTGACATGGATACATGATTTTTTTAAATGTTAGTGGTAGAGATGAGCGAGCGTACTCGCTAAGGGTAAATACTTGAGCGAGTAGTGCCTTATGCAAAAGATTCGGGTGATCTTATGCAAAAGATACTCAAAAGATTCGGGTGCCGGCGGGGGGGTGGTGAGTTGTGGGAGTGAGCAGGGGGAAGTGGGGGGGGAGAGAGTGAGATCTCCCCTCCGTTCCTCCCCGCTCCCCGCCCCCTGCCGGCACTTGAATCTTTTGAGACCAGCGGGTAGGTACTCGCAAAAGACAATACTCGCTCGAGTATTTGCCCTTAGCGAGTACGCTCGCTCATCTCTAGTTAGTAATTACCTTGATTTGAGAAAATTTGCACTAAGGGCTTAAACACACAGGCATGATTTTGTCATGTTTTGTGGCCATGAATATCATGGCCGCAAAATGTCCCGAAGCAAAACTGTGACAGCTGTGACAGAGGAGAACGATCTTTAGTATAAGTTCTCAATGGGGTCGGCACTGCTGTCGCCGGCCCCGTTGAGCGCAACACAGGAACACCGTTTTGCGCAGAACGCAGTTACATGCGTTCTGTGAATCGTCGTGTCCTATAATTTTTGCCACATCCGATTAAAAAACGAACATGTGACCGCTCCCATTGCAAAGCATTGGGTCTATATAGATGCGGATCCCAAACGCACCTGCAAACCGTGTGAAAAAACACCCATGTGACTAAGTCCTCAGTGTGAAAAAAGATAGGCCTTGCCCTATCTTTCTTGCACAGCTTTTATACCTGCGTGAAAAGATGGGGCAGGACCTATGCTTCAGCTTTGTTTTTACTCCCATGCAATAGCGTGAAATTTGAACTGTGTGTAAAAAAAAACAACTTTTGCCAGGTTCATGCTCAAAGACACTCCATAGCGGCGAGTGTATTTTTCGGCTGCGCCAGTGTGTTTAAGCCCTAAGTTTCAGGCTGACATCTCATTCATTCTCAGACTCCCGATACACACTTTGCTCATGGGGAACTATCCTTCCCGTGAGGGCCTCTTTCACACAACTATTAAGGACATGGAAAACTTGCATGGAAAATGAAATCATTCATTTGAATGGGTTCAATCACATGAGCAATTTTTCTCTCTGAGGGGCGTGGCTTCACAGGAACGTCTTATCATGGGTATTTAGCACACAAAATCTGCGCTTGCAAAACACAGAGAACAGAACTGATTGATTTCAGTGGGTTTACATTAGGAGCACACAGGACCTGTTCTATTTTTCTATGTTTTGCGCAGCAAAACTCCTATAGAAGTCTATGGGAAGTGCGCAAATCACAAGGGAAAGTGTGAAAAACTGCAAAGCGCAGAAAAAAGAACACATCTTGATCTCATTAGCCTTTTAATCCACGGAACTGGCCCAGCATGCGCAAAAAGTACAGTAATATACGCAGACACATGTGCAAAACAACCTAATCAAACCTTGTTCATGCGCAAATACATTGCACTGCAGCAAGTATTTTTGCATATACGCTTATGTGAAGCCTCCCTGACTTATGATCTGAGTTTGAAAAATTAGTGCAATTCCCATTTTTGTGCAAGTCTTACATGAGAATGGGACATGTAATGTTTGGTGTCTTGCACATCGCATAGCACACAGACAGGGTTCGGTGTGCTAGCAGTAGAGATGAGAGAGCGTGCTCGGATAAGGCAGTTACTCGAGCAAGCAACTGCATTCTCGTCCGAGCAGGCTTGGGGGGGTGAGGGGGGCGGCAGGGGTGAGCGGAGGAGAGAGAGAGAGCAGGGCGACCAGCTATGAGAAAAAGCCAGAAAAATTACTTGAAATTTTTAATGAACACCATTTAGAAAGTTACTTATTTTTTTCCAGGAGGCAAATGAACAGTAACAGCAATTAAGTACAAATGTGCCATAGTCTTTAAAGAGGACCTGTTATGTCATGTCAGGGTAGGATGCATAGATTTGCAGCCACGGCCCTGCTGACTCCAACAATGTCTTTCTTTTGTTCATACTAGCCCTTATTCCCCCACATGGGCTTTCAGATTTAGCTGCTTGCTATGAATGTGTCAAATGGGCAGGCCCCACCACTCAATTGTCAATCAAGTCTGATGTCACCCATTGACAGTAAGCAGTGGGAACCACCCACTTGACAAATTCAAGAATCTAAGAAGAGCTTGTGTAGGGAAATGGGGATGATTAAAAACCAAAAGATATAGTTAAAGATATGCAGCCAGGCCTGCTGACATGAGGATATGACAATGAAAGATCTCAGTAGTAGGTGAGTCCTCCGGTAGACTCGGGTAGTGCCTCACTGCAGGGGAGGTTTAGGTTGCGGGAACATTCTTTACCCAGTATTTCACCAGGATGGGGAACCGGTACCAATTCATGGCTACCGAATTCATGGCTTACCTGCACTTTCAACGTTTTATGTAAGATACAATGGCAACAGTCTACCGATTATCTTCACTGGGAATCACAGACATGGAGGACAGTAAATGGAGAAACAGTATGGGTGTAGAATTATAACAAGCGGGATTCCACCCAAATCGGGCTTCTCAACTCGCATCTGTTGGTCTATCTCGCAGTTCTAACCAGGCATCTCTTACTCTTGGAGCCAGGTGATTCACACTAGGAGACTGACCTTTCTCTCCAGTACTCATCTTAAAATTTCCTTACAACATAGTTACTACGCGGAACATAGCCGTTTTATAACTTCTAGTCGCCTAGTAACAGGCCCTCCTACCAGCTGCCCTCCCACCACTTCGTGTGGTATGGCACATACTTAAAGAAGAATATTACAACAATGATAAAAGAACTTTAAAGGCACAAGAAACTTTTTAATAATGGTTAATAAAGACAACATTGCAGGATATTCCTACATATGATACCCTCTTACAACAGGTCCTCTACTATATCCTTAAGTATTTGTTATTTACTTAGGCTGCCTTATAAACAATATAGACCTAGCTTCAGACACTTGTAATTTATTTAATGTACTTTGTCTAAAAATGATATCATTCATTTCTATTACTTTAATCATTTGTCTTCCCATGGTTAGATAAGCGAATATATAACTGTGTGCATTTTTCTTCAAAATATATGACAATATGAAAACATTTCACTTCCCTTGGGGCTCGTATCTGTCATGCAAGAACACAGAACAGAAAATATGTTCATATTGCTGGAGAATGTCCAGAGATCAGTTTTTGGAAATTGTGTGTTCTGGAATCTGAATCTTCATTCCACTCCATTGGTATGTAAATCATTTTCACAGCTTACAATACTGTAGAATGTTGTAGAAAGGCAATATAGCAATGTTAAATAATAAAAGAAAAAAGCGGCAGTAAAAGTACAAAACAACAATATATCAATGTAAAAAACACTCACCCACCAGTAGCAGAAGGAAATAACCAGCAGTAGAGAAAGCACAGAGCACACGTGTGAGCCGCAGCCACTCCGTCCGGTAGCAGCTGCATACACAGATACTGTGGGCTGGGGGTGACATCACCTAGCCTCACTAGGGAAGTTAAAAAAGCCCCCAAAACTCCAACGCGTATCGAGACTTAAAACGCTGGTCTCTTCCGGCCAGAGTGGCTGCAGCTCACATGTGTGCTCTGTGCTTTCTCTACTGCTGGTTATTGCCTCTTGCTCCCAATCTCCACCTGCTGCTGGGTAAGTGTTTTTTACATTGATATATTGTTGTTTTGTACTTTTACTGCATCTTTTTTCTTGTATTTTTTTAACAGTGCTACATTGCCTTTCTGTACTCCATTCTGCTGCATTCTATATGTCTCTTCTCCTTGTTGTACTGATATAGGCACATTTATCAAGTTTAGCATACTGTTTGTACATTATCGCTTTTGCATTCATTTATCTTGGTAGGCTGGGAAAGTGGCCTACTTACGGTTGCAGCTACTTGTTATATACTTCTGGCGCGGGGTTATACACACATATTCATATATGCTATAGAATATTGTGTTTTCTACAGAAACATAACAGTGGACAAAACTGGACATACTTGTTCCCATGTTTTGGTGCCAGTGGGGATAGTGGGCTTTACTGCTGTCTTATAAGTTTGTAAAACTTTCTTCTAGGCTGCATGATAATATAAAATCCTTACCTGAAAGTTTAACAAACACTAGGGCAGTTTGTATGAATATCTCAGTGCCTCAAGCAACTTCCTGTATGATGGACCATGAATAACTTCATTAGAAGAGTTGTCTAGTTTAAATTATTGATGCCCTTTTCTTTGGCCATGTAATTGTCAGTTACTCAAAAATTTATTACAGGTATTCTCTCTATAGGATATCCTCAAATCAGTCTCAGGTAGTCAGTAAGGATGGGTAAACATTTTCCTCCACTTTATGTAAAAGAGCTGTGTACGTATCACTTTAAGAACTTGTTCATTTGTGGCATATAGATGTGGTATTATATGTAATGTGTATAATATGTTATTCTGTATTACACTATATTGTATTGGCTTGTGCTCCAAACTTTTTGTACACCTTTTTTGCACAAGGTCAAGTGGAATGGTGGGATGAAGTATGCCGCAGGATCAAGATATGCTGTCAGAGAGGGTGGACAGCAGGGATGATTATATAGTCTTTGCTAACCAAATCAACATTGGTTGGCAAATGTATTATGTTGATTTGTTATTCAGAGATGCACAGGTTAAAGCCATGGCGTCTCTTTAATCATGTTATATTGGCTGAATTATCAGTAGTACAATGTTCTATGTAAAGATGACTCACATTGTATCGTGTAAATGGTAACTAGCTGAAAATTTACTATGCAGACAAGGCAAGTGCTTCTTTTTAGTGCTAATACTTAATGTGGACATTTTTTTCATATTATACAGGTTAAAGCGACCTTTCAGTTCACCGTGAAAGTTTTACAATGCAGCATAAGTACATGAGGCATATTTACTGTAGTAAATACATGGCGCTCTACTCTGCAATGTTGCTGCCGCACGTCATCCAATCCCCATGTACAATGGCCACCCGATTACTTTACTAGCTTATTACTAACTTATTCACAATGAGGTTCAGGAGTCTGAGACAAAACCCCTTTCAATCTCTAATGGATCATTGCTGATTATACCAGCACTATGTCCATCTTCTATCTCCCTTGGTCTGTTAATTTGAGAGCAGGTGAGTGGGGGAGGAGTGAGTGAGGGGGGTGGTGGCGAGCTGTTTTAGGCTACCACACTTACAAACATTCTTTGTATAGGGCAGTCTGAGAATCTGGTGGTCATTTTACATATTGATATTCTATTGGATTACCCAGTTGTGGCATACTTCTTTCTTTTCAGTTTAGGTCTTCTTTAACAGTGCTTTATGATCGGTGGGGGTATGACCAATGGGACTACCATCATTTCCCAGAACGAGGGTTTGGTTGATGCCCAAGTGAATGGAGGGGAGGTTGCGCAGGCCTGCTCCATTCACTTCAATGACAGGGACGAAGATTGCTAAAGCACTGAACTAGGTAAACACTCTGGTATTGTCATTTATGTGAATGGAGTGATGGCGCACCTACATGACCTCCACTCCATTTACCCAAGGACCGACCGGAACCTGTTCCTGGGATCGGTAAAGGTCCCAGCGCTCAGACCCTTACCAATCATAAAGTTATCCCCTATCCTGTGGACTTTATAACTTGGCAAACCCCTTTAAGGCCAGCCCTGGTTACCATTGAGAACCTTATATATAGAGAAAGAGTGCCTGTCAGGACCATCTTGGAGTTTCTTAAAAAAGCATAAACTCAAACCTCAAAGTTCTTCTATTTGTAAAAGCTCTCGGAAAAATCTGATTCTTGCAGAAACATGACTGGCTTGTTAAAAGTTGAGACTGATAGGTTATCCTGCTTTGCTATGGTGATTTGTTTAGTACTGTATAGTAAAGTTACAATATAACATCAGCGGTTGATTCTAACTCTCAATTAAGATTAATTAATTTATCTGTAATGATAGATACCGTTTATTGTCTTCATTTGTCAGTGGCTCAGTAAGAAATATATATTAACAACTCAAAGAACAATTCAGAGTTTCCCCAGAGGCTGCAGGTTTCCTACTATATCAGAAGCCAAACTTATTTACTAGGCGGATACTGTATGCAACTTCACCAGACACAGACGTACTGGAGCAAAACAGTGGAAGACTGAATTCTTGTCTTGTACAATACAAAAATAAAGCTTTATAGCCTCAATTTTATGTGGGGTTATTTATAAGTTATTTGATTTATTAAGTTCAAGAAGAATTTATGGCAGTAATAAATCACAATGAATGCAGTTTATAGAGATTTGTTTTCAGAAACATTAGAGGGAAAGTTTGAGATTTCTTATAGCAGTAATAGATTTGGCGCTATTGCAAAACAATATGATCCTTACTGGATAAAGTGGCCATAAAAGTGTGTTTTACATAGAACTTTAGGAGTCTGGTCTCAAGTTCAAGTTAATTTTATGCAGCTTGTTTGGAGTTATGAAGATGAATTAATCTTAAGGATCTGAAATTAAATCTATTAATCTTGTTTGGGGTCCAAATAAGTTTGGCGCCATCTGCTGGCTAGAGTCAGTACTGCGGTATGGGACTACTGGAGAGGCCCCCAACAACAGAGCAGCCAGTAACATAAAGTAAGAATACCCTGCCGGACGTCTTCCGACATCGGAACTGTACAGCCTTCACTCAGAATGTCTGAAGACGTCAGACAGTGGATTGGAAAGAGTTAATACAGAAGAACTATGAAGTTATTTTATCTACTGTAATATGCCCCTTCTCATTTACCCAAGGCCAGCATC